>NC_052620.1:16328458-16928458 GCF_016545825.1 Eucalyptus grandis
TACAATTTAGAATAGTCCATTTATCATGCCTTTTTGAAGTTTACTAAATTCCAGCTTGTACCATTTTAGAAAACATTTAAATTAAATATCCATATGATTCTCAAAAATCATGAAATCAGGACATATGATAGACAAGACAATAAGATAACAATTTCATGAAAAACACATGACCAAAAGAGTTTCACACAAGAAGATATAATTCACACAAATACAGCATGTAATTTCGGATAGAAACAGATTGCGCAGTTTTTGAAATAATTCGATTAAAATACCCGAATGACCTCCGAAAATTATGAAATTTTACCAGGTTATATTTAAGACACTAAAGTATATTTTTCATGAAGACATATAGGCCAGATTCGTTCTAGATAATTTTATATAGGAGTCCGAAGCTCCTGATTCTAGCACCGAAACGTCCAGTATAGCTATCTCCGAAATATCGAGTTTTCACCCATTTATTCTTCTTCGTTTCCTCTGAAATTTGGATATGTTTTGCTTCAAGAGGTCCCCTACAACTTTCATCAAGGGATCTAAGTGAAATTTCTAAATAATAGTCACCATATAGGTCTAGGAAGTCTCGGGTGTCCAGTACCGTGTTTCCAGATTTACCGTCTTCAAGAGAAAGTCGATTCACTAGGCTACACTTGCTCATTTTACCTCAAATTTTATTATGTTAGTCTTTAGGATGTTCTCTACAAGTTTCATGAAGAAGTAGAAGTGAGATTCTCGGTAAAAAGCAACATGCAACCCACAAAACCACCAAAAGGTCAGTAAAGCAATTCCAGATCTAGTGTCTTCATAGAAGAAGAGTTTCACCCCTTAAATATTAGCCATTTTGTCTAAAATTTTAGTATGTTATACTTTGAGATGTTGTCTAAAACTTTCATGAAGGAATCAAAGTCAAAATCCAACTTGAAACATGCATGCAAACCTCCACAAGTTTCTGGGTCATGCGGTTTACACGAAATCAGCAAGCATTTTCAAGAACAAACCACATTAGCTTCGGTTCCTTACCTCTAAACACCCAAGAATTCAACCACACATGCAAGACACACATGCAAGAGTAGAAATTGATCCTAACTTGCCTCTAAAATCAAGCGGACGGCGGCACACGGACGGCGACAGGTGGACGGACGGCTAACGGACGGCGTGCGGGCGAGCGGCTCCTTTTCTCTCTCGGCTCCTCTCTTTCTCTCGCAACTCACTCTCTCTCTCTCTCTCTCTCTCTCTCTCTCTCTCACTTCGACGGCAGCCCTCAACCGGCCACTTTCCCTCTCTTTTATTTCCCTTAAGCCACAATCATTAGCAATGATGATGTGCCTCTCCTCAAGCCAATGCATGATCTATACTTGGCAATTTGAGAGAGACACATGGCCTTCTTCATGCAAAGATGGGCCTCATTCTCGGCTGGGCTTTGGGCCAGCAAATGGGCCGGTCGACAGCCCCTCCTTGGCTCCAATGGGCCGGCCATTCGGCCCACCAAGAGTCCAAGCTATTGGGCCTAAGGCCCAAACCTAATTAAACCCTAAATTTTTCCTTTAAACACTTTTAATTCTTTCTTTTATAGGCTTCAAGTTATCAATTTTTACATGGCCAAAATCTTGTAACATTTTATCTATAGGAATTTAGTCTATGAGGTGCATAGCCAAGAATAGATTATTCTCATTAATTTATCCCATAATACTAATTTCAAAAATTCATGAACACAAGCATATATCACTTAGTCTTAAGAGAAAACTAATGGCTAAAACATAGACCATAGGTAATTTCATTACCTAATTGTGGGCTTTAATACACCTTAGAGCTTGTCTTGAATTTTTGGGATGCCACATCCTTGTACCCATAGCTTCCAGTACACGCATGATCCCTTCTATTGTGGGATCATTAGGGGCTACCACACCGGCATCTACAATAGGTGGAGTCACTCCACTCACGCTAGCCTGTGCCAACGCTTGACCACTGCCTCCTTAGGTACCGATTCGAGTCAGTGCTCTACCCCGAGTCACGGCCCTATCGACCCTCTTAGCAGGAGTTCTTGGCTCCCGATCGCTCATGGTGTCGCTTTAATCTACTAACACCCGCTTCCAATTCAACACCGAATTAGAAACGGAGCGATTCAAATGACAAGTAATTCTAGCATCCAGCTAACACAAACATGCACCAGCATGAATTTAAAGGCATTTCTTACTACTATCCCAAGACCCATTGCTCATTATCACTCCAATCTTGAACTTCGCTCTGATACCACAAAAAGGGGATGTCACGCCCCGATCGTTAGGCACGCACACATCCCTTACCTTAATCAATTTTAAATGCGATATTCCAGGACTTATCGCCGACCCTTTAATTTAATATGCACACACATGAGCAATTATAAATCCCTAAACAATAAACTAATGGAAAAAAAAAAAAAAAAAGCATGGCCATATTTTTCATATTGAAACTCACAACCTTACTTTTATACATAGCACAACCTATAGTATTTTACAATACTATCAACATAGGTCTCACTAACACCTATCCACAAGAACACAAGGTTCTCACAGAACAGGATGGGATCTTGGTTCTCATCCAGATCGTACTCAGGATCATCATCCTGATCCTCCTCTGATTCTTCAGAATCAATCTCATTCTCTTCCAGCTCTTCATCTTCTTCTGGCTCCTCATTGGGGGCATCTAATAGGTAATCCTCCTCCGGCTCCTCCTCCTCAGACTCTTCTACCGCTGGCCATCCCCACTCCTAATTCTCCTCATGTCCCTCCTCTTGCTCAACTATCTCCCCTTCTTTTGGCATACTCCATTTGGAGACTGCTGCTAATGGCTAGGGGGAGTCGTGATCACTCTCAAGTTTAGGGTCTTTTGCATCCACTACTGACCCATCCTTATTATTAGCGGTACCCTCCCTAAATGCTTCCACCAGATCAAAAATAAGTACCTCTTCTTCAGGCATGGGACCCTCCTTTCGCCCGTCATAGTACTCATGATACCATGACCGGTACTTGTGAGGTCTCAGGGCGTCTTTTCCTATGTCAACCCAAACGGTCGACTGAACCAGGACGTACTCCAGTCTTTAAGGGTGTGGATGAATCGAGAAGTGAGTCTCCATCTTTGTGACTTCCACTGGAACACCAAAATGCCTAGGAGGACGAGGAGGTGGAGGTGCTGCCATCTAGGGGCCTGAAATGGTTATACAATAACCATTGAGACCACGTCTCAGCAATTTCTACCCCATAAGACTCGATTAGTAAACCAATATGCTAACTGGGCTACATATACACACACGGGTCAAAAGGCTTACCTAGGCCTCAGTCCCAACCTGTAGTTCAAGGTTATACACAAATGCCTCATATATTACATCAAACAATCAATCAATTCACGACATCAGATCAAATTATTGATCAATCGACTTAGTCGATTACATGTCAGTCGGACCATTTTTAGGTCATTTTACTCTACACCATATAACCTCTAATAGTATACTTTAGTCACAGAGCTACATTAATGCTCTCGGGCGTCATTTTCGCCAAGGTGACATATGTAGAAGACAATTGTGAGCGTTCTTTAAGGCACCGTTTTCACCAGTGATATCCCTAATCACCGAACCACATATGTCCATAAATCACATACATTCTTTCTCTCTGGCACTGTTTTTGCCAACGTGATGCATATAATAGACAATTACGTGCATTCTTTAAGGCGCCGTTCTCGCCAGTAATATCCTTAATCACCGAACCACGTATGTCTATAATGATGTATTTAATAGACAATTACGTGCATTCCTTAATGCCCCGTTTCGCCAATGATATCTTTAATCACCGAACCAAGTATGTCTATAACATTGTACCTGATTGGTCTTAGCCAAGAATATTTCCATTTCACTCACACAATTCTCTCTACTTTAGCCCATCAAAGCATTATTGGTGCCAAATAATTATATTCAACTATCTATCAATCAATTTTTCGAATTCAACTCAATATAGGATAAAATTTTCAAATTGCACAACCAATTCAATTCAACACAACATAGAGCTTAAATAAATAAATAGACTGCACCATGACAATCAGTACGAAATTTCGGTCGTCGGCTATCCCAACCTAATTTCTGAAAAATAATTAGACAATTTCGAAAATTAATAAATAAATATAATAAATCCAATTTAGGCCCGTAATGCTTAATTGAAGCCCAAAATGGGTCGAGAAAAATCTTGAGATGCATTCAATAAATAATAGAGTATTTCTACTCCCTAATGTCTATGTCTAACCACCTAACATGCATTGCAATTAACTAATAATCACTAATCTATTCTAATCTAACAACCTAATCCTACTTAATTAACACTAATCAACCCTTAAGCATCATTAGCAAACTAAGCAAGAATTAGTGAGCTAAACTCACCGGAATAACGCGCGAGTTGGATCAAACCTATAGGAATGGCGCGGGGAATGCTTTTCTCCAAAGCGGGCCTAGGAATCGAGGCCCGGATCACCCTCAAAACAACCTCACAAGCCTGCTGGAAATCCACAATCAAAGCTGCTGACCTTGGCTGGAAATTGAACAAAAACCACTCGGTTTAGGCAAGACTTGCTCGGGAATGAAAGAATAGACCAAACCAAGCCTTGGTGGAGCTTTACTGGTGAAGAAACAGTGAAAGGCAACTCCATTTGAGATTCCATAGACCAGAAATAGTAGCTGCTGAGCAAGAGGGAGGTGGCCAGGGGACGGACGGCGTGCGGAGCTGGTAGCGCGCGCGCAAGCGACATGTGGTGGAGCGAATGACGGTCCGGCGTGGCTGTGGCGACAAGCTGCTCCGGTCTTCTTCCCCTTGGCTGATGGCGTTGCACAAGCTGAGAGGGAGAGGAGAAAGAGAGATGGACGGTGGAGTTAGAGAGAGTGAGAGAGAGGATAGAGATGAGTGAGAGTATGGGATCCATATGGCCTTATTTTCCACAAAAATATCCCCAAGAATCAACGTAGGCCAAGTATTATCCCTTGGCTCACAATGGGCCGCCCATGCCTCCTTCTTGAACGTGTGAAATGGTCCAAAGTGCTAGGGAAGAGGGGGCACACGAATTTGCAAGTTAATTCCTTCAATTGGACTCTTATACTATCTTGATTCAATCTCAATTAACCATCAAAATTCAATTGGCCATCCCTCAATCATCTCGGCATTTTTCCTCACCCATACATCCATCATACTTCCCAATTTTGCAATAAAAAACAATCATCGGCCTTGCTTGAACAAAAATGGTCTTAAACCTACCTTTTCCCAAAAAGTGTCGGGTTGCAGAAAAATCTTCTGAGACTGAGTCGTGGGTCCTAGAATTTATTGTGACATGGCAAAATCTTCAATTTCTAAAATTAGACTCAAATTGGCGGTTAATTACCACTCGGCATGTTTTTAGCGTGACCTAGGCTATTGAGTAATTTTCGGAACTTTTTAGGGCAAATGACCCGTGATCGATTTTCTTTGAGCCATAATGAACCCACTCAACACATTGGCAACTCTTGATTGTCGTGAAAATCTCGATGATTCAAATACGAACACAGGGTACCAAAACGACAATAAAATCAAATTAGTGTTGGTCGATGAGAATTTCCCAATTTTGTGGAGTCACCCACGATCGACCACACATCTTAATCGAACCAACCTATCTCTGATCTCAAATAATTTTTTTTAACTTTGTCGTAATGGCCTCTAAAGATGAGCATGGTCAAGAAGCCGATTCAGATCGAATTCTCAAGTCTATTGCCTTAAAATTCCCTAATGGCTTACCCAGATAGTCTAATTATCTCGAGAGCGATCAGCTCTGAAAACAGCCCTATAGGCACGTCAATGAAATGCCCGATTTATTCAGTAGAAAATAGGTTAAAAGATTCGGGATGTCACAATCTCTCTCATAATGTTTTGCTTGGAACTTACTGACATTGAAATTATAATGCTCACTAAGGCAGGGGGAGCATACAAATGCATCATCAAGCTAGAGGGAGCAACCAAATGTTTCACTCTAATCCCCAAAGTAGATGGTGACACACTCTACGAAGATGTTATATCACTAAAGATCACCTAAGTATATATCTCCAAAGTGTTATAGAAAAACATCTTGAGGAGACTACTTTTAATTTATGCAAATTATTTCAAACAAGTTTTACTAATTGTTCACATTTGCGGGATAGTTTTGTCATCATCAAAAAATGGAGGATTGTTGGAGAAAAACATCTTTAAGAGATTTTGATGATGCCTAAACTATCTTAATATGTTATGTACTATGCTATATGCAGATGTTTAGACCAAAGGACTACACAATATCTATGATGTGATCCATTGGAAAAAAAAAAGTTTGCAAATGTTTTGTTATTATAAACAACACCAGTCAACAAAAAAGATTAAGTATTGATGATGTTTATGTCAAAGCAGTAAAGACTAGGTTAATGGTGATATAATAACTAAGCACATCAATTGGTTTCATTAGGTCAGCTAAAGAGTCATTGAAAGATCTGGATTCACATAGCAGCAAAATCAAAATAAAGCATGTAGCAAAATAGCTAGAGTATCTGATAGGTCAATCGGAAATTGCATTGAGAAGATATTATTAGTTGCTATTTTGGTTTAGTCTGCAGAAGTCCCAAGAAAGAAGTTATATGGGCAGTACTTTCCTGGATAGTAGCTCAATGAAAAATTCTCCAACGATTATCCACCTCTCCAAATCAATCTCAATGGATAGATCGAGGAATAATATAAAAAAGAAGGCTTTGAAGAACCAAAAGAATGTGTCATATAAGAGATTAAATAGCTTACATACTATTGTTCCTTGCTAAAAGCTTTCTATCTTACTGTTTTGTTTGTCGTGTTGTTTAGCAATTGGGCTACGGAGTAGGTATACAAGTATAAGAGCAACAACTAAGTCCTGATAATGTGATCTATCATGTAAAAGATCAATGCTATCTAGTTGTAACTTTGCAAACAAATTGTTAGTGAAATCCAACCCATCTTGAGACTGTTAGTCTGAAGAGTAGACGTAGGCTTGAGAATAAAGCCGAACCACTATAATTATGTGTGTCCCATTGTTTCTCATCTACTTAGATACATTGTAATACAGTTGGTGAGTGTTTGTTTAAACATTAGGTCAAGCTAATCTTTATTTAGCATTAAGCTAGTTTCCACAAAAGATCATCAAAGTTTGACAACAACCTATTCACCCCCTCTAGGTTGTATTGTTAGCCTCAACAAACTTTACACATCATCGCCACCTTAGTGCGCCTCAACGCGTCACTTGGCTCATCCCACCCCCAAGTTGTGCCTAATGTCTTCCACTTGGCACTATAATTTCCTTCCTAATATCCATTTTGGAAAAAGGTGGAAAATAGCATATTAAATCTACCAAATCCTTGTCAAATGGTGGAGAGTAGGAAGACCAGGAACTATAAAGCAGCAGCGGTACTTTCATCTTCTTCGTCATTTTTCTACCTCATGGTCTGACCCTCACACTCTCTCTATTTTCTCTCGTTTGCACACAATAGCAGTGTTCTACGCCGTCCAACCCGCCAAGTGACGCCCTTCATCTAGCCAATGCCTTGCATCACCTCGTTGTCTCGCATTGTCAAAGCTCAACATCTTGGTTTATCATAAGACGTCGAACGACCAGCAAAGAACCAAGACCTCCACGACTTCACCGCGTAATACCAGCCACTTTTGGGAGTTCCAGGCAGTAGATGTCCACTAATATATGCTATGTAGGTCCGCCATTGCTTAGCAAGACTTGTTTTCTTCAGATTTCCGCGTATTACGGCTAATTATATGTTAGTTTGAGCTACTTTGTGGTTTTCAGAAAATAGGCACAAAGTAAATTGTTTAGTTCATGGTTTATTTGGTCTTTGAATATGTTGTTGAAGTGCTTGTTGTTGAAATTAGTGTATGTTCAAGGTTGAATGACTCAAATGTTGGGCGGAGTCCGTAGACATTGCTGAAGGTGAGTTCGGTCACAGATTGACCCATGGTTTTACCAATTTTATATAGATTTATGTGGTGCAAATTTCTTGGGGATTCCTTCACAAAAGTCGCACCTTATACGTTGTTTTATAACATATTCTAATTCTAGAATTTTTGGACTTCAAATTATCTATATTATTGCTTTAATAAACACATCGGTTTATGACAATTCATACGATTATGAATTTCTACAGAATTTTCGACAAAAAATTTGGATTATTGTTCTTCATGAAAGTTGTAGGTCATCTTAAACTATAACATATAATTTTCCATAATTTTTAGAGCTCATTGACCTTGTGTTTGATTTGCTGATCTACCATTTTCGTGCAATTTATATGCTTTAGGAGTGGACAAATGTTGGTTGGTTTGGGATTTCAGATATTTCCTTGCATTAGCATGCAAATAACATTTTCAAATTGAATTATCGAATTGCTGCACCATAGTGAGTGTGATTATTCCATTGGTCCCATGATGACGATGCCCCAGAGTTAGGATGCTTGGAGGGGTAACCAGTTCCTCCAAATGCTAGGGAATATAACATGTTTCCTCAAATGTCTTCGTGATGCCAAGATGGGTACGAGATGCTTGGAAGGATAACTGGGTTCCTCCATATGCTTGGGGGTGTGACATGGTTCCTTAGATATCTTCACGATGCTGAGATGGGTGCGAGATGTTGAGGGGCAATAGGGTTCCTTGGAGGATGGTGCAACTAGATTATCGAAACAAACATAATCATGTACACTCTTATATTTTAGTTGCATTGTTGGTTTATCCATCCCAGGGTTTTTCATTCTCATACGGTCATATCATCTTGATTCAAAGGAAGGTTCTCAGACAAGTTGATTTAAATTTAATTTCATATCTATTATACTCGGAGTTTTTTCTCAAATGAGTGGTGATAGAATTATGTAGGATAAACTAGTAGACATTTTACTTACTGAGTTTATACTCATTTGTGGTTGACTATCTTCTTTTAGATCATTAGTCATGCTGACCCTACTTGCCTCCCCCAGCACTAGTTATGGTGTCCCCATCGATTTCACAGGGGCATATTACGGATTTCATTGACCCAGACTTTCTGGAGATCGTTTTTGTCAAATATATTTCAATCCTAATGGTAGACATAGAATCGCTTGCAAGTCCGTCCTTGGGTTTGTGGCTGGGTACGCCCAGGTTAGTGGGCGATTGGTGGGACCTCTCCCACTCCTAGGTGACAACGGACCAGTGACGGTAGCAGCGTGGTAGTGAGCAAGGAATGGGATGATGGAGAAGCAATTTATAGATATAACAGGGAGGACGAGTAGGTGACGATGTATATAGTGTGGGTCTATGTTGGGGTAGTAAGATTGATAGTCCTTCTTGGTGTTGTCAGGGGCGATAGTACTTTTTGGTTGTTCTCCAATGTATCCCGACCTTGTCACCTAAGTATGTAAATAAAAATGAAAATGCAATTGCCTAATTTATAATTTCCACATGTGTTTCCTTTAAATTTTACATGTTTTGGGTTGTCCTTTGATTGTACACGCTTCCACATGCATGAAAAGTGGAAAGTATACATTAACTGTGTTAGAAGTGACATCTTAGGTCGTCACAACTAGTCACTATCAAATTTTCTAAACTTTATCCTCTAAAACATTACTTAATGACCATCATCTCCAACAAAATCAAAAGGATCAATTCCATGGCATTACAATGCATAGTTAGATTAGCCATATGCATACTCCCACCAGCATATGAAAGATCAAGCCTAGTGTTATACCAACAATCAATAGTATTGATTGGAAGTATGGGACAAATGCTTGACCTCTAGCCTGATATACAATGACAATCAAGATGATTTAAATATGTAACAAAATATGTACATTCAACAACTCAAAGTTGAAGCACTTCGATGCTTACCTAACGTAACTCCTCTAAGTCATTCACAACTTCTAAGGTCATCTTTCCTTTCATCTCCATAGCCAACACTTCCTTTATTACCTCTAAATCATCTATTTTCACAAATTCATTCAATCGTTGCTCCAAGTCATCAACTTCCATTGGTTGCCTTAAAGCTTCATACTCAATTTGCACCTCGAAGACATCTTCTATGCTCTTTCCAAAGCTCTACCAATTCTGAAATTATCTAAATCTCTCTTTTGGGGTGTGGTTCATACTTCTCATCAATAGGATAGTATTGGTGTCTCTTGTAACTGAGGAATGTAATAGAAAGGTGTGAGACGCTAATCATAATGAAAACTCTATTAGATGTTGCCCTAATTTAAGGGTGAACCAAGATAAAAATCTTATGTCTCAAACTCTTCTCTCAAATTTATTCTCAATTTTCTTATGATTGTACACTGAATCTTAACACTTTCTCTGCAAATGATATCTCGTACTATTACAAAACGATGCATACTCATCAAAGGCAGAGCCTAATCATAAAGTTGGGCAAATCCCTTTTATGTAGACCCTAGGATCTGTCCTTTAATCCCTTGCACATAGTTTGGGAGTATTCACCTCGTAACCTTGGCTCTAGCGTGCCATTCCCCACACTAGCATTGGCAAGCAACCAAACACTTTAGTGTAGTGTAATTTGCAAGTTTACCTAACCACATTTCATCAGAATTTCTACACTCAATTGCTAGTTATGTGGTATTTATTGCTTCAAATGAGAAGTCCTCATCTAGCATTAAAGAGTAAAGAGCAAGCTCTCCCTAATATGATTCTACTCATTACTTCTGCTAGTCCCATCTGTTGTGGTGTGTTGATAAAATGTGATGCTTCACCTTTGTGTCGACAGCTACTATCAAGATCCAATTTCGAGATTGATCCAGTAAAATGATGAAGGCTCATCACCAATTTACAAAATAGAAGTGGGAATCTTTTATTGTCCCATTTCTTGATAACTCCTCATGTCTTCTGTTAAATGTGTGTGCTCTACTTTATGCAAAATTGGCTTAGCTTGTTAGAATAAAACTTCAACCGTTTGTCAATTCCCATATCCATAAGATAGTGTACGTAGTTCATTGTACCCTTAACTTTATGAACTGTTATACTGAACAACACCTTATGCTGCTGGTCAAGCTCACAAAAGTTTAACTTATGCGTCTTCTAGCACTTACAATGCTTATGCCTCTCCCTGATATCTGCCCTAGACCTATTTCATAACTGTGTAACGCTTGACCTATAAATCATAGAGATATCATCGAGCCCATCACTATTGAACAATAAGATTTTGATTCTAATAATTGCACAAAGACTAATCCTTATATCTTGAACCTCAAGAAATTACCAAAAAATTATTAAATATTATCTTTATGTTAATTCAGTCATAAACTTTTTAATTTGGCTAATTTAGACCTAAACCTTTTAACAATTTGTCAATTCAGTTCACTCATCTAGTTTTAACTAGAAATCATTGATGTGGATGATAGTCGCCCTTCAAGGCGCTACCAGCACTAATGTGGACAATTTTATTATTTTTTAAAATTTTATGAATTTTTATTATTTTTCTCTCTTTTTTCCTTTTTATTTGATGTTTTTTTTTTCATTGTGCCACTAGACCTCACTATGGCTAGGCAAGGTCAGCCTTGCTAGTAGCTAAGCTAGTGATGGTCAACTTCGCTAGCCATAAGTGAGGCCCAACCTCGCTAGATTCTACGTGGTCATGCCTCTCCTAGCCCTTGGCTAGGCTCGAGCCCTTAACAGAGGCTGCAAAGGTCCAACCATCACCAAATCCGACAAAAGCCCCCTTGCTGAATTTGGTGAGAGCTTGAGCCTTGCCAATGGTCTCATGAGGTATGATCTCGCTGGATCTAATAAGGTTGAGCCTCGCCCACAACCAAAGTGAGACTTGACTCTCACCAACCCAACCACGGGCAAGCCGGCCTTACCAGGTCACGGTGAGGTCAAGCCTCACCTAGTCGGCAACCTCACCACCCACAATGAAAAGCATAAAATAAAAGGAAATAATAAAAGGAAATAATAATAATAATAATAATAATAATAATAATAATAATAATAATAATAATAATAATAATAATAATAAATTTCATAAAATTATAAAAATTATCCACATCGGTTTTGACACCATCATGTAAGAGCTAATATTCATATCAGCATTTTCCAGCCAAAATTGATTGGATGAATTGAATTGACAAATTGTTATAAGTTTTATGATTAAATTGGTCAAATTAAAAGTCTTAAGACTAAATTGACACAATTACAATATGTGTAGAACTTTTTTGATAATTTTCCCTTTGAACCTCCATTCCGAACCTTGGATTGTACTTTACGAACTCCAAAGACTAATCAAGCAACATCACATGTAAGCAGCATATCTAACCAAGCTACACTTTTGACAACTTGAATAGATAATGCTCGAGCGGTAGAGGTAAAATATATCTGATTTCCGAGCTTGTATGGGCAGAGAATTTTTCTTTCGTTTTCGGGTCCTACCCGCCTTTCACGCATTTGCATATAAGAGGGGCCAAAAGCGAGAGTTTTGGTTCTTTGAAACATCACGTAAAGCCATAGGGCCGGCAACGCAAGGGCCACAGTAAACAAGCCACGTCCACGTGATTTTGGGCCTACACCATATCCCATTCTCTATTTATACTTTTCTCTCCGTGTCCACAATGAAATTTTCAGACTTTTCGACCACCTGGCTCTTTATTTTAATTTCCATATTCATAAAGGTTCAGGTAATTATCGATCGCGCATCTATTGAGAAGTTTCTTCAAGAAAATACATAAACATGATGATTCGACAAAGGTTTTTCATGAAGAAGTCAATCATGCTCATTAGTTGAGCAATCCTTGTTCATATTTATAATCACATTATATCATGTCATGAAGCAACTTGCCCAGCTTGATAAAGCTTGTTCCGTTCCCGAAAATTGTCACCTCAATTTCGTTTTCCTTGAAAAAGATTAGTGCAATTTGTCAGCAACTAATTAGCCATTGACTTTTTCTATATATAAGTGGAGATATCTTTCAATAAAAAAAACAGATTCGAAGAGAATGGCTGACCTAATACATTTTGTCCATAATTTGCAAGGAATCTCATCAATAATTTCAGGAGGCATGACCCAAGTCGACACATTTACGTTCCATACATAATTCAAGAGAATGCTTAAATATGGTGATTTGATTGAGACCTTCAATGAAAAAGTCAATTATGCTCAATAATTGAGCAATCCTCGTTCATATTTATAGTCATGTTGTGTCATGCCATGAAGCAACTTGCCCGGCTTGATAAATCTTGTTCCATTCTCCAAAATTGTCACCTCAATTTTGTTTTCCTATTCAAAGGTTAGTGCATGTTGTCAGCAAGTTATTGACTTTTTCTATAGATAAGTAGAGAAACTTTTCAATAGAACTCACAGATTTGAAGAGCGTGGCTGACCTAGTGAATTTCGTCCAGGATTTGCAAGGATTCTCGTTGATAATTCCAGGAGGCATGACCCAAGTCGATGACATCTACATTCCATTTTTTGCTAAATGATTAAGTATTCATTCTTAATATGGGTGTGCCATGGATGTGAGGTCACTAACCTCTAATTACTTTTTCCATTCAAATAGTGAGACGATATCGTTTATTCTCTAGTCAAATTATGGTGCACATATACCATTTGGCCCAAAATCTAGTGAGCCCTAACCATAAGATCCATTGAGATCACAGGCCCAATTCTCTCTCTCTCGAATCGAGTTTTTGAATTTTTAATTTGTACCGTCAAACCATTTGATTTACCAAATTTATCCAGCAAACCATTTTACCGACACTAAACTCGGTTAAGTCATTGTGGGGACCCGGATTTTACGAATCGGGGGTCGCCAACTAGTGCCAGCCACGGTTCAGAGGACAAAAACTAATCCTAGGCGCAATCGTCATTGGAGGATTGACTATGCTCTGGAGCCCATAAGACATGATGCTTACTAACATTATCTTTCTGAATAATGAAATAATTAGTAGATTTTAATTTTGTTATCTGACATCTAAGTTTATTTTGATTTGCCAAGTGTCTTGGGCTTACTTGGTTGCAGTTTCAACTGGATTTTGCAAGATTATATATTTGATTGTTTCAACAACTTAGCGTGATTTAAATGATTTATTTGAGAATCTTATTCCTAAATTATCATCCCAATTAGCCTAATAAAAAGATTTAAAATTAATCAAGATCCCAGTAGTTTTAAGCAAAATCCCTCTCTTGAATAATGAACATGTCAAGGATAAGTTTCTCAAAGCAAATGTAACCACAAAATTGATGAGCAAGATATTTTGAAGCTAGATTATTGACGAGAATATATATCATTAAAAGAGTAATTTTCTCCACATAAACATGAGTTTAGAAGGAAGCAAATGATGATTATTGAAAGAATAGTGAAAACAAAATTTTTATACCATTGTTCGCTTGTTTTCACGGACATTGAGTCATTTAAAAAAAAAAATCTAGTAATAATTGCTTAAAATAATTAGTTAATGAAAATTATTTTCATTATCAACAACAATTTATGTCTAAAAAAATTTGGATGATGAAAATATTTTTCATTTATTCATTTTTGTAAATGATACAATCAATCATTTTTAGAGAAATTTCTTTTGTCTAAAGAGAAATGTTTTTTAAATTATTCTATTTTTGCAAAAGAAGCGCTCCCTAAAATTAAAATTTTTCCTTTTTTTTTTTTTTTTTTTTTGATTTTCAAGTTAAGAATTAATGGCCGCCAATTTCCTTGAATTTTGGTACTTATTTATTCATTTTTTTAAGTTCAACATTTTCTCTTGCTTTTTTACTCAAACACTTCAATTCATTGCCTATAAAATAAATCAAATAACTATTCTCTTTCCTTTTCTTTTGTACTAGCAAAAAAGATACGCACTTATGCGCATAAAATTTTTTAAAAAAAGTAACAATGATGAAAAAATAGTGTAACTGATTTATTTTGCAAAATGAATTCAAAGTGTTAGAAAATGGAGAAAATTTATTGCAAATATGAAATTTATAAGAGATTTATGAGATGACTATTTTGATAATACTTTTACGTTATATTCCACAAAAAAATAGTTTTTTTGAATACTAACCACGGATATCATTTAAAATATTTTCCATCGTTGAGGTTGAACGTGGTGGTCTATGATAGATTTACTTAAAATACGGAGAGATTATTAGGCCTTTGACTTTTCACATGTTAAACTTGTTTGACCATATAACTTACTAACATATACTGGAGGTCAAACACCATGCGGGGGGTGTCGTCTTATCCTAGACTGTGTAGGGTTATGAGCTACACGTCATATTATTGCCCTGTTTGGTTCAACATTCCCAATGGGCTTTCAGCCTCGAAAGCCCATTGAGAAAAAAATTTAGTGTTTGGTTCAGTATTTAGAGGTATCCTTGACCAAATGCCGACCTTTGAAATGCTGAAAGCCCAAAGCAAGTGGAGACCTGCTTTGGGCATTCAGCATTTGCGGAATGCCAGTCCTCTTATTAATGAATTTCTTTTTTCTAGACATATATGACAATGTTTACTATCATGAAATGACTCTTTCTAATCAAATTTGTATGAGAGGAACTTGGTTTTATTTTTTTTAATGAGGACATCCCTTTTTATATACGGTGTTTACTCAAAAAAATTAGCATTCACAATCGGTCACTTCACCATCCACCGAATAAGTTCACCTTTTTTTTTTATCATTTTTATCTTTTGACAATCAATAGCCCAACTTTTTATCAATACACTAAAATGATCATTAATTAATGAAGATGATTAATACTACAATAATTAAAAAAAAATATTCAAAGTTGAAAACAAACCTAAAAGAACCTAGGCCAAAAGTTGAGCCTTGTATCTAATCTATAATCAAATTTTTTAATATAATTTTTAAATAAATTTACTAATATATATTTTTACATTACTCTCAACATGAAAATGTAAAATGTTATATAATCATTGTTTCTTTTTTGCAATTTTAAAAATACTAAAACTAAAAAACTTAATTTGGTCACACACTAAAGAGTTTTTCAAATATATGTTTACCAAACAATCTTGCATTTCCCTAAAACACTTTTCAGTTATAGTTTACCAAACAGTCTAACATTTCGAAAAACCCATTTACCTCAAACATATTTGCATTCTCCCAATGGTATTTCCCCAAAGCCGAACCAAACGGGCCAATATATATGACTAGTGATCCAATAGACTCACCTAAGCTTGTTCGTGACCTGTCGACTCCAATAAGTGCAAAATGGGTTAATGTAAGCACTTCATTTCCATCTCCAGCTTGATCTACTCTCGTGGACCCATCTTGGTTTTGTTAAGTTCGTATAGGGAAAATATAGTCATTTTCCGGTCGTGGATAGATCCGACAAGGATATATAGGCTTGATCATACACATGGACCCATTCTATTATACACAATTATCAAGTCAACATTTTATTCTCTACTTTTTGCCTAACCTTTAAAAAAAAAAAAAACAATATCCTTTAGCAATTAGACACAATAGTTGGACCAAAGGCAGTTCTCCATGTAACGAACCCTTAGCATACCGAATCGATTGTGAGAGGAATCCTCCCCACGAAGGTTGCAGAATTACCTTAATAATAAACAGTTTTATTGTGCGGTACTACACCCACCACCGCAACGCAAAATATGGAGTTGTATCCATTGAAAGGCAAAATGGAAGAGAGGGTGGAAAACAAGAGAGGGAAAAATAATTTTAAAAAAATAAGTAAATAAAACTGAAGTGACAAATTCCTCATAATTTAAGCAGTGCGCCGGAGAAGTAAATTGTCTTTTCTTGCTCATCATCCTCATTTTATTAGACTCTTGGTTCAATGTGATGTAGTTGCATAGGGGAGCGATCGATGTTTTGAGTGATGACGAAGGAATAAAAGAGAGGTCAGAGTGTGTGGAGATGGATGTTGATGGATAAATAAAAATGCAAGATAAAATATGATCACCACAAAGCATAAATGACACACCACCAATTATAAATAAAAGCCTAGATTAACGAAGTTCACGAAAGCTTGAACGACAAACCACCCCCAAAAATAAAGAACCTCAAGACCGGAGAAACTTACCACATGGCCTAAAGGATGAAGCACCAGCTGAGGATAAAGAGTTTCTTAACTCACCACCGAGGAAGAATGCACATTCTAGGGGTAATGAAACCAGGGATAGAAATTGGCTCACAATGCAAATCACATATATGCAAATCACATATATTCTTAACATTCAAGTCATGTCTTTTCTCACACTCGAGATGACACATCTATATATAGATATATTGCTAAATAAAAGACAAGACTTTTGAAATTCCCATAAACCAAACAAACTCTCGATAAATTTACCTAATTATGATTGTTCAAAGCAACACCACAATAAAAGACTCATTAAAAAAAAAAAGCGTGGATGAAAAGACTCAATAACTAGGATAAAATGCATTTAACTAGCGTAAGATACATTGAAACTTAATAAAATCATCTAAATTCGTGTACCAATCTTGAAAGCTGAACAGTTATTTTGTAGAAGGCTATCAAATAGCAGTATGAAGATGGGACGTGCGGACCCCTCAAGTGCCTTAACTTTGCCCAAAGGGACACTTAAGTGCCATAACTTACGAAAGGTACACTTAAGTGCCAAAATCGGAGTAAAAGAGATCACTTGAGTGCCAATCCGGCCAAAACGCCAACGTGGCGTTTTTCTGGCGAAGCGCGGCCAAAACGGCGCCGTTTTGCACGTTGACGTGGCCAAAACGGCGTCGTTTCGACTGACGTGGAACAAAATAAATAAATAAATAATTTAATTTAATTTAAAATTAAATTTAGTTAAAATATTTTAAAAATAATATTTAAAATTTTAAAACTTTAAAAAAATTAAAAAAATTAAAAAAAAAAAAAAAAAAGGAACAGGGAGGCGGCCGAGGATCGCCCTCGGCCGCCGCCGCCGCCCGCCGCCGCCGGGAAGAGCCGGCGACGGCGGGGGAGGGTCGGCCGGGGTCGCCGGGCTCGGCCTGGGCCGGCGCCCCGGCCGGCCGGCGGCGAGGGCTCGCGAGCCTCGCCGCTGATCGGGCGAGGGTCGCGAGCCTCGCCGCTGGATCGGGCGAGGGCCGCGAGCCTCGCCGCTGGATCTGAGGGGCGCGCGGCCCTCGCCCGGATCCGGCGAGGGTCGGCGGCCCTCGCCCGGCCGGGCCAAGGCCGCCGCCCGCCGGGGGTCGCCCCGGGCGGCGGCCTTGGCCCGGGCCGGGCTAGGGCCGTCGACCTCGCCGGATCTAGGCGAGGGCGTGACCTCGCCCAGATCGGGCGAGGGCTCGCGAGCCCTCGCCGCCGGTCGGCCGGGGTCGCCGGCCCCGGCCAGGCCCGGCGACCCCGGCCGACCCTCCCCCGCCGTCGCCGGCCCTTCCCGGCGGCGGGCGCGAGGGCCGATCCCTCGCCCACCTCCCCCATTCCCTTTTTTTTTTTTTTTAATTTTTAATTTTTTAATTTTTAAAAATATTTTTAAAGGTTTTTAAAGTTTTTTAAAACATTTTAAATAAATTTAATTTTAAAATTATTATTTTTAAATATTTTAACTAAATTTAATTTTAAAATTAATTTAATTAATTTTTAATTTTCTTTTGCCACGTCGGCCCAAAACGACGCCGTTTGGCCACGTCGGCGTGCAAAACGGTGTCGTTTGGGCGCGCTTCACCGGAAATACGCCACGTTGGCGTTTTGGCCGGACTTTGGCCGGAGTGGCACTCAAGTGATCCGTTTTTTTTTCGAATTTGGCACTTAAGTGTACCTTCGTAAGTTATGGCACTTAAGTGTCCCTTTGGCCAAAGTTATGGCACTTGAAGCGTTCTTTTGCCTGAAGATGGCATACCATGACAATACATACTTGCGACATAACATGACAAATATAGATCATGACATGGCAATATATACCACTAACTATTGATACTTAAATTTTCGCTAATAAGTAGAGCATACGTTTTCGTTAGAAAATTATTTCATAGTAAAAAATTAATACTAAATAATAAACAAAAAAAAAAATATTTGACTCACATTAATACCATCCATATCATTTAGAAGGTTCTAGAAAACTCTAGGCCTTTTCTATTTATGAGGAGGCAGCAAATAACAATTTTTTCAGTTCCCTATGCTAATAATTGAATTGAATTCTCTTCCAATGGGAGGGGTGGTTTTGTCATTTCAAAAAGGGGCATTTTGGTAAGCTCTTGGGGCATTTAACGAATTTTATTCACTTTTGTCACAGGAGGAAACAATTTATGCACTTTCTCTTAGGATTGAGCATGGGTCTAAGACAAAGTCGGGAACTAAATCGAACCAATCATAACTAGATGTAAGAATTGGTTTGATTCCCGGTTCCAAAAAAAGAAAATTGAGTACTATACAATTTGATCTCCGATTTTCGATAAAACCAAACCGAGAATCAGGAGCTGAATAACCGAACCAAGAACTCGAACTGATGAATCGCAACTAAATGTTTAGAACTTTTTATTCTTTATTTTATTTTACATGTTTATCTTTTTAAAAATGTTGCCGTTGACAAATGTTGATTTTTGTTGTTGCATTCGCTTTCATTTTGCTTAAATAAAAAATGAAACAAAAGAAAAATGAAAAAAAAAATCTAGAAATTAGCTAGCTTTCAAATAGACCTTGACATCTCCCAAGTGAAATTTGGACCGATCCTAAAACCCTCACCTCTCGCTTATTCCTCTTCCTCCATTAAGCAGCGGCCACAGCTTCGACACAGTTGCCTCCGCCTTCACCACCTGACGGTTGCACCAGTGAGATCGTTCCATTGTCCCCGTGGCTCCCCTGCATCACGTTGTCGCCCAGTGATCTAGCATCGAGCACGCTTCCTATCTATTGCGCCGTTTTCTCCTTCATCCTCAATCCGGCTTCATCAACTTCCTTTGTCACCTCATGCGCAAGCCCTCAAATTGCTCGGGTTCCTGCTCAACAGTTCCAGGCTTCGCGTTTTGCCTTTCGATTGCTCTGTCGCCTAGTCAACTCCACGAGGAACGTGAGTCGGATTCCTCTCTGTTCAGATTCACCGTCATTGCCTCCTCCGCCTGGCACAAAGAGCACGCACTAATGATTGAAAGACGATGCCGTGACTGTTTGATGAAAGCTTGTTATTTAAAATTATCGGCTCAATTTTGGTCTCTAGTTAAATCTTGAAGCCTCTATCTTGTTGGAGTTTATGCAGCCTCGGTTATGGAAAAAAAACTGTTGATTAATTTATAAGTATAAGGGAAAATTTTATTTTATCATTTAAGCTAACTTTCGGGGTGAGAGGCTTCGTACCAGCTAACACTAATATCATATCCCAAGTTATCAACAAGTTTGGATCCAACGGTCACTCAAGAGATACGGATTGTTACAGTTTCAATTCAAGGCTTGATATGTGAAACGGAGATAGTTCGAGTTTATCCCACATTGATTGTGGAAGGGATTAATATTTGATTCATAAGCATAAGGGAAAATATCACCCTTTGAGCTAATTTTTAGGTTGAAAGAGGCCTAAGAGCCCCCAACATGATTCATCATTGGTATCCTCAATCTTCAACATTACAAGCCATTCTAGAAGTGCCAATGAGGTACTCAATGAAATTACAAGAGAGAAGGAGAGATGCGGCTGATTCGCTTCGCTTCACTTGGCTTGATTTCCAAGCTCACACTTCACTTCTTTCCCCTTCAACTACTGGTTTTAATCATCTCGTGGAGCGTCCTTCTCATGGTGCTGTGAAAGATTGGAATGTGTATCTGAGAATTCATAGACTGCGGGTGCTTGTAATATTTGCTTGAGTTTTTTCCAGGTTTAGGGAGACACTTCCACTGCATTGCAAATATGAGCTTTGCATATTATGGAAACAGAGCAGCCATTGAAAATGGATTTCCAGGATTTATACATGAACGGCCAACTCTACGTATCCATGGACATCAACCTATAAATTCCAACTCTCTGGCTTCTTTGGTAACATTTCGTTTGTTGTTCATGGTATCGAACTATCATCAGATTTCATCCAACTCCCTGAGATATAGCTTGTTGTCTGTCTTTCTAAATGTTTGACATCTTTCTGAAATACCGCCTAGATGTAGTAAACTCAGTGGCAAGGATCATAGCGCTTGCACTTGATCTAGATATTGATTTCTTTGATAGGCCGGGAATGCTTGGCAAGCCTATTGCCACATCGCACTACTACACTATGAAGGAGAAGCGTCCAATCCCTCACAAGGAATCCACGGAGTAGGAGCTCATTCGATTATGGTTTTAATTAGACTATTGGCAATAGAAAAAGAAATTAGATCTACAAATATATGAGGATAAGAATGCAAATCCTTATGTTTGAGAATGTGCAGCACCAGTCAAAGAGCTTCAGGGAGTAGCCTGGAGAGATATTCGATTGTGTATTTTATAGAACATAGTTGCAATTGTCTGGTCAAGCAACTGCCATCTTGCAAGTCAGACGATAATTCTCCCAAGCTTCCTTATATTAAATGTGGGACTTGCCTGAGCCAGTCAGACGGCGATACTCATGCTGCCCTCAATACTTACAGAGCGAAACAGACTTGAGTTGTCTTATTTGGTGGTTGGCAACTCACATTGGTGAATCTAAATAAGATAGCATCGTTCCTTTCATCATGTGAGCGTCACAGTTTGGAGAAAATATTCAGCGGTTTGAAATCACCACATCATCCGCCTACGTGGCACACGTGAGCTAAAATGGCTCCACTCAAAGGCAACATATGGCATGTGACGTGGAATAAAAGAAAGAACAGGCAGCCTTTCTTCTCTCTCCTCTGGCTGACACGCAGAGAAAAGACAGAACAATAAATGCACACTCTCTTAGAAAAACCTTTCTCCTCTTTTCAATTTTCAAGGGCTATCTCTCTCTTCTCACGTTCTTTCCTTCCGCTTCCTTCGTCTTCCTCCCCCATTGGCGATGACCGAAGCGAGAAGCTCGCTCATAATTAGCAGGAAAAGACCCCGACTATGAAGGAACACGATGGCAACCCTCAGGGGAAGCACGAGGTGCAATTCAACTAGGTGGAGATCTCCCTCTAGGGATTGTGACCCCCTTATTTCTGCTCGTCGAGCTGTCTCGATGGAGATTTGCCTCTAGGGACTGCGATCCCATCTTCTTGCCCGCTGATCTGTTAGGTTCCACGAGGGGTTAATAGATCATGGTCTTCTTTTTCCATTTTGGTTGCAGCTATCTCTCTCTCTTTCTCTTTGCGTCTGTCCCTCCCTCCCTTCCCCACCCCTCCTGCCTTCCTCCTTACTTTCATAACTTCCTCCCTCCTTTCCTGCTTTATCCTCTCTCCCTCTCTCCCTCTCGGAGCGAGCTTGGGACGCATAATAATGGAAGCTGCTTTGTTCAGGTCAAGAGCGAGATGGCTGCAAGTGAAGTGACTCTGGAGAGTCTAGGCCTGAGTGGTGTGGCGTTCAGGAAAGGAAACGAGCCTGCTTTGGTCTCACATTGGGTTGCGTCCAGGGATGGGTTTGGGATGGTGGCACCGTGTGGCGGTGGCGACGATGGTGCACCTAGATTTAACGTCTTTGTCACGATTCCTAGAGTGTGATCACATTCATCATAAGTTGCACCTATTTGCCATTCTGGCTTCTATATTGATTGTCTTTTCCTTCTTGAATTCGATGATTGCCTTTCCCTTTTCTGCTTAAGATTCAATGATCGCTTAAATGATTCGAGGCCATGCATTTTCCGTGTCAAAAGTCAACCTCAAGTGCGAGCTCAATTCACGCTTCGAATTAGAATCTTGCGCTACTTCACAAGCACATCAAAGAACTGAAACTTTCAACATATTCACCATTTGCAATATATAATCGAACAGAATGACTCATCTTGAGCTTGTCGATCTTTGTAAAGCTCGCATATTCATTAAGCCTGAGCAAACACGGTCCAATCCTCCTTTATATAAACCTTGACACTTTCAAGCAGTTGTTTTCTTGCTCTTCGCTCTTTTGTCAACGACTGGTCCACAATTTGTCCGGCGAACCAACTGAGCTTAAGCGAGAAGCCTCATTAGCCAAAAACGATCCAAGGCGGCTAATTTCTTCACGACACACCATGATGCATCTCGGACTTTCTGGTGAACGAACGGCCAATGAGAAGAGATTAGCTTCTTGCGTTGTGTTTGGCCAGTACAAGGACTATGACTGAGGAGGCTCTGCAGAGCGAAGCTTGCCTGAAGACAAAAAATTATGGATTCCATCTGCTCTTTATCTTAACTTGTACACGTTGGAGTGACAACTAGCACCAACCTAAGTTCATTTTTATTGTCACGGAAGAGCATTCTATATTTTGTGTACCATAAAGCTAGAAATCTGCAAAAGGGTAACAAACAGCGACGGCAAATTGCAACATTATTATTGATGATTATTTCAGAAAACAGCACATTTCTTCAAATTTGGGGACTTAGCTACACACTTTCCTTCCAGATCCAAGGGACTTAATAATCCCTGGTTTTATTTTTTCATCGAAATCCCCATGGTCGATTTCACACCTTGGTTACAAACGGAAAAAGAACAATGCAAAGAGCCGAACGGTGCTCCATGAAACAGAAGGGAGTCTAGGTCGACGATTTCTCATCTCTCGAGGGCATGTCAACATATCTCCACGAGTAATGAGCAAACCCTTCGTGAATGCTATCGTCGGCGACCTCCTCGATCGGCACGGCATCCGATATCTCTCTCACATCATCCTCTGCAAGATGGGGTTCACTTCACGTGAGACAGAATCAGCTTTTGCTTTCTCCACGGCTTTGTCAACAGCTTCCATTGTTATGCATCCCAATCTAGCTTCGACCGAGAGAGAGAGAGAGAGAGCTGCAACCCAATGGAAAAAAGAAGACCACGATCTATTAACCCCTCGCAAAACATAACAGATCAATGAGCAGGAAGACGGGGTCGCAGTCCCTGGAGGCAAATCTCCATCGAGACAGCTCAACGGGCAGGAAGAAGGGGTCACAATCCCCGGAAGGCGATCTCCGCCAGGTCGATTCGCACCTCGTGCTTCCGCTCAGGGTTGCCATCGCGTTCCTTGATAGCCAGGGTCCGTTGTTGCTGATTCTGAGCAAGCTTCTCGCTTGGAGGAAGACAAAGGAAGGAGAAGGAAAGAACGTGAGAAGAAAGATAGCCCTTGAAATTGAAAAGAGGAGAGGTTTTTCTAAGCGGGAGTGCGCATTTATTGTTCTTTTCTCTGAGTGTCAACCAGAGGAGAGGGAAAAAAGGCTGCCTGTTCTTTCTTTTATTCCACTTCACACGCCATATGTCACACTTTGAGTGGAGCCACTTCAGTTTACGTGCCCCCACACAGGTGGATGAGGTGGTGATTTCGAACCACTGAATATTTTCTCCACAGTTTTTGTCGTCACTCAAATAAACTACCTCCACAAGCACTTGGGTTGCTAGCTACTCCAGTCATCCTCCCATACCATCGGTGACCACTCCTATTGTCTACGACGAGCTTTAACCGAGATGCTCTGCTTTTGAGATTGGAATTCTGAGGCTCATTATTGCCACAATAAAACGGCTCATTGGACTGCTGCGTCAAGTCATCGGTGAGTCACCATACCATAGCCACGAGGAAAAAGGCGATTTCTATGACAAGTACAAGCCAGTCCATCGAACAGGGAGCGCATGTTATCGGGTGATGTCCTTGAAAGAGCTACGGCGGCAGTCTTGCTTCCGCTGGTGTTTGCTGACCCTTTCAAAGATGGAACATCCCCCTCGCCATTACCAGCTTGAGCCGAGCCATAGACTTGCTGCCTTGTCCCGCTTCCTGGTTCGAAGCTGAGTCGTTGCCATCACCAGATTATTAGTGACTGCCACACAGACACCATTTCTGAATAGCCACGCCTCACTTCTAAAACTTCGCTGGTCATCACAGTGAAGGAAGAGGACACTTTTGGGGTAGGTATTCACTCTTTTCTCTAATTGAAAAGTCTCTCTTCAAGATCAAGCATAAGAGGAATATCCTTGAACCCATTATTTTTCTTTCCTTGCTTAGGAAGATAAGAACGTCATATGTTGAAAAAACCATTTTGTTTGTGCACGTTTAGTCCTCTTTGCACCTTAAAAAAATACGCTACGAGGCACCCAGTTCTTGATTCTTGACTTATTGCGAGAATCCATTTTCTTCTATCGCCATGCCTCTCTCCAAATGCATTTTTGAGCTGTTTCCCATGTGTCGTGACCTGACCTCAATACTCAATCGGTGAGTGACGGCGTAAAGATAGGATTTAGAGGTGATTAACCAAAAGAGTGTCCTCACGGCATGGAACTCCAAGGATGCCATCACCTCATCCTTTGGGATTGGCGCCACGAGGTCTCTTGGTCATAATCATGAGCCCTCCCAAATTTGCACATCTCGTAATAGCGGGATTTATCGTGACCCTACCTTGGCGCCATTTTTGATGAAAAGGCGTAAAGGTAAAGTTTAGAGGTGTTTAACTATGAAAGTTCACTCAAGACACTTCCCCCCAGCAAATACCTCATCTTTTTGTTAGGGTCACAACCGCTTGAGCATATTCAATCATAGCCATGAGCTTTTCCTAAGTTCATACCTCGCACGATCGGTAAGTTCATTTAAAGTTGTATTAGATAACTTAAATGGTATTTAAAAGTCGCCACTAGTCTTATTTTTTGGGGCCGGCTAGAGTGCCCAATTGAGGGTTGAGAATGATCCATCGATACCTACACAACCAAAGATCTAGAGTTCCCCAATCAATGTGTTATCTAATGTGATTATACATCTGTTTTTACTTTTTCATGCAAATTAATGAAGTAAATGCGATCATGCATGGATGGTTCATCTTATGCCATTCTACTCTATCACTAAGAAAGTGAAAAGGCAAATCAACCAAGTAATTGAAATTGTGGTGCAAGTAATTAAACACCCAAAGATAATAAAAGGAGTACGATGGAAAAAGAGTACACAATTCTAAGAAATATAAAAATAGAAGCTGTTGACACGTGATTTTTAACCAACACATCAAAAAAGTAAAAAATCGAGACTTAGATTTCCGATCGCTACGGGACCCGTTTCTCAACCAAAAAAAAGTATTATTTTTTCTTTCTTTCTTTTGCATTGTTACTTTTAAGCAATTTCCAATTCATTTATGAGAAAAATCTGAAAAGTCAAATGATTGATTTTTCAAGTTGATTTTTTGGTTAATCCTTTGACCAAAAGTCCCCGGGTAAAAAATATGGCTTTTCATAAATAAATAAAAAATGTCAATTAGCCTTAATTTCACTTTTCTCAAGTCAATCTTTCAAAAAGATCCATAGATTTTGCTTAAAATTTAACCTTTTTTACGAAAAATCAACTAAATGGTTAACTTTTGATCAAACCTTTGACTAAAAAAATTGGAAAAATAAAAAGAATTTTTGGTTTTAGGTTCTAAATCGACCAAAAAAAAAAATTACTTTTGTTTTAGTAATAGTTAAGTATAGTTCCTTTATGACATTCGACCTAAGGACTATTCTACATACACTAGTGTATTCAATTTCACAAATTACCACATCAAAAGACAAATTGCCATTTTAATCCCCAATTATAGGGTCAAAATCAATTCTTCATAATTTACGAAGGAACAATCATTTTCCACTCGTTTTCTTAAGATAAGTCCAAATCCGTGGCCAATTTTGAGAAATTCACATAAGAACTTCCCGATTTGAGACCCACCCCGTTGGTGGCAAAGATGGTGGAGTTGCACGTTGGCCACTCGCAAGGCCAGAGTTCAACTCCCCACCTCGTCATTTGTGCAACTTATTTGCAGCCCGTGGGAGGTGGGTCCCCGCTGTAGTCTCCCAGGGTTTACGTCGCCAACTGCCGGCTGTACGACGCTTCCTATGTCACCAAAAAAAAAAAAAAAAAACCTTCCCAATTTGAGGGATTTTACTCTCTTGAAGGTAAGAAAATCGAGCCGTTGAGCTTTAATCAAAGAAATTTAGGTTGACCCATTCAAGATTAAGGTTCAATTGCATGAATTTAGGTTCAATTTTAATATTAGACCTTGATTTATTTTTTGCCTAAGTTTTGGCAATTCAATTCAAAGTCAATTTGGATACATTAAGTGATCCTACACATGAGTAATTAGTTAAATAGATCTATTGCAACATTAATTGAATTTAATTTCAATTAATTTGCAATTTAGCCAAGGAATTGCAAAATTGCTCATTTTAGCCCTTAAGGCTCTATCTCATGTACCCATGGTTTTGGTTTTTTTTTCTTCTTTTTTTTGCAATAATCACCCAATTAAGTCAATATAGGGTCCATAGATTACATTTACGGAATTTAATTGGCTTAATTGAATTGAAATCGAACAATTTCTCCTTAAATCATACAAGTTTTCTCTTCAATTTGATCTTTAAATTTTGAACCCACAAGGGCCACAAAGGGTGAACTAGCAAGAACCGGCCATAACTAGTCAAGAACTTATCAAACCGATGTGAAATGATCTGATCGGCCGCCAGTTGGGCATGCCAATTCAGCCTCGTGCCGGCCAATTCTAGGCATCTGATGATTGGTTTCGGTATCCTTGCTAATTTTACTTCCATGCCCTCACTTTCTCACAATTTTGCATATTAACCCTCAAATTTCATGAATTTGCAATTTGACCCCTAATTAGGCCCTTAAGCGTAATTCTTGTTTCAAACTCAAATTTTTGCAAATCAAGCTCATCCGATCAGTTGTCCAACACCTCTTAATGATGATAAACCATTTAAAAACCTAATTTGTCCATTAGATCAATTTTTCAACCGTTAGATTGAAGTGACAGAGATCGGCCAATTTGAGACTAGTATAAATAGATTTTCCTTCAAAAAATTTCGCCCTTTTTTCTTTCTCTCTACCCTCTCCCTACTTGTGCCTAACCTCCCTCACCGCCGGACCAATCACTGCCGACCAATGCCCCCCACTAGCTGTCCTTCGCTTCTACTGACCTTCTCTAGCTTGTCCCCTATCTTGTTGAAGGCACGACCATAGTCAAAGCTGCTCCAATCGACCCGCTCGAGCTCCTTCACAATCAGGTTCTTAAACTGACATTCACCTAGGTCTGTTCTTTGCGAATTGCCTAAACTAGTGTTCTAGCAACTCAGATGGGCGGAGCAACCTCCACTGATCTACTCCTGACTCTATCCTTGACCTTGTCGTGGTTAGGCAGATCAACCATTGGAACAGTGCCGATGGCCTAATCTTCATTGATCAATTCGATCAGACCATGTTGATTTTAGGTGCCAAACCAGTGGCTGACAGTGACTCAACCGCCATCGAATTTCATCTAATCTGCTCCTCAGTCCATCTCTGACCTTTGGATGGTTGGAGCTTGGCCAATCCATTGTCGAATCTCCTTTGACAGTCCACTCTTTCCTCGGTGATCCCGAATCGGTCCAAGCTTAGACTAGTACTTCTTTGGAGGCTAAACCGGCAGTCTAGCTGGCCTTAAAGGCGGTTTAAGGTATCCCGATCCATCCATTGGAGGTTAAATCAAGGTCTAATCAAGTTCTATTGACGATCGATTGGTCCAATCACATCAAAATTGACAAAATTACGCAAAAGATGACAGTCTTGAACTTGAATCTTGGAATAGCCAATTGAGGCTAGGATTCACACTAAGAACTATACAAAATGCTTAGATATGTTGTTGATAGGCTTGATCAATGATTTTTTGAGGTAAATGTGGATTGAAAATTATTTGTGATTAATTAGATAATTTTGGTGCAAATTTGCAATTTTCGTGTATCTCGTGACGTGATAACTGTTTGGCCTAAAACAAGGCAATAGATGATCTTATTTCGACTGGAGACCTTCTAGATTTAAAAGTACGTTCTAAGACCTTTGATTTAATAGGTCGCACGGCCCGAACAATCAACATTTGACCCCCAAAAAACACCTCGCAATATGCTTGATTCTATAGATTTTTCAATGCGTTTTAGATTCTATTTTTTATCTGCCTTTGAACTTTGCTATTTTTGTGTTGTTTTTTGTGATTAATTTTTTAGAAAAATTTTATCACGAAATTTGTTCAAATTTCTCGTGTACAACATACTTTTTTCTGGATTTTTCGGACAAATTTTGATAGGTCAAAACCACCTAAATCTGAGCATAGATTAGTCTACCCTGCACTAATCTGAGACACATTTTGGCAAAATTGAGCATATAGATGAGTTCATTTAGCCTTAGAACCTTCATGAAGAACCTTCATGAAGATTAAAATACACATTGTGTGCTTTCTATCAATGCATGATTTGTAGGGGTGAGCATGGTTCGGGTTGGTCGGGCCACCCCTAACCCTAGGACCAACCCGTACAGTGTCGGTCCCCAATTTTAGGACCGAGGACCGACCCTATTGAGCTGGGACCAAGGACCGGACCGACCCAATGGGTTCGATCCGGTTCCGTGGTCAACCCGGACCGATCGATAATTTTTTCGTCTTATTTTTATACTCCCTAAAAAAGCAAACCTACAAATTCAAATTACACATCCATCGACAATGCAACATTGTGCAACTAAACTATAAATACCAATACATATTTAGCAAATTTAAGATGACACAATAATAGAAATTTCGCATCTGCTAACCGCTCATCGAAATATGGGACAAGATGGAATGTTCTTGTAATCATATATCTTTAATATTCATAACACCATATGCAAAAGCGTTTTCCTGCATTTGATCATGTAGAGTCCATTCAACCAAAAAATGAGCTTCACACCACTTGACTAGCAAATTACCGTAGCAACTGCAGTACTACTCTACTCTTCAAAAACTTCTATCATTTGACACAAATTGAAAAGCAAAGTGCAGCTGAAATTCATTAGTAAAATACAATTAAACCATAAAAAGTTCAAAATACTTAATATAAACCATGAATATATAACTTCACATCTTGTTAATTCACTTGAACTTCTAAACACCTTAAAACAAAACAAACGACACTTAATTAATACTCAACAAAAGTTTTAAATTGAAATTACTATTAGTGCTATTGATAGAACATCTCAATATAATATAATATAACATACATTTTACTTAGGTTTGAATATATAAAATAATTATAAATAATATAATATAATATAATATAATATAATATACAGGGTTAGTCCAGGGTTGGACCGACCCAAAACTCTTAGGACCGAGGACCAACCCGCACAGTGTTGGTCCTGGAATTTCAAGACCAAGAACCGACCCAGTCCCCTTAGGAACCGGACCAAGACCAGCAGGGTTGGGCCGGTCCAAGGTCAGTCCAGGGTCAACCCTAGACCGCTGCTCACCCCTAATGATTTGTATGATTTCATTGCCATTTGATATGTCAATCGCATGTGTAAACATATATTAAGTTCTGTTGCAATTAGGATATTTAGTGATGCATGCATGTTTTGCCAATTTCGTCATGATTTGTGTACTCATAATTAGACTTTGATGTCTTAACATAAAATATTTGCCACTACACATTTTATGTGTCAAACTTTTTGCTATATTATTGCATGTTCTTAGGTGACCTCAACCGAACGTCTTCTATCATGTTGAGATTAGTTTAAAGCCTTGTCATGCACATGCTTTCTCATACTTGTTTGGGTCTCTTAAAGACCAAATCCCATGTCGATGCCTTCTTGACTATTAAAATACGCATTGCAAGTTTCATGTGCATATGAGTTTTGCCATGATTGAATGCAATTTCATATGTGAAAACTATATCGCAAATAGGCTAATTACACTTTGAGATTCTCAAGTATGTCATTATAGTCTTAAATCATGTTGCATTGACATTAACTTGCATGGCATTTTCACATGCTGACTTAGGTTTAAATATTTACCCTAATCACTTGTCACATCCAACTCTTGGTCGTGTGTGATTTTCATGCCGTTTGTACATTGCATAAGTGATTTTAAGACTTAATGATGCATTTTTGCATTTTGGTTTGTTAATGATTGATGCGCACACTTTCACAAACCTCAACTTTAGAGCATAAGTTGATCTCAATTGAACTCGAACCCTTCTACAAAGTCATACGGCACTCTTAGACTTTCAAATGCCATTCATTTCATGCAATTTGCTTGTCGTTAGGCCCATTTTTTATTTTTTTTTCTAAGACAGATTAGAATTCTAACCTAGAATTAAATTCGAATCCTTGTTTTTATCCCAGTTTATGCAGACTTTTGCTGTTTTTGTACCAATTTTTCAGTAGAGATCCTTGGATCGGAACCCTAATAAAGTTTGTTTGTTCCCTTTTACCTATGTTGTAGTGAAATTTCATGATTTTTAGATTTTATTTAGTAGGGTAAATCTCAGTTGCAATGATTTGATGTCCCGCTGATTTGGCAAAGTCTTGATACAATAACGTCTATTGTTAGATTTTTATAAAATCATGCTTAACTCTTTTGAGGAAACTTTCTTCATGAAAGCTATTCCCTATCAAGTTATGCATGTTAGGTAACTTTTTCATAGTTAGATCATTAATGGGTACCACTTAATTTTGCTAATTTGATGTGCTTTGTCTGAAACATTCTGTTATAGACCTTTGTTGTGATTGCTTATTTAGAGTTTTTAAGCTAGTTTGCGCATGAAATTAGGTCATATTATATTCATGAAATTTGTTTCAAATCCTTTGATCTTCATTGTTGAATGGTTTTCAACAAATGAATTGATTTTTTAATCACATATCAAAATGTCTTTGGTACATGTGATATTTCCAAAAGCAAACATTTAGGAATCTTTTCAATGCTTGATTTGACTTTGGAAATATCATGATTTGGATTGTATTTAAAATGTTTGCGATGTCTGTGAGTGCATTTACGCGAGCCCCAGATTAGCCTTGGCAATTAAATGTGTTTCATAGCCTAGATACTTGTTTGTCTAAATATCTTTTGAAATATGTTCGAACTTTGATTTGGTATTGTGATAGTCAAGGTTTGGACCATATTTAAAATGCATGTGATGCCTTTTGAGTGCATTTATGTGAGCCCCAAACTAGCCTTGGCAATTAAAGATATTATTGTATACAAAAACCTTACTTTTCATCATCAATGATTTCAAATTCATCTTTAAAAGATCACATGTACTTTCCATGCATACAATCATGTCATCCATTAGAAACACTTGTATTTGTGATTAGCGCATGCCTTTGGAATAAGTGACCCACTAACGATTCACTTACTCAGTTGATTGGTTGAGAAATAAGGCTTTAAATTCCTACCGGTGTGCTTAATTCATGCCAATGCATGTGAATTTTATATGTATGTTAGGTGCAATGCATGACACCGAGGGAAAATCTTGGAGAATCACCTAGAACATTTTCTTTAGGGACTTAGAAGCATTATTAGCCATGCGAGAACACAAATGGTCAATGATGGCTATAAGTCATAAAATGAATCAGGTAAGTGTCTCGAGGACCTATGTGTGAATTGCAAAGGCCAACCCCGAGTCCCTGTTTGTTCATTTGCCGTGTATGGCATTGTATCCTTGATTGTTACTAATTATTCATGTGCTTTTGACTATTTTGATATGTATGAGTGTTTCTTTCCATTGTATAACTAGCTCTAGTTCTTAGATTAGAATTAGATTAGGATCTTGAAGACGAAGTTGACATGAAGATGGTGAAAGGACGATATCCATTCCGACCATATATTTTGTATCATTTGTCCCCGACATATGTCTTCGATTTTCTCATTTCTATAAACACCCGATGAGTTGCGGGTTCTTTCCTTTTCTTTCATTTTATTTTCCTTTTTACTTTTTTTAGAATTGGACAATAGATTTGCCTCTATCCTTGGTTGCTTACTTAGCATCTCGTGCTTCAAATTTACTTGTGTTCTTTCTTTCATCTTTATTAGAAATAAAATTGCACGAAAATAACCATCCACACATGATTACTTAGTTTAAGATAAATGATCCCGAAAAGATAAAAAGAAATGCATGGATATCTTAGGTAATACGACACACTATTAGGTATCGAAAGGGTGCTAATAGAAATATTAACATAACCCAAACTCCCGAACTTAGATATCTAGTTATGTAGAAATCGATGGACTACTCCCGACCCTTGATTGGGCTTTTTAGCTGACCCTAAAAAATGAGGCTAGTGGCGACTCCTATCTTATTTCTAGGGGATAAGTACACTAATGGTGCCATAAGTTGTGTACGGCGCTCACTTTGGTGCCAAAAGTTTCCGCCGGATCACTTAAGTGCCAAATCGGAGAAAAAACGATCACTTTGGTGCCACCGGCGAGAAATTCCGGCCAAAATGATTACGTGGCTTTATATTTAAAAAAAAAATTCGATAAACCCTTTAAACGGCGTCGTTTTCTGTCCTACTTAAGAAAACGACGTCGTTTTGCCGTCCTATGTGGATGGCTTAGGAAAAACGACGCCGTATTGCTCATTTGTGATTGAAATTAGGGTTTTTTTTTTGTTCATCCTCGCCGACCAAGCTTGCTCAGCCACCGTTGCTTGGCCACCGTGCTCGGCCACCGTCGCTTGGCCACTGTGCTCAACCACCGTCGCTCGGCCACTGTGCTCGGCTACCGTCGCTCGGCCACCATCGCTCGGCCACCGTGCTCGGCCACCATCGCTCGGCCAAGAAGTGATGGGAAAATAGGAGGCGAGGGTAGAGGAGGAGGAGGAAGAAGGGAGATTGAAGGTGCAGAGAGAGAGAGAAAACGAGGAGTGTGAGGGAAACAAGGAGGGCGTAGATGGAGATGGTAGATTGGGCTTTGTTCAAAGAGTGGCTGGTGCTGGTATTGTTCTTCGAGGAAGAAGACGCCGCCGCCATGGCTTCTCTCTCTCTGTTGGTGTTGTTCTTCGAGGAAGAAGACGACATCACCATGGCTTCTCTCTCTTTGCTGGTGTTGTTCTTCGGAGAAGAAGATGATGCTGCCATGGCTTCTCTCTCTACGCTGGTGTTGTTCATCAGGGAAGAAGACAACGCCGCTGCCATGGCCTCTCTCTCTCTCTCTCTCTCTCTCTCTCTCAATTTGGGGATTAGGGTTTCGACTTGGGGATTAGGGTTTCGACTCGGGGTGCCAAACGACGTCGTTTGGTGGTTTACTTGCTGACTGGACTCTCCGGCGAGCCACATCGGTATAAAAAATTAATAAAAAAAGGCCACGTCGGATTTCCGGCCAATTTCGTCGGCGTTGGCACCAAAGTGAGCGTTTTTCAAATTTTTTGGTACTTAAGTGATCCGACGGAAACTTTTGGCACCAAAGTGAGTGCCGTACACAACTTTTGGCACTATTAGTGTACTTATCCCTATTTCTAGGTTGTCTTAAACAACTAGATCGTTTAATAAACCCGTCGTGAGAAGTATGAATCTTTGGAAAAGGTTCATAGTTATGATTTAGCATACTCAAGATAATAAAGCTAAAAAAGATGAAGTGATATTATCTTTGATAGATGTACATCTTGAGAGGGCTACCATGATCGTTAAAATACCATTAAACTCACATTTACATCTAGTTTCCTTTCAACCTTAAAACCGTCAATCAATATGTGTCACAAAGTCAAGGTAGGGTCACAACAACTTTTGCTATCTTGTGAGGTACAAGCTTGAAATAGCTTGCAACCATGATCAAGTGAACTCACAAGAGGTCAATCCGGAAGGCAAGGTGATGACGCCTTTGTGGATGAGTACAATGAGGGAGCTCTCATGGTTAAGTATTCCTAAATCCGACCTCCTCCCCACCCCCTCTGTTTCCTAAGGGCAATGGCGGAGAGATCGGGACATGACAAAAACCCACAACTCGTTGGATACTTATACAACGCCAAAACAGCTTGAGATATATGTTGGGGAACAAATAGTACAAATGGGAAGGTCGGATTGGACATCAACCACTCGTCATCTTCAAGTCTTCAGGATCGCCATCTCCATGAATCTACCCGAATTCTAGTCTATAGCTAGAACTAACATACTAACAATGCAAAAATGCCAAACAAACAAAAATAATCGCAATCAAGGGATCAAATCAAGGTATTAGCTAATCAAATATGGCCTCGAGTTCAACCTTCAAAGTTCATACAATGGCCATTACCTAGCTAATTCATTCAAATGTGACTTATAGCTATTAGCCTTCATTTGTGTTCGAGTGGTAGCTAACACTAAGAGTGAGTTTGGTAATCATTCTATTCTCATGAACAATTTCTGATAAAAAATATTCTTTTTTATTCTATTCCCTTCAACAATTTTTAAGCATTTTAAGCAATTTGGTAATGTCCAAAATTTTTATTCCCTGAATAAAATTGTGTTTGGTACCATTCTAAAAATTTCTAATCCAAATCATTTTTTAAAAATTTTTAAATAATTTTATTACTTTTTTATTTTTCTCTTTTCTTTTTATTTTATTTTATTTCTCTTCTTCTTCTTCAAGGGTTCTTTGGTTGTCGACCTTGGGATGACCGGTGACCGGCCAAACGAGGGCCAACGACCTTGTCGGAGTGTCGCCAACCCTCGGCAAGGCCACGTCTCATCGATCGAGCCTCACCAGCAATTGGGCAAAGCTTGGCCAAGCATGGTGAGGCCAAGCTTGCCTCGCCGGGGGGTTGGGCGAGCTTAGGCGACCCTCACTGGCCACTAGTGAGGCTCGCCGATGGCTAGGCGAACCTCACCCGATCAAGCGAGCCTCACCGGTGCCAAAGGAGGCCTAACCAAGGCCCGCTAGTGGATGGGCGCGTCTCCAGCAGCGGTGGACAACAATGACGACGATTGAAGAAGAAGAGAGGGGGAAGAAGAACAAGAGGAAAGAAGAGAAAATAGAAAATAAAATAAAATAAAATAGGTTGGCTTGATTTTGGAAATTGTTTTCGGGAACAATGAATCAATTTTTTTTTTATTTCTCGATTCTGTTCTAAATCTACTTCCAAGAACAAAAAGATAGAAATTTGTTCCTATGAATAAAAATTTTATCAAACGAATTTCTGTTCCAAAACTACTCTCGGAAACAAAAGAACATAAATTGTTACTATTTGGCAAGCTGACAAACACAACCTAAAAGTCCTTAATGCGAGTTCTAAGTGTCATCCCAAAGTAAACCATGTGAATCATGCATCGCACCTAAATCATACATCTAAAAAATCACATGAAAAGCTTGTAAGAAAGTAGCACACAGGCCATTTGACCTTATTTCTCAATTAATCAACCAATTGAGTGAGCCAACAATGGATCACTTTTTTAATCATCATGTACCAAACACAACCAACTAAGGAAAACGATCGATATTTGACTTATGTGATACCCAAAAAAAAAAAAAAAACATTTTGTGAACAATTAGCAAGAAAACGCATTGTTTCAAAAAGGATTCGACAAAAAAGCGATCGATCTAATTTCGACAATGCTATGGAGCACATTTAGCTATCAAAGCTAGCTTGGCTGCATCAAAGGGCACCTCCGATCAAGCATTGTAGACATTCCAAATATGATCCAAACTTTGATCAATTTTATGTTAGATCGAGACTTTTAAAGAAAGTGTCGAATAGGGACGTGATTTTATCAAATCAAAAATCATGTCTAGTCGTTAAGGTGAGCTCGAGTGCATCAAGGACACAACTAATCAAGCATCACAAACGTCCTAAACATGAATCAAGAATTCAATAAAATCATGTCAAATTGTAGTTCAAAAAGATGCCGAAGGAATTTTCCTATGGGTATCACATGGACTATCAAAACTTGGAATGACTTTGAAATCATGTTGGAAGTCAGAATTTCAAAACATTTGCAAGTTTTGGATGAATAGTAAAAATACTAAACCATGTTTTTATTTTGTGAAAATCTACAGCAACAAATTACAGCACATCATGATCAATTCTCGAGAAGACATTGAGACCTAATTCATCACACATGATTTTCTAAAAAATCAATAACAAGAACATGTCAACCATAAATGAAATAGGGTAACAGTAAAGCACAAGTTCTATGGCCAATGTGCCATAACAATTACATGCAAAAATTCTCCAATTTCAACATGTTATAGACCAAAATGTTGTGCACAAACTTCATTAAGGACTCTTCCTCAAAATCAATCCACATAAAGTTACACAAAATTGTCGAACAAATTGGATCATAACAACATGGCAGCATTTTAGTTCAACCTAACTGCTAAGTTGGACAACCGTTTGGTGTGATCTATACCTTATTGAAAATCTTGTGAGATGCTTTACAACTTTCATGAAGGGCCCAAGTCCAATTGAGTATGTTTACTAGCTCATTTCAAGGCAAACATCCATCGGGTACAAACAGGGTAGATTAGCCTAAGGACAATTTAATGAGAATTTTTCTATTCAAATATACTTAAAAAATCTAGAGAAAATATATGTTGTATTTAAAGTCATAATGAAGAACTTTCATGAAGACACCAACCTCTAATCTAAGCACAAAATTCAAAAAAAAAAAAAAATCAATAAACATACTACATGCTCAAAAAGTCAAAATCGTCATCAAATCTACATCAGTTGCAAAACAGATCGATGAACTTTTGAGGTGGATTTCAAGTATCAAATGGCGCTCATTCAAAGCCCATTATATATCAAAACGAAGCTAATCGAAAGTCTAGAACATCTTGACTTGAAATTTCAAAGTTTAAGACCTTGAATCTTGCATGATAGAAACTATGTCTAGAGATCCTACAAATTTCCAAAAAATAATCAGGAATATAATCAACATCAAAATCGTCCATAAATCATTACAACACCTCTAATACATGATTTCAAGCATCTAAGAGTTTCTAATCTTTGAATCCTAGCCCCTGTCAACTAGCTCGGCCTTGCCTCATCGAATTCAAGTTTCGAATCATTACCTTTGCGTTTAACTTGAACCGCAATCAATTGAGCTCGAATGAACTCCGATCAACAATCACCAGAGCTCAAGGACACGTCAAGGATCACCATCGGAAGATGCTGGAGCTGAGGGGTGGACACCAGACAATTGGATCGACGATTGAAATCACCGAGAAGCTCATTGGCATACAAACTAGTGCTTGAGCCAAGAGGGAAAGGCCGCCAATTGGAGGTCTTCCAGCAAGGGACGGCAATGGCTAACCTTGCAACTAGAGAGAGGGCACCAAGTAGGTGGTGGTTGTACCGATGGATCATCGGAAAGGCACTGGCGAATAGCGACGATGGACATAGGCCAAGAGGCACGCATGCACACGCTAGAGAGAGAGGAAAAATCTGAAAAAAAAAAAAAAAAAAATGAGGTCTCCCCTTTGATTTTTGGAGGGAAAATTAGTTATATAGTCTAGGGTGAGATACAATCCAAGAGCTAAGAATTGTTCTCCCTAGCCCAACAAACTTGATTAACCTCCTAAGTACACACATATTAATTTGAATGGACCTGATGCATTCTCAATGACTGGCAATGATCAATTCACGAGCCAATTTCGAGAATATAATCTAATTAGGGGCAAATTTGTAATTTTGCAAAATCTGGGGCAATTGTGTAGATTTGAAAATTGAAGTACAAGCACGTTGGCCATGGGCAGACCGCCTCATGGTGACCATCATCGCTGAGGGCCAATTAAAGAAGCATTGAACCGATCGCCTTTTCATTAGTGGCTGGTCGAATCGGTTAGACCGGTTGAGCCAATCCAAACTGGTTTGATCAGTTCAATCGATTCTTGAATCCTCATCTTTTATGCAATTTAGTCTTTGAGGACCTAAATCAAAAAGGATTTTAACTCAAGAACAATTTTAGTTGAGAAATGATTCTTTTTGTTTTTGTTATTGGGAATAATTTCGAGCAAAATAACACGTTTAGTAACTTTCTAAAAATTTTATTCTGGAATAAAAATACATTTGGTAAAATTCTTAGATTTTTTTTTTTATTTTTTTATTTTTTTATTTTTTAATTATTTTATTACTTTTTCTTCTTTTTTTTTCCTTTTTTTCTTTATCATTTTCTTTTCTCTTTGGCCGGTTGCCGGCCACCGCCGTGGCCGCAATTGGCCGGGCAACGTCCACCGAGCTCGCTAGAGCCTCGCCCGGCCCCCGCAAGGCTCGACCTCACCCAAGTGGCGCCTAACTCAGCCTCACCCAGTAGGTAAGGCTCGACCTCGCTAGATGGGCAAGGTCGACCTCCCCCAACCCAAGCGAGGCCGAGCCTTGCGTGCTTTGCCCAACCACAATGAGGCTCGGGCCGACAAGCCTCACCGTGGCTCGGCATCTCCGGGGGCCGACGACGCTCCGGCAAGGTTGCCGGCTCGGCCATGGCCAAGGCCGTGATCGGCCAAAAGGACGAAGAAGAAAATAAAGAGAAGAAAAAAATAAGAGAGAGAAAAATAGATTCTAGAAATTGTTCTTAGAAACAAGAAGTTGTTTTTCTTCTACTTCTTGTTTCTATTCCAAATTTTTTCCCAGAAACAATATATATCCAAGAAACAAAAGTTTTACCAAACATGTTTCTATTCTTTTTCATTCCCGAACAAAAGAACAAAAAAGTTATTAGTGGAAGTAAAAACATATTTTAACAAACAAGCCCAATAGTAAAAAATTTTATTCTTTGTTCCGGGAGTAAATTTGGAATAGAAATGTATTTGGTAAAAATTTTGTTCTCATAAACAAATTTTTATTTTTTATGTTTTCGGAAGTAGATTTGGAATAGAATCGAGAAGTAAAAAAAGTTAATTATTTGTTCCTGGGAACAATTCTAGAATCAAGCACCTCTCTCTCTCTCTCTCTCTCTCTCTCTCTCTCTTTGTTCTTCTTCCCTTTTTCTTTTTCTTCAACTACCACCACCGATTCCGTCCACTACCATCCGTTGTCCGCCGCCCATCGCCACTGGTCGCCAGCAACCAATCCGACAAGCTCGTGGAAGGCTCGCTAGGCTAGGGCGAGGTCCAGCGAGCTTGCTGGTGGCTAGGCGAGCCTTGTCGGGGCCTCTCCCAACCACCAACAAAGCTAGATGTCACGCCCCAAACCCCGAGACACGTGAACAACCCGCCATGGTCATGTAAATGCGACATACCCAGGTAGTGTCGCCGACCCCATTCAATTATTATGCGCATGCGAAACGTACTAAGAAACCCCTGACAAAACATACGGGATAGGATAGTGGGAAAAATCAATTCAAAATCAAACCAATATACTTTCATACATAATCATTCCAGGGTTTATATACACCAACAGAATCCAGAGACTATATGCACCAAAAATGGATTAGAGTTTATGTGCATCAAAAATGGTCAGTCTACACAATATGGATCAGTCCACCAAAAAGAGGAACAGTCCTGTGATGACTAGTCGGACTCGTTCGTCGATCCCACATCTTTCATACCTGACTGCACTGGGTCCGGAGACGATGGGTTGTCCACCCTACCATCAGGAAAGTCAGCTACACCTTCACCCAAAATAGCATCCACCACAGCCAATGGAATATCAAAACTATTGAGTGGATCAATCCTAAAGCCATTAGCCCCAAAACGAAACCCTGCCCTAAACATATGTGGTACCCTAACATCCTTGGTCTCTTGAATCCATATAGTGGTCCTGATCAGCTCTTAGACCTAATGGCTCCCAAGATCAGGAAAGTTGTGCACATGCTCGATAATCTGCACTGAGATGCCATTTTTCTCTGGAGGTCCCGCCATCTACGGCCCTATAATATTTTCCCACAACGGGATGAGACATTGTCTTAACAAGTTCACCCCTCCTAAACCCCTATCAGAAAGAAAATACGCCGACCACTCAGCACAAAAGACTTACCTCGCCTTATTGCCTTCCTACAAATTAGTACAATTCATATCACTCAATCACAGGTAGTAATAAGAACTTAAATAATTGAAACACGATCAATTTCACATGATGCACAATCACAACAAGCGTTTCAATCATTATTCACTGCCACACAAGGGCATAGCCAATTTGCAGTTCGACTATCTACTGACATTAATGCCAGGCATCGTCTCCCCCCCTTAGAGCGCAGCTTCATCACCCTGTCGACGGCATTCCCGAAGGAGCATGGGTCCAGTTGGCCTAGCCTCACTTTGCGACCCGAGCCACATCACTCTATTGACGGCATTTCTAGAAAAATAAAGATCCAATTGGCTAGCCACTACTGCAGCCGAGTCTTTCAACCAGCACACGACAATCAAATACTGATCCCTGGATACTTTACATTCCACTCACATACTCCAATTACAATATTAACCCTTAAAAATCCAATTTCGGTGCCAAACCCGACACTTAGGATTTTCTAGATAAAATCCATATTTTTCACAATCAACACACAATTTGCATTATCCACTCATCAATTTCAAATTATAAATACACAGCAGCAATCGGCATGAAATTCGAGCAATTGGGATCAAAAATAATTTTCGAATTTTTTTTTTATAATAATAATATTTTAATAATTTTCGGAATATAATATATTATTAAATAATCCAATAATTTCGAAACATTTATTTAAATCAGAAATAAATTCCTTTAAGTCACATCAAGGCTTATATTAAAATAAACCTACTTAACATTAAACTAAACATATTTTAACTTAATTAAACACCTTAATTTAATTAACAACTAAATAAACTAATCTAACCACCTAATCTCAATCAACCTAAGCTAAACACACTTAAAGCATCATTAACCCTTTAATCAAGGCTTAGTGAGCTAAACTCACCGGAATTGCTTTCCAAAAAGTCTCTGGTGAAGAGCACGACGATGCCAACGACAAACCTACACGAGTAACATCAAATGAGAACCGAAAGGCGACCAAATCAAGCTTTAAAGAACCGGATCTCGTTGGAACTTCTAGCCACTAACCAAGCTCGAAAGAAGGCGGCACAATGGTCGGTGGCGCACGAAATAGGCGAAAGGAAGCGACGATAACTCAGGCGGTGATTGGCAAGGACGTGCAGCAGCGATGAAGACTTCGGCGAGGTGCTGCGGCGTCGAGCAGCAGCTGCAGGATGGTGGACAACAAGCTGGAACACGCGGACGAAGGCGACAAGCGGGCGAGAAGATCAGCGGAGCGGCGCGCAGGCCTCCTCGATCGGACGGGCGACGACCGCGACGGCTCCGGCGAACAGCGACGGTTGCGACAAACAGGCGGAAGGGAGGCGTCGGGCTGGCTATCGCACGGTGCAGCTCCTTCTCTCTCCTCCAAGTTCAAATGAAGAAGATGATGGAAACAAGAGGGAAGTGACATCCCACCTTTTGGGATTCAATCCCCACCCTCCATGTGTCATATCCTCCTTCCTTTGCCCCAACTACCATGACCTAGGATGACATCATCTTCCACTATCTCAATCCTCCACAACAATATTCAATAGGTCTAATTTCATTTTCCCCCGAGGCATAAAATCTTGTACCTTAATTTCTTCAATTCTAATCAATTCTCTTCCAATTGAGTCTAATTAAAACCCATAAATTAATCTAATGTTCCTAATAAGATTTGTGACACGCCAGGACTTCCAATTTCGTATTCGATCTCAATTTCACGGTTAATTTCACTTTGACACGATACTAGTGCATTCTGATCTACCGGACAGTTTTTAGAAATTTTCATGCATTTGACCTATGGTTGATCAATTCAAGCTACAATGTACATCTTTGACACATTGGCGACTTTCAGTTGTCGGGGGTAATCTCAAGGTTTCAAATACGGACACAGGGTACCCAATTGACAGAAAAGTTAGTCTAGTGTCGATCGATAAGAATTGTGCGATCTGGTGGAATCACCAATACTTGATCACATGCCTCCGTTGAGTCGATCTATCTCCGGTCTCTAATCGATTTTTATTTGTGCCGCAATGACCCTTGCAGATTAGCTCGGTCGAAATGTCGCTTCTTGGTCAAATTCTCAAGTCTAATGCATTAGAATCTCTTAACGGCTTCACTTGATAAATTAGTTTTCACATGAGTAGCCGACTTAAGGAAATGAACTATATGCATGCCAACCAAATGCCCGTCTCAATTTATTGAAAATAAAATTGGAAGATCGGGATGTCACACTAGACCTCACCCAAATCTAACGAGATTGAGCTCACCTAGGCTTTCTTTGGCGGGGCTTGACCTCGCCGAGGCACCGTGAGGTCAGCATCGCCTGGTCAAGCCAAAGTCGACCTCACGATGGCTTAGTGAGGTCAAGCCTCACCAACGGCTGAGCAAGCTCAGACTCGCCAGATCTAGGCAAGGCCGCTTGCCCAACCAAGGCTCGGTTGAGCCTCGTCCAGCCGCCGGCGAGGCTTGGCTGATGGGGCACAACCTCGCCGAAGGCTAACGACACTTTGATGAGGTCGCCAGCCCTCGTCTGGTTGGTCACCGGTCATTCCAAGGCTGGCTATCGACCACCTTGAAGAAGAAGAAGGTGAGAAAGAAAGGAAAAAAAAAGGATTTGAAATAGAAATTTTGATGAGGGTACCAAACACAATTCTATTTCGAGAATTGAAGTTTTGGATAATTATCAAATGGCTTAAAATGCTTAGAAATTGTTCCCGCGAACAAAATAAATAAATAAAAATCATTTCTAATCAAAAATTATTTTCAGGAATAGAAACGTTATCAAACGCGTGCCCTTACTTGCCATGATTTGGGTTGTTGTTAAGTGTAATTGTGCCTAGTTGCTAAATATTTTTTTTTACTCTAGATAAGGCAAAAAATTAAGAATAAAACATAGACTTGATCATTGTGCATACTAGCTTTGACGTTCATGATAAATCCTATATATACTTTTGTCAGATTCATTGTGTAATTAAAAAATTCAAATTTAATATAAACTAAGCAAAACCTGGATGGGCCCATGAGAGTAGACCAAGCCCAAGAAGGAAATGCAGCGATTAGACGAACTCCTTTCCGACCTGGGACCGTGAGTTTATTGGATTGCCGGGCGTATAATCATGCGATAGAAAGATATTCAAGGGTCACTCGTGCGGTAGAAAAGTTTAACATTTGTTCTAAGCATGTGAAAAGCTCAAGCCCTTAAAATCTCTAATTTTCTAAGGTAAATCTATTGTCATTTATCACCATGTTCAACCTCAAACTTTAGAAAGCACTTTTTATGATATCCATGGTTGCTGTTCAATAAAACTATTTTGGTGGAATATAACTTAAAGGAATCCGCATAATGATAAGATTATCTCATAAATCTCTCCCAAACAATTTTCTCCATTTTCTAACAATTTAAGTTCATTAATACATTAAATCACACTACCTTTTGAATTATAAAATATGATATTGAGTCGTTATGCCACCAAATTCAAAGCGTTGTGGTGATTGTATTAAATATGTGATACAATGCAAGTTGTTATTGGTAAATTTATTACAAGTGTATGAGCTGGAGGTTTTCAATGATATTAATTCTTAATTGTACTCTAGATATCGCAATTATTGATTTTTGTGTTTTTGTCTAGGTAGTTGGGTTCGAATCTGAAATGCAAATTTTAAGTTCAATTTGAAAGATGGATGCAATTTCTAACCCTCGCCATTCGCTTAAATAAATGGAAATGTTTAATTTTTCATACCATTTTTATTTTTCTTAATTCATTGACAATTAGACGTTTGCTTCTTTGGATAAAAAATAATAAAGACATTTCATTGCATCCGATTCGGGTTTTCATTGGATATTTCTATTGCCATAATTGTTTATTTCCTTTAGCAACTAAATTGGCCTTCTATTTCATTATGTTGGCAAGTTTTCAATGACCAAATATGATATTCTTGTCCCTCAATGTAATTGCTTTCTATTTGACAAGCTTAGTTATAAAAAAAAAAAAAAAGGTTTAAAAAGCTTTCAAATTAACAAAAATTAACGGAGTACATATTTGTCATCAACATATTGGTTTGACTTTTTGGTTAACAAAAATTTAGTTTTAAGATAAATTCGTCATAAGCGTATCAATTTGGCTCTTTTCGTGATAATCAACCCTAAAATTAAAATTTCATCTGATGCTGTGAAGGGCCCCGGTGTCGACCCCCCGCCATTCATTTCGCTAATATATGGAAGGTAAAATGCTCAAAATCGGCGGTAAAATCATCCGCGCTGTTTAAGGACGGAAAGTGTCGATCGGCGCGCGCCGATCTCTCCAGCGGCCTTTTTTCCGCAAGAGATTCGGAAGTGCGATAGAACAGTCGCCCTCTAGTCTTCGGTACGGCGCCGTTTCCAAAATCCCCACCCGACTCGACTCGACTCGCTCCGCAACCCGGTCAAATCGCGTTTCGAACGCCGAGAAAGCGCCGAGACTCTCCGATCCGACTCAGCGCGACTCGCCCACCGCCAGCCAGTCTCTTCTCTTTCACTCCTTTCGCAGCTCACCCATTTTTCACTTTACAGTTTACACTCCCTGCGAGGGAGAGAGAAAAAAAGGGAGGGGGCGGGGCGAGAACGTGATTTCCAAGCAGGGCCAGATCGATCGAGAGCTGCAGCGGAAGAGAGAGAGAGAGAAGAGAGAGAGAGAGAAAGAGGGGGGCTTTTAGGTTTTGCGATGGCGAGCCCTCAATCGGGGCGATTGGCTCCTGCTTCTTCGGGGAGATTCGGGTCCCTGACGGCAGGGACTAGGGCTCCGCAGAGCCCGCTCGGCGACGAGGCCGTCTGGAGGCGCCTCAGGGACGCCGGGTTCGACGAGGAGTCGGTCAAGCGGAGGGACAAGGCCGCCCTCATCGCGTATATCGCGAAGCTCGAGGCTGAGGTTCGTGGGCTCCCCTCCTTTCTCTTTATTTTTTGTTGTTTTCGGCCTGCGGGGGGTAGCCAGTGTCTTGTGGTTCCTGTTGGGGTTCGGTTTTGGTGTCCTTTTTGCTACATTTATGGTGGTCTATGAGGAAAGTTTTTGTTTTTTTTTTTTTTTTTTTGGGCGCAAACCTGCATTGAATTTACTGGGGAGTGGAACAGAGAAGGAAACGGTGGTTTTGATTTCCAATTCTTGCATTTGCTTTGGGATTCTAGTGGCTGAGAATGTAAACCTATCTGGGTTGCTTGCTTTTTTACTTAATTTGATGACATTGTGGCAGCGATGGGTATTTTTAGGCACGGGTCAGTTGCTGTAGACTGAATTAATATCTTACGAGCCATGCGGACTGCAGCATATGCTGTTCAAACTTGTCTTGCAAGTCGAAAGTTGTTCACTTATGGCCTGTGGTATTTATCATGCTTCTTATTCAAAGAAGAAATGCCATTTGATCTATGTAATCTCAGTTCATTGAGTTATGATGTTGTTGTGCTGTATAGGGTAATTTGACAATAGAACTACCCATTCATTGAATTTATAGATATCAATGGGATAGGCTGGGGAAAGGATGTGCATTAATTCCACATAATGGATGGAATTTGCTGTATAATCTTCAATAACTCGGCTGCAGGGTTTCCATTTTTTTTTTTTTTTTTTTTTTGTGAGTTGTACATTAGCTCATCAGTTGGTTTCCCTTGCAATTGGCGAAATTCTACTTCATAATTTCTGATAACTTATGGGGAAAACAAAAGAGAAACCTAGAACTGTAAACCTTACATGTACAAATAGAATAAAATAAGGAACTGTTATTTTATGCTAATAAATTTCTTCCCTTTATTATCCTACTTATGAGACATAATGAAACCAGGTTATGTCATTTCTGCTGTTGAAAGGTCAGTCTGGATCACTCTGTTTTGTTTCTACTTCACCCCTTTCAGGACATGTGAGATATATCTTGAATTAGAGTAATCTTCGAGCAATCAATGGTAGTTTTCTAGATCATGTGGTTTTATACTTCTTAGGAACTACAATCACATTGTTCTCCTTCTATTATGGAGTATCGATATTCTAATAAGTGCATTGGGTGTTGCTGACTTTTTAATGCGTTGGTGTCTATTCTCTTTTGGTGTATTACAACATCTTGTTTTGCTATGTGTGATCTGTATCAACTGCTTGTAGATTTTTGACCATCAACATCACATGGGCCTCCTTATTCTGGAGCAAAAGGAGCTTACTTCCAAGTACGAGCAAGCTAAAGCCTCTGCTGAGGCTGCTGAGTTAAAATGCAAACGTAACCAAGCAGCTCATCTGTCTGGTCTGGCTGAAGCTAGGAAGAGAGAAGAGACATTAAGGAAGTCTCTAGGAGTTGAGAAAGAGTGCATAGCAAGTGTAAGTATAATGACTGAGTTTGCTGAAGTCTCTAGGAGCTTTGTTTGTGCTTCTTTCATGTTTGAGCATAGATTTTATTTAATGAACTATTGCAGCTCGAGAAGGCCTTGCACGAGATGCGTGCTGAATCTGCTGAAACGAAAGTTTCTGCTGAAAATAAGTTGTCTGAAGCTCACTTGATGGTAGAGAATGCTCAAAAGAAGTTTACTGAAGCTGAAGCAAAGCTTCAAGCAGCAGAATCTTTACAGGCTGAGGCTAACCGGTATCATAGACTTGCTGAAAGGAAGCTGCAAGAAGTTGGGGAACGGGAAGATGACCTAAGGAGGCGCATTCAATCTTTCAAGTCTGAGTACGGTTACTTGCTTACTGATTAATGGCGCTTCAGTAGTTTCTGTATAATGCTTATGGATATTCTGGTTGAAATTGAAATGACTTTTGCATTCTCTCGGCCTCTTCTTCTTCTTCTTCTTCTTCTTCTTCTTCGTTTTTTTGTTAAATTGTGGGGGACGTGTGCATTCCACATGCAACATGAGTTGAAAGTGATTTGTATTGGTAAAGTAATTAGGGAAATGATCTTCCAGTTAGTTAGACTATGTACACCTACTATGTATCAATAGAATTATTTCAGACTAGTGATGGAAATTTCAGCTGTCATAAAGAGAGTTAGCCACTGTTCGCTTTTGCTGCTATGGCGAAATATGAATGGTATATTCTCAACATACCAATGCATTACTTGAATTAATCTAATGATTTTATTTTGCTTGTCAGAAGAAATATCACAATAAGGCGCTCATTGTGTGAGTGTCTTGTCTTTGAGTACTTGATGTGATTTTCTTCTTTTTGGCAGATGTGATGCAAAAGAGAATGAGATATTTCTTGAGAGGCAATCTTTAGGAGAAAGGCAAAGAATTTTGGAACAAGGAGAAAAGAGATTACTTGACGGACAAGCTTCACTAAACCAGAGAGAGGGATATATATTTACCAGATCTCAAGAATTGGATCAACTTGAAAAAGAATTGGAGGCCTCCAGAGCTAACATTGAAAAACAGCGTGGAGCCTTGAATGATGAGAAATCTGATTTGGAACTCAGAGTAGCTTCACTTGTGGACAAAGAACAGGTTCCATCTAGTTCTCATTAATATGTCTGCACTTTTGTGTTCGTGAACTTTTAAGGATACGAGTCCTCTTCTGTTAATGTGTTGACAGGATCTTTTGAGAAAAGAGGTTTCACTGAATCAAAAAGAGCAAGAGCTGCTTGTTTTACAGGAAAAGCTTGCCAGCAAAGAGTCGGTAAGTTCTCTTGCTGTCAATCACTTTTTTTGTGAGAAGTGTTATAGTATCATCTGATAATTTGATGGTGGCACCGTGCAGAGAATCATGTGCACATTATTTCTTCTTTTATAAAATATTTTGCCGAGGACTTTCAATGGTCCTTTCTGATTTTAAAGTTCACTAACTTTAAATTATACTACTAATGCTACTAGGCTGACATTCAAAAAGTAATTGCGAATCAAGAAGCTGTTTTGCGGTCAAGGAAAGCTGAATTTGAGTCAGAGATGGAGATGAAACGTAAACTTGTTGAAGATGAAATCGAAACCAAGCAACGGGCTTGGGAGTTGAGGGAGATGGATATCGCTCATCAGGAGGATCACCTTAAAGAGAGAGAGCATGATTTGGGCATTAAGATAAGGTCCTTGACAGAGAAGGAGAAGGATGTCAAAGAGAGGTGGGATAATGTTGATGCAAGAGAAAAAAAAGTAGCTTCTGCAGAGGCAGACTTTGAGCTTAGGAAGGATATGCTACAGAAGGAGAAGGAAGAAATTAACAAACTGAAACAAGATCTTCAGAAGTCTTTGGATTTGCTTGAAGACAAAAAGAAGCAAGTTGATAGTGCAAAGGATAAGTTGGAGGTTATGAAAACTGAAACAAGTGAACTATCGGTTTTAGAGATAAAACTCAAAGAGGAGCTTGATAGGGTCAGGGCTGAGAAACTGGAAGTTATGGCAGAGGCAGATAAGCTAAAACTAGAGAAGGCAAAATTTGAGTCTGAGTGGGAATCAATTGATGAAAAGAGAGAAGAACTGAAGAAGGATGCTGAACGAATTGCTGAGGAGAGAGTGGCTGTTGCAAAGTTTCTCAAGGATGAACGTGACAGTCTGAAAATAGAGAAGGATGCAATGCGCAATCAATACAAACACGACGTTGAGTCACTTCGTCTTGAGAGAGAAGAATTCATGAATAGGATGGTGCAGGAACGTTCTGAGTGGTTCAGCAAGATTCAGCAGGAACGTACTGATGTCTTGCTGGAGATTGAAGTGCAAAAGAGGGAGTTGGAGGACTGCATTGAAAAAAGGCGTGAAGAATTAGAAAGTTCCTTAAGGGATAAGGAAAAAGCTTTTGAGGAAGAAAAGAAGAATGAACTTCAGCGAATTGGTTCTCTTAAGGAAGCAGCTGAGAAAGAGTTGGACCGCGTTGCTTTGGAAATGAAAAGGCTTGAGAGTGAGAGGATGGAGATTAACGTAGATCGTGAGAGAAGAGACCGGGAATGGGCGGAATTACAAAATTCTATTGAGGAGCTGAAGCTGCAACGACAGAAATTAGAGAGGCAGAGGGAATTACTGCATGTCGATAGGGAAGAAATTTGTACCCACATAGAGCAGATGAATAAGCTGGAAGATTTAAAGCTAGCCTTAGATCGGAAGGCTGTTGAGACGCAACAATCTGTTTCCGAGTCCAGGCTAATGAAGATATCTGGGAATAGACATCCTAAGCAGCTAACTGCTGTGAATAATAATAATATGGACTTGGATGACAGAGTATATGAAGTGGGTCATGTCAATGGACCTAATTCACCCACTTTGCAGAAAGCTGGTCATTCTTCTTCTCCCAGCTCTGCTCCTCTCTCATGGATTAGACGTTATTCCGACTTATTATTCAGGTCTTCTGAGAAGTCTCATTTGGCATCTGAAAAGGAGCCTTCCATATCTAAGAATGACGAGCAGGCCACACCAATGGTAAGGCAGCTGGACTTATCACTCAGATATGATGTGCAGAAACATGAACAGAAGAAGAGGCTGGAAGGAATTCGGGGAATGAGTCGGCCGGAGAAACATGTTGGGGAAGAAAAGACGATATTTGAAGTGCCAACTGGAGGTGAGGATGCAAATGAAGAATCTAAAAAGAAGGAAACTGCCAGCCATAAGCCTTCTGAATCCATTGCCGAAAAAGGGCCTCAAACCAGAAGAAAAAGAAGGGTAAAAGAGTTACTCCCAAGAGATTCTGTTAATATTCAACCAGAGGAAAGGAAAAGCAAGAAGAACAAGGGAATGCAAGTTGATGGCGGGGCTGATCTCTCTGATTTAGCCAACACCAATCAGTATGATCCATCTTTATGTAGCTTATTTTCTTGCGCCTGTTTCTTAAATTTAAGATTACCTGTTGAATGCTCACATTTTTTTTTCCAGTGTAAATGCAGGACAACCATGCATTGCTGATGTTGAAGATGCCTCTCTATCATCCAAGGAGACTCGGTTTGTAGCTGAAGAGACCACAGTATTAGTTGTTGATGAAGTTGTTAATATTTCAGTGTCTTCTGAGAAAGAAAGTTTGAAACAGCGTGTTAACGAAGACAACAATGACCATCTTCTAGAAGGTGGATCTGCTGATGCTGAACATGTTCCCGGGGGTAATGGTGTCCTCACACATGAAACAGCTTCAGTGGTACTTGTGGAAGATGTCAGGCTTGTTGGTGACATTGGTCAGGTAATAACAATGCTCTTGCAGTTTCTAGAATAGATGTTGGAAGGTTGTGCCTTTTCACTCATATCGATGATAAAGTTGTGCTCGCCATGATCCAAGTTTCCATCTACTTTAGTTGGAAATGATTAGGTTAAGGTTAGTTACTATATTGACAAGGGATGGCTTATGTCTGTTGGCAGTGAACCATTCTGTAATTAAATGCTGCATATCCAATGGTATGCGTAGCTTCCTGTCTGATTCCTTTGATATTCATTACTTCTAAATTTGTGCGTGTTCTTTCTTCTAGGGTCATGATGTATCAGCTAAAGCTGACCAGATACCTAGAGATCAAGGTCTCAGCAATCTAGATACTCATGGGGAGGATGGTTGAAAAACTGGAAATCAGAGACGGTTGTAAAACAAGTTATAGGTGCCTGGATATATAGAAGACGGTTTCCGAGTCATTTGTAGATGCAAGAATGGTAATGCATTCTCTTCTGAATTAGCAACACCTAAAATTTCAGTGATGAATCTAATGTTTTTCTTGCTCCATTAATTAATTATCTTTCTCTGATGTAGCAGACGGTGGAGGAGTTCGTCAGAATGTATCGGAGCTTGCTCTAACCCTTTGAGAATGTAAATGACTTTTAATGTCTTGGTTTCTTTGCTTGTCTTGTCGATATGCAAAGCGATTGTTGGCGGCCTTATGTGTGGGCTGCGGTAGTGAGCATTTCTTTTGGGCTGCTTGTTGATAGTTTGGTTAGATAGGGGTGATGATAGGTAAATCTGCCTGCTTGTTTTTTGGTTTTGAGCAGATTGAGGTTGTTAATGGCTTGATCAGTTTATTTGTTTAACACAACTGGCATGTTGAGATTCCTGAATGTGGACATTTCGTGTATTATCATTTTGTCCATCTGAATATGAAAATCACTAGAAGTTAGCTCGGTTTTAATGCCCTGAATTGCGGACCTTCTTCAATTTCGTCCTCTCTGGGGTTTCTTGGGCTAAATCGAAAAGATGAACTTCATATTGAGAAAATTTGCAGGATCTAACCGAAGCCCTTATCTACAGCCCATAATCTTGTGCTTTGGTAGAGACGGTAGTGGGCACGTTACTGCAAATTTGCAAGTGAACCCACGCGAAGAAGGCGCATCGAAGTGCAGCCCAACAATAAAATAAAATAAAAAATGGTTTGCGCAATGACCCTGCGGAACACGACCAACTGCTGCAACCCCATTCACTAATGGACACCGTACAATGCCGCAAACTCCGAGGAACTACAAACCTTTTCACAGAACAGGCCAGGAGTTCGTGCTGAGTTGATTACTGGCGTGAGCCAACCGCGACGTGCGTGACCTGGACCATTCATTGAAATGTACCATTCATTAAAATGGGCAGCACTTTCTTAGAGATGGGATCGATTGTATTATAGCTATAATAAAACCCAGGAGTTAACCCAGTGATCTCCAAATCCAAGGGCGAAATGAAGTCAGGTTGTCTTAGAAATATCTCAGAGAGGAAACGTGAAAGGCGTTCAACACATATCCATATCATTCTAGTTACGGTTCTATCAACTGTCAATGCTATTTTTTGAGGTAAGGGAGGTTGCTATGACGGATGATTGCGGGAAGGTTCAAGGAGACTCTGGTTGTCCTAAGGAGGATGGCCATTTTGTCCCCTAGCAATCTAGCCTCGACTTGCCAGTGTTGAAGCGGGCGTTGTCATGGTAGTATGACTCATGGTCCATTTTACAGGAAATTAAACGTATAATGTTGCACTGGGGAAGGAAGAGGAGCCTTGGGAACCAAGTAAGTTTGAGTTCTTACTTCAGAGGATACTGAACGTTAAGAGTGGCGGTGAAACTGCGAAAGGAGATGCAGATTCAGGGAAGGAAGTGCTCTGTAGCTATATCGGTCGTAAGGTTCTAGAGGAGGATAACAATGGCTCCGTTTGCAGAAGTATCGAAGGAAGAGAGAAGAGGGATAGCCGGCATTAATGGGCAGATCGACATCTGGTGGTTGCATACAGCGGCGTGGTGTTCTGTCTTGGTTCGCATTTAAGGTAGTGCACCCCAAGGAAAGACTCGATGATGATGGATAGTGGAAGTTCGCGAAGTAGCAATTTTTTTTTTTTTTTCCCGATGGAAGCTTCTTGGAGGTAATCACTGATAATAACATTGGATTATATGGAATGGGTAGCATCCATCTAGATGTGAAAATGTCAATCTGAAGCGATTGAGCCTATGAAAGAAGTCAAATTGGGAAAGTAGCATTCCGTGAAAAGACGGTTAAAACAATGGCATCTGACCAAGCAGGGCTTTTGTGTAGAAATGCGTCGTAGATCATCGGAGTTTTCCTATTTAGCAATGAAGTGATCACAACCGAATGTTAATAATGAGTCGAGAATAACCCTACGCTGCCACCACATCCGCTCTTGCCAACTGGGATTTTCTTTCTTTTCTTTTCTGTTCTTTTTTAATGAGATTTAGAGTGATGTTATCACATTATGTGGTATGATTTGAATGGGAGACCACCGTCGAACCAAAATAAAGTTTAAAAAAAAAGTGTAAATTGGAGGGTCAAATAATAGTTATGGACAAATTATTAATTGCATTCCTGGAGGGAGAAGAATCCTTTAATATAGGAAAAGGGTATCAGAATTTTGCAATAATTTCAATTTCAAAACTTTTCGAGCGATCACTTGTATACTATTTTTGTAAAAAAAAATCAAATCACTTCAATGCTATCGGCAATATGTGATTGGAAAACCCAATGTGGTAATATTTTAACATAAATTGTGACTTGCCGATCAGATAAAGTCAGCAAAAATAGTGCGTACCGTTGGTTTAGCCATTCGTTTTCCCTCAATTAATCCAAAATGTTTTTCAAACCCTAATCCTAAATATAGGAATCGGGGCAAAATTAATGTCCGTTTGGATGTTTTGAAGGGCTCTAATCAATCTTCTTCGCCATGCTTGCCTCCATTCAAAAGTTATTGAGGCCGACATTTGAAAGCTGAAGAAAAGGAAATCGCTTCGTTCCTCCGGCCGAGGCAAAGTCCAATGAGGTGAGCCCTAAAGAAAAAGTTGTAATTGAGAAAGGTACCGTTGGTTTAGGTGAAAAGGATAAAGAGATTGAGAAGGGCATCAATGGTAATAAACAACAACAAAGCAAAAGTGATGAGGTCGAACGGAATCTGTTGCAGGCAAGGAAGATGTTCGAAAGAGGACGTTGATGACGTTGCAAAGAACACATCTGAACCTAAGCAAGAGGGCGACGTAGCAACCAGAAGCTGTTTGATCATCGGTGGCCGATTCTCTTCGGTGGAGCTTGCGGGTGTCCTAATTTTAGCATTGAATATGATACAGAAAACAAGACAGAACGGAGAAAGAAATGCCAGAAAATTCTCGGAAAAAAAGAGTTGATTTCCAGTGCCATGGTTTTGGACTCCCAATTACCACGGCATTTCATCCGTCGATTTTAAAAATCATGTCAAACTTAGAATATATTAAAAGAGCCACGTAAACCTCTTCACCACAATATATTGCTTGATAAACTTAATTTTTTCCACTAATTTGACGCTCAAATAATTGCTCCAAAAATTTTAACATTAAAATGAGAATTCTGCAAAACTTATAGCATTACCTATCTTCTTTTTCTTCTTTTTCTTTAATACAGAAGTTCTTTTCAAAACTTAAAGCTACATATGTCCTTGACCTGCTTTGTTTGAGGCCTAATGCAGACCTTGACACTCTCTGACGTTTAACATATAAAGGGTGGACATGTACAGGACTGGTAAAAGCCATTGTACCAATGAGGCATAGGGCATGCCGGCAGATAAAATAAAAAACACAATCCGACAGCCCACCATGTTAGCGGCGTTTGTGGTAAACCAATCCTGCTTTGGTGAGGTTACCTCGTAACAAGACACCCAGGATCCAAAACAGGCCCCTGGACTCCACTGTAATTGGGGGAAAAAAATTAGAACACCTGAGGTTCTTTTGTTAAAGGCATCTTGTTACTTACTTTCAGCAGGTAAAGTACTCTAAACATCAGCAATAACTTACAGCAAGTCTTCCTCCCGTTAAGCTTGTGGGGAAATAAGGGTCACGAGAGAGCAGAGGCTCAAATCAATTTAAGAGGAAAAGGTAACATCTTTAACCAAATCAATCAATGATCAAAACTCGCCCAATAATTTCATTTGGAAAAACAGATGATGAAAGTCGAATTTCCTGCCCAAGCATTTCTTCCGTCATCATGGTAAAATAGGCTTAACAAAAATAGAAACAGTGCTCTGCTGCCGAAAAGCAAGATGAACAATGCTCAGCCATCTCTGTTCAAAAATTGCCCCAAGCATAAGATACAACTACTAGCATCAACAATACATAGATAAAGAGCCTATCAGAAAAAAAAGGCTAAGGACAATGCTTGATAGTATCTCCTCCAACCTGTGGTGGGTGCCACTCAAGTACCAATTAAACAACCCAAATTCCTATTCCTCGCCCTGACTTTCATCCTTGACAAGCTTGATCATATCATCAATTCGAAGAATTGTTATAGCAGCTTCAGTTGCAAACTGAGGAGCAAAAGGTTCCAAAAACAAATTATAGCAGCTGAAATCCAAAAAATAATAATAATTATTAGTTATTGCACATTTGCATGCGTCTTCCTTACCTGTAGTATCTTTACTTTGCTCATTGCCGGTTCAATGACACCTGCTTCTAAGTTGTTCCGGATAGTTCCTTTAGAAAGATCTAATCCCATGCTGCAAAGGTTGACATGAAACCAACGGGATCTTTATTGTAAGAGCCAACAGAATAAAGCAAGCTAAGTAAGCTTATAATGAGATACTACAACACAAGCTCCTTATCAAGACAGTAAATGGTCTCATGAGTAAGGTGTTCATTTGATGCTGGTCCAAACTCGGATGATTGGATCAACCTATCCTTGATCCCAGTTAACATAATATAGACTTTAACATTTTATGAATCCCTTTGTATTATTGCCTATTCCTATGGCACTTAACTTGAAACAGTAAAATATATCAGGATCTTTTTTTTGTTAGAACATATTGACTTAAACTGCTACGTGAGCTATCTTTCATCTTACTTGTTAAAACAAATCCAACCATATAATTGCAACTTTGAATAATAATGTCCCTTCTACTGAAAAAAAAGTGATATCCATCCATACAATATTTTCTTCTCTGGGTAAAAGATATAACTTTCAAGAATTAGTGAATAAGCTTACAAATTCTCTGGAAATCAAACCACCATCAACTCCATTCCATGACATCACTCTTTGGGCATAGCAAATTAATTTACATCACCTTAAAAATTGTGTTCTACAGGCTTTTTGGACATCCAACAAATATTAAGGTATGTTGGTAGGGAAGCTATCCATCTGCCTAACAATTAGTTTGTATACTGTCATTTCAATTCTTGTTTAAGCATCTGCAAGTCTAAGCATCAGAGTCAACAAACTAAGCTGTGCAGAGGGCATGAGAACAGGTGAAATCACATAATCTAGCTGATCAAATTCAAATTTGCTTTCCCTGGAAGTCACACAACTGTTAGCTCCTGATTATTATAGATGTTCCATAAAAAATTGCCTATACTGTGTCCACGCGTGTTTATCCATGACTGTGGGGGTGATCTTGTATACAAAAAATTTCTCAGCACTCCTCGCAGTGAATTAGACTAAAATAAGCAGGAAAGATCAATGGATTCAATCTTAATACATGGTTACCTAAACACTGGCCAACTACAAAAGATGTAATTGTAAATACACAACAAAGAATTACCTTGACAAATGCTTCTTGTCAGCCTTAGTTTGTGCAGTGTGGTGGTAAGCCCGAAGTTTTGCAACTAACTCAGTTGCATCCTTTGCAGCATTGACAGCAAGCACCTTCAGCAGAAAAAAGATTTTAGGAAATATAGAAGATAATTTCCAAAGCACTGCCAAATAGGATGTGCTCCATTAAGCCCAGATAAAAATCCAAGTGAAGTTTGAAAAACATCAATGCATGTTAATACAGACCTTTGGTATAATTAATAATGACTCTGCAAATTCTGCAATAGCCAACTGTTCACGGGATCCTAGCGTCGTTGCTAGATACTCCAGGTAGACAGATAAGGCAGCCTCAACCGCACCACCACCTGCTACCACCTGTAATCCCAGCATAACAATAAAAAGGGGGGAAATGGGAGGACAAAGCAAAGCAATCAGAATAACGTTTGTAAGTACAGTGCAGAAATGCATATCTTACTTAAGTCATTCTGATACACACAATCAAAATGCTAATAGATTATGGGCTGAAAATGCTGACATTGTACAATCTACTAACAACCAAATTCACAGGTAGCTGGTTCAGTTCTACAAGGAAATACTCTTGACATTATCACTTAATATTTAGCCACTCCCAACATCATGGGTAAGATAGCTCTTTGGGTTCTTTTATATGACTTTGTTTTGGTTTCTTTTTTTTTTTTTTTTTTTTTTTTTTTTTTTGATGAAAAAGGGTTGCACCAGAAGTCGAATAAGAAAATCCCTAACTTCATCACTGGAGGCAAGCACCAGAGATGGCATTTTCTCGAGTACTATATACCTTGAACCTCTCTAGCTTAAAATTCAAAGATAGCAGGAATCAGTTATCTGGCAGGCAAGTCTAGCAAGCATGCCATCTCTAACTCAGAGGGCCATTTTCAAGGGATAACAAAGGAAACTGAGCAAAATTCTTCAGGCCTCAAAACTTACTTTCCTAGACCTGGCTATATCATAAGTAATCAATTCTACAAGAACAGCATCCTGAAGTTCATCCATCTCATAGTTAGTTCAGTAATAACCTAGACTAGCATCAACAGGCTCATCTTCAGGAAAATAAAGCGAGGCGAAAAGAATTACCGTGTTGGATTCAAGAGTCCTCTTAACAATGGATAGAGCATCATGGAGAGCTCTGTCCATCTCATCAAGCATATAATCATTTGCACCTCGAAGGATCAAAGAAACCTACAACAAACAACCCAACTTGTATGAAACAGCTGATGTCTACCATCCCCCCCCCCCCAAAAAAAAAAAAAAAGAACAGAGCCACAACATTAAGCAATCAGGTACAGTAAAGGATGTAATGATGTATGAATGCTGAAACTATAACTAACTTCCTAAGGTCTATGTCAAACCAATCCCACTCAAAGACTTGAACTGATTTGAAAAAGCATGTACTCACCACACTAGTTGTTTTTGTCCCTTTAATCAAAACCACATCATCATCAGAAATGCGCTCTTCTACAACTTCATCTGCATGTCCGATAAAGGATGAATCATATGTTTCGTCTCCTTCCATGTCCGCAAATGTTGAAACCTGCATGTAGTCAAGGAAATACCAAGGTACAGAATTAGGATAAATCCACAGAATCAGGAATCTGACCCGCAGCACCAGCAGGAAAAAGAAAAACAACTGGCAGCAAAATCTAAGCAAAGTTATGACCCATGCTCACACTCTCAATATACTCAACCCCCCACTAAAGGCAAAACAAACAGAATATGCAACATCAGATGAGATTATGATAAGAACAAGAAACCACATAAGGGCGTTCCATACAGAAGATTCCAATAATCATTCATTGGCAAGGAAAACGAAGAAGGCATCTTACTCCCTCCAACAAGAATTAATCGGTTCATACAAGGAGACTTCTGCTCAGTTTGTTGGCATTTTACAAAGAGATTCGGTCAAGTCAAGCTTTCTCCAACATTGAAAACCCAATTAAAAAAAAAAAAAGCTCATAACTGGCAAAGAAAAACAGTGAAAGTTTTAGTTTTTAAAAGGCACATGTCAAGTACTGACAAGTCCAATAAAAAACATTTTGCTTAGGTGAAAATAAGTTCATTCTTATATGAAATGGTAAAACATCCTGTAGTAAATTAGATATCAAGGCAATGAAGATTAGCATAAACCCATCAGAAAAGCCATCCTGCATCTTTCTTCAACATTTCAAGCCATTGCTGAAATACATAACTCAGATATCAACATATGCATCACATTATTTTTGAGTTCTCATCTTACTTATGCTCTTATTAGCAAAGTTTGAACAAAAAAATAAACTGCGGGCAAGCTTTGAAGAAGAAAAATTGGTGAACTTGCCATGGTTGCACCCGTTGCTTTGGCAATGTGACGCATATCCTCTTTCCGCACACGTCTCACAGCAATTGCACCAGCCTCCACAAAATACTGGAACAGTAAACAGGTACAAAAGCAATTTATAAACTCTAAATCAAACAAAAAACCCAGATGACATAGTAGATCTTCATTTATTGAAAATTATATCAAATAGCATTACATTATATGACTGCAGCCAATTCAAGTAAAGACAGATCACTCACCTATGACCACTTCATACATGAGGAGAAGTTTTAAGAGATCATTTGACAAGATAATAAAACAAACATCCACATATATACTAATTAATAAAAGATGACGCATGCGACAAGAAATAACCAAAGAACATCAATTTCAAACTTATGTCTGCATGCTCATTTTACAACGTTTCAAGGATAATAGAAAGTAAAAAAGCAAATCATGTAGAAGATTGCCTTAAGTGCCATGTCATCAATCCCTTTTGTGGTCAGAACAACGTTGGCCCCAGCTTTCAGTATCTTCTCAATACGTTCTTTTGTCATGTCAGCTTCCCTAATAAAATGCAAATTTTTATTAGTGCCTGCATTTAGCAAACAAGATGAATACAAGTGGCCCACCATTTAAAGACTATATTTAAAGAACTATGAAGGTCAGAAGGTAAATCAATCAACAGGCAACAAGAGAACCAAAAATCTACCCAAGTCATATGAGCATATTGCATGAAAGAGTTAGTATTGAACAGTTGCCACAGCAATCTCATTCTCCTATACTAAGTACACTGCAATATACACCCACTGACAATGATGACTTAGTGCGTGCTTGGTACAGTTGAAGCTGTGCTATAACTATGCTGTACTTGTGTTGTGGTGTGCTATGCTGTGCCAAAGCACATGTATATATGGCACCAGATCTTTTAAAGCTGCTATGCTATAGCAACAAATGATTAATGCATTTGGCAAAGACGTGAGATTACTGTGGCTATCAAAATGACCACAAAACAAATATTTTGCTGTATATTTTGGTCCTTATTATTATGTTTTTTTGGATATACCATTTTCATCATCATCATCATCATCATCTAATGATAAGTTGATAATTATAATATCTATATGTCCCCATAGTAGTAGTAGCAGTAATAATAATAGTAATAACAATTGTTATGTATATGCAAAATTTAGGGAGCCCAAAACAGTTACAGCCTCAGAAAGGACATAAAGAAATTAAACTTCACTCTAGTGGAAATGCAAAGATCCGCCGCTCTTAAGGAAATGACTTGAGCCATACAATCATTGAAGAGATGACAGACTAATTTACCAGCCTGTCAGAAAAAAAAATGAAGTCCACCATCTCTTTACCTTTGTCGAATTTTCTCCAGCTCCCTTGGATCAGTCACAACAACTTGGACACCCAACTGCATTTTAGTCTTCTGAAGATTGAAGTCAAGACATGCAATCTTTGCAGGGGAAACTCTAACAGGCATTCCTTGGGCAGCACGACCAGTATTCAATGCATATCCATTCAAAAGGTAGCTATCTCTGGCACTTTTCCCATGAGCTTTGAGAATATTGATCCCCTAAACATAAAGAAAGGCATTAGTGTGCTTCAACGATCAGGAAAATTTTGCTTGTAACACAATCAGCCTGATAGGCCTTTACAGCAAACAGACTCATGCCATGGTTTAGTCTTTTTTTGGCAATGTCACTGCTGATTAAGATTAAAAAGAAGCAAAAGAGCTCCATGTCAACACCTCCTACAGTATTATCCTGACAAGATATAAATACGAACTACAAACCTTGATAGGATATTTAACTTCCCCGCGGGCATTGGTCATTTTTACTGATTGTACTGCATCTACAACCTGAAAGCAAATTGTTATGCTCCAGCAACAAACTAACAGATTAAAATAATTACTTTATGCGCCATATACGATGCATCCCTTCAACAATCATCCTGGAATGCTGCACGCAATCATGAAGCATATAGAAAGGAAACTTGAAGTAATTTCATCCAGCACGAAAACATGACAGGAGTTCTACTCAAGAAGAAACCTTTAGGTTAAGGAGTTCAGGATCAACTCCCAAAACTGTTGACAGACCAACATGATTGACACATGGAAAATACATAGTGACCATATGCACAGCCTCACCAGAATATATAACGAGCAACAATGTTCATACTATCTAAGTTCCATGCACCATGGCTCCTACCTCTCCTCTCAAACAAGATGCCTCCCTACTTGAACCACAACCATAACCAAGCGGATAAAAGTTCCACTATTGTAGTGACTGTCGACATACCAAGTTTGCAAAGAAGTCACTGTCATCAGCAATCAACTTTGATGACATGCTTGTTTTGGCACAGTTCACAAGGGAATCTTTTCCGAGCTTGTCAACCTATGAAAAATCAGAAAGCATAATGTTCAAAAAGTTAGATCATAGCCAAACAAGTTTATAACCAACACATGGAAATATAAAATGGCTCAGATCAATTCCTTAAAGAACCTTCTGTTTTCTGGATAATTTCACATCATGATAAAGCACAGAAACATGTGTCGTAATTGTGTCATTCCTATATCAACGAAATGACTAATGCACTATCCAATTTGCACTTAAGCATAAACTTTTCTTTAGCCATTACTTATATCACCACACAAGCATATATATGACAAACAAAAAGACTAATCAAATTGTGAACTTTGCAAATTATACATGCCCACAAAGCCATACCTTAACTGCCAATTTTTCATCAACATATTTACAAGCTTCCCTCATAGCAAGCTGCATAATAGGAAACACACAAAACATGAGATAACTTTGCTAGATAAACATGAGAAATGAGATTATCTTAATGTGCATCCATGCTCTGACTGCTCGTGTGTCAACTCCTGTCATATCTAGGGGAAATGGGAATATAAATAGAAAAGTGGGAAACAAAATACTCACTCTGAAACCACTAATTATCGATGTTGGATGAATCTTATTCCTCACCAGATCATTTGCCCTCTGCGAAAGCAATGATCAAGTCACTGATTAGACAAGATATCACTTTAAAGTAACAAAATAACGGGACACCCCACAAACTAAGCCGTGCCCAGCCTCAAGTAGCCACCATTACCTTAAGCAACTCTGCAGCTACAATGACCACTGAAGTCGTACCATCTCCGACCTCTTTGTCCTGAAGCTCAGCCAACTCAACTAATACCTGCATACCCCAGTGAAGCAAACATGAGTGCCTAAATCTTTAAGCTTCGGAATCTAGTCACATCACAAGAGGTGACTGTCCACCCACCTTAGCAGCTGGGTGCTCCACTTCTAACATCTTGAGTATGGTAGCACCATCATTAGTAATTGTTACATCACCGATGTCATCAACCAACATCTAACTCGTTGAACAAGACAAGTAGAGAAGCAAATTAGATTTTTAATCTCTACATAGGAAAAGCTCACAGCAAACAACCCGGACCAAATGCAACAGTCAACAGTAATCCCTAGAAGTTATTACCATTCCATACCGGATCAACCCTAAAGTTGAAGTTCAAGTAAATCATAGAGTTGGCATCATTAAAACTTCTGGTGACTCATTTCATCTAAATAAACTATTGAATCTCACACGACCAGCAGCAAGTGCATAGTAACAAAGATAAACCGCTCTACGTTCAACACATCGTGTCAAATCAAATCAGCAGCTCTGAGAACATTGAAAAAGCCGAAACACATACAATAGCGTCAATCTCAACAAACTAACAAGACCAAACAACAATCTCAGACCTAACAAAGCAAAACCCAGTTCAGCCACACCCAACTGCATTTCCGCTGAAAATGAAACCAAACAGCCAGTAAATACACACATCGCCACAGAACCATACCTTGTCAAGACCGACAGGACCGAGCGAGGACTTCACGATGTTGGCGACAGCCTGACAAGCCACCACTGTTCCAAAATTTCCAGACGAAACACAACATTCACAAACCTCACAGATTGTAAGCGCGAACCGGAAAACCTCGACCGACCGATCGGAAAGGAGGGAAAAAGAAGGAAAAGGACAGGAGTACCGTTCTGAGTGCGGACGTCCTGGCCGGACTGGCGCTCTCCTAGAATGTCGGGCGTCTGGGCAGAGAAGGCCATTTCCGTTGCTCCGGGTTTCCGCAGAGAGAGAGATGGCGAGCGAGGGGATCGGCGCGCGCGTGAAGAAGACGAAGAGGAAAGAGCTGCGAGAATGGAGGTAGCCGGATCTGCGGCGGCGACGGCGGCGGCGGCGGGTGGTGGCGGTGGAGATGGAGGAGTCACTCGATGCCGCGAAGAGTGACTGAAGCGAAACCCTCGAGAAAGAGAAAAGCGCTACGGAGAAGGAAGAAACGCCCCCTCGTCGATTCGCGAAGGTTCAAAAAAATGCGTGCGCGAGCGAGGGTTTTCTTATTTTTGGTGCCCCCACAAACGATGCCAGTCGATTTATTAAATTAATAACTGATATTATCGACCCAAAAAAAATTTAATAACTGATTTCCTCAATTAATTTTTGAAAACTTACCTTAAAACAAAATCCTTTATTTTATCCGTACGGACACCAATACCCAAAAAAAAAAATTATCGACAATAAGCTCAAACTTAAATCATTGTGACAAGCAAACCCTTCTCCATCAAAATTCCGTTCGAGATAGTCATCGAAGGCTTCAAGGTTGAGGCCGCCATAACCTCTCGACCGTGGCCTTAGATTTGAGACTTGGCGCCTCAGATCTGAGGTGCAGTGGACTCAATTAGAGGGACAGGTGTGCTGCACGGTGTGTTCAACCATGGCCTAAAATTTGCCCTAAAATGGCAATTTCTCTCTTCAATGACCATATCATATTTTTTTTGCACTTTAGAAACAATGCTACTTTTGCTTCACTAGAGACATATCAGATCTACATCAACTTCGCTCACCTTAGGGTGAGCGATTCTAGAGCCAATCTAGGTTTATCGAGAAACTAAATTTTACTTGTCGGAACCATTCTTCAGTTTTCAGAACCTAAAAAATTATCCCACATACCCTGCAATTTGCCTTGTCACAAGGTCTACTCAAAAATTGGTTACTTTTTTTTTCCTTCATTTTTAGTTAAGGAAAATGAAAGTAAGCACAACAACAAAATAAATAATAAAAGTTTCAAAGCATGTAACATAAAACCTACAACATAAAACTTCAATCCCCAATCAATCATGAAAATTGCTCCAAATTTTAACCATCTAAAATCAAGAGAAACAACAAACATAATTAATCACTTAACAATAGTTTTAAATTAAATTATTGGAGTTATCTCGGTGGCTATCCTTCCTACATAGCAGGGGGAGGTGGGGAGTTCCACCTTTTCGGGGCTAGGGATGGAAAGGTTTAGCTTCAAATAGGCATGGTAAAAATGCGAGAATAAGTTGATAATTAGAGTAAAATAGACAAAAGAAAAAAGAATTTCAAATTACTATTAAATATATAGATTTACAAATGTCTAATAAAAAATTGTCAAATATGCATTTTTTTTTAAAAAGTCATAAACCTATTATATTGAAACTAATTATGATGTGGGCCAAAATTTGCCACAAGGGAGGCTTGGTTGGGCGAGAGTTCCCCTTGCCAAATTTGGTGAGGTCACCCTAACCTGGGTGAGGTCGACCTCACCAGATCTGGCCTAGCCGAGGTTGAACCCTACCCAACCAAGCCTCGCCTATGGTGGGTGGCAATGAGGCCAACTCGGCTGTGGCCGATCACCAACAAAAGGGAGAGGAAGGAAAAATTAGAAAAATGATAAAAAATCGATAAAATATTATTAACATTTATTTATACTAACACCAATGGTGCCACGTAAGTTGGCCAACGTCCACATTAGCAATATCTAACCAAAATTAGCCATAATTACTGAATTGGCACTATGTCAAAGGGTTTAGAATTAAATTAGTACCAATAAGAGGTTTATGATTAAATTGAGATCAATGTAGTAAGTTTAGAACTTTTTTGATACACTTCTCTACATTCCACAGCAGAGTATTTGTCACAAAAACATCTAAACACCCAGATAAATAAATGAAGAAATGCTGGATTCCAAGGATCAAGGGAGAGGCCTTCTCAAAGCACTCACGGCAGCATATTGCAGATTACTCCGGATGATAGCCTGATAGTCCATATATTAGAAAAACAAGAGATCGGCAACATAATCTGCCGAAAGTGAAAAACCAAGGTTCAACGGGCATTTACAAGGACACTAAAATTTTCATGTGGAGGAAAGGAAATAAGAAAATGGTTAATGAAAGATAGTCAATATCTGCAAGGCATGGCCCGCAAAAGTAACAAAGAAGTCATTAATGATCTAGTGAAGCTGATACTTTACCTCCTTATCATCACCTTTGGTCCCAAATACACCTTTCACACGTTTTTGGTTAGCATTTGCAACCTGAAATTATATAAATGTGGAGAAAAAATAAAAACCTGATCAGTTAAGTCAGCTAGAAACCAAAGCAAAATTTTCCAGTTCCCTATTCATAGTCTAGTTCAGTCTGGTTCCCATCCAACAAAATGGAATTGGGAATTGAACCGAATTCCACCAAGACCTAGAATCGGACCAGTTCTTCGGTTATTAATTCTACCCTGAATCATATTTACCCCCAGAACTTTGCCTATTGTTGTCCATATAAATCACAACATAGGATTTTTAACATTGTTTGGGATGGAATTATAATGAAGTGGTTGCTCATCACACTGATATAAATTTGTGATGTTTGGCAACATAAATAAGGTTGGAGGTGTTGGTGTTTAAGTCGGTGTAGTTTAGGGTCTTTGGTGGTATTTTTCCTTAATTTTATTATTACATATCTTATCGCAATATTAATTAAAGTTACCAAAAAAGTTAACAAGAATGCAATTGAATAAAGCTGGAATAGCTAGCTATATCTGTATAAGTAAGTTATTACACGGTACTCCATATTAGTGTTCTTAATAAAGGCCACTCGAACCTTTAATTTGCAAGATATTCAACATTTTCCTTGTAAAAAGAACTGTTTCTTGCACTTCCACTCATTTGGATGGAACTAGGATCCATATCTTTTTTTAGGTGCTTGCCTCAATCAATTTCATCGGTGTTGCTAATTAACAGTACAACTCTTTCTATTAAGTATTTCCTTTAATAATTTTATTATTCTCTCAATATGGGACGTGAAATCTATGTAAGTCATATAACCATAACAATCAGAAGATTTTAATATAACCATAACAATCAGAAAATTTTAATTGTTATTGCGACTCAGCATTTTACAATAATATATGATATGAAATATAAATTTAACCTTTTTCGGCTTTGCACAAATGAAAATAAATCCACCCTCGTATGACGCGCGGCTGCTAATTATGCTATTTGACTTAGGAAATAAAATAGTTATTGTTTTATTGGATGTGATGCTACAACAGAAAAGATAATATGGATAAAGTATCCAAAAAAATATTTATTTTCATGTCAGATTAAGTTTAAAATTGTGTTTAGTTTCGGTACATATGATTATATTATAATTACAGCAGGAATATATTTCTTCCATTCCTTCTTTGATTTAGACGCTCCCCGTTACAGTGCTTCGATCAATATTACCCGTTATGTAGTTCACTTTTTATCATGCTTTAATTGAAATTCTACTAAAGTGGTCCCCCTATTTTTTTTTTTTTTTTACCTCTTTTTGTTTTGTTTCTCCGTTTTCCTTTCCTTATGGATCCCAATTTTCTTTCTCCGTTTTTACTTTCTTTTGGGTATGGGTCCCAATTTTCTTGTTCATTTTTTTTTTCCATGTTTGATGCCAACCCAGCCAATTCTACGCCTTTGCCAGCACCGCCATCGAGGACCCCATTGACCTTCCCTAGGAGCCCATTTACGGCATTTGGGATTATTGAAAAGGTGATTCTTCCAATTCAAAAAATAAGGGGGAATGATCTTTTGGCTTTTAAGATTATTTGTTAGATTAATTAAATATAAAATCACACATTCATTTAATAATTTAAGGTTTTAGAATAATTTGTAGTTATTCTACAAAATTCCACACAATATCAAAACTGGAAGTCTTGAATTCGAATCTTTTCAAGTTTCACTTGCCTCCAAAATTAAATTTTCATGCTTAGTATTAAGCCAAAAAAAGGGCTAGACTAAGCGTGATAGGAAGTGTGAGAGTAATTAAGTATAAACCACTTAACTTAAATTTTTAAAATAGTTGATAGTGATTTAATAAAATCTCATAAAAAGATGTAGTACGTGGAAGGCTTACGGTCATAATAGTCGAATAGTGTTAGGGCAATTAAATATAGTACAATGTCTTTTAAATAGTTGGTCGTGATCTCTTAAAATCTTATAAAGAGATGTGGCTGATAATGATATACATAAAATATATTACAGCCAATTATTTTTTAAATAACAATAATATAGTTTTATTTCATTAAAAAATAAAGAGAAGATATTGTGTATAATATAGTATATCTAATCATTAGTAAATATTTTAATTACTTTAATCATGTATTAAGCATATTTGATCATATATATCATCGGCTAAGTAACTAAAACATATGTTGATTATATTCCCTTTTGGTGAATTATATTATAATTGCTACACTATAAATGTACCTAAAACATGTTATAGTTATCAAATTCATTTTCACCACCATGGACTTACATATTCATTAACTTATTAATCGTATATACATTATGTTTAGCTGAGATAATTCTAATAATTTTGTTATCATAATTATCATTAGAGGGATGCTGTTTGCACATTTTTAATTGCTAGGAGCACAGAAGTGACCAGAAAACACACGATCTCTCTCATCCCTCTTCTCTTCCAACCTAGTTGTCACTTCCCTCGTAGAGATTGCTTTTCAATCATACGAGGTCCGAGTACTTTACCCGGAAATCCACCATTGAAGCTCCCACCAAAATCCTCGCACAAAAATATGACAGAACGAAATTTCATTTTTTTTTCTCAACATCTAATAAGAAATTTTCTCAGTGATTGTGTCCTATTGACACCTTAATGTTCACACATAATTCTCCTACCCTAGCATTTGAAAATCGTGAATGAAATTCTCTAGGTTTGACTCACGCAACCCGTAAAGAATGTTATGAATCGCATTTCTTCTCGTTTTCACGCGTACAAGCATAATGAGAGTTGAATATTTCACAGCGCGAGCAATAAAAGGGACTCACAAAGTTTCCAGAAAACCCCAACTTGATGCCCTAAAGGTGTAATTTTGTCTAACGAAGCCCGGCCCAACCTGGATAGATCCGTCCCGGTCCGGATTAAGCCCAATTGGGCTTGGTCAAGTCTAATTAGATCCAATATAAATGGCCCCGCCAGGCCCAATAGAGCCTAGTCAATTGAAACTAAGCCCAAATGGGCTTGGTCCATAACTACCGGGCCCCATTTTTGTCTCCAAATTTCCCGGAGATTTCCTCTATTGTCCATCAGAAGTTTGCAGCGTAAAATCTCCTTCTCCAGCTGTGAAATCTTCAACTAACTCCCCTCATATCAACAGAATAATATCAGTTAGTAGGTTGATAAAATCAATAGGTTATAGAGGTTTGGAGGTTAGTTCTTGGTGTTTTTTTTTGGGGGGGGTGGTGGAGTCTAGAGAGTCTTCAAGAACACTAATTTAAGTGAGGCTATTGATATTTCAAAGCCTTTATAATTTCTTCCACAACCATTAGACAAGCATATTAAAGCTCATGGGAGAAAAACACTAAAAGTATCAAAAGTTGTATATGACGTTCACTTTAGTGTAAAAAGTTTTTGTTGTCTAAGTTAAGTGCCAAATCATAAAAAAAAAAAATAAAAAATTACGTAAGTGCTTTTGGCAAGAAATTATGTGGTTTTTATAACTAAAAGTTTTATCTGAGGTGACAATTTTTTGGTATTAAAGTGATAACTTTTTCATTGAGAATGTCACTGAAGTGATTACCTTTTCACAACAACTAACACTAAAGTGATTATTTTTTAACAAAGATTGACACTAAAGTAATCACTTTTTAACCAGTTATACTATGTCGTTTAGGGGTTCTATGTTGATTGGGCACGCTAGCGGACCACATACGATTGAAAAATTTAAAATATGACAACGCTGGATTTCTAATGACCCATATCGAAGTTGGTATTTAAATGATCATTTTTTTTAACGTGACACTTAAGTGATCCAAAACAAAAAAACTTTTGGCACTAAATTGAGTGTCGTACACAACTTTTGACCATAGCGTGCTTCTCCTTGAAGCTTTGTTAAGTTTGCAAAAAAAAAAAAAAGTGACTTTTTTGGAGTTGTGTTATAGGAAAATGACAATATTTTTCAATATTTGTGGCACCCCTCGACGGCCCCGATCCGTTAGGGTCACCACAGGTACTTGTCACTTATCCTACTACATGCCAGTCCTTGAAACTTTTTAATTAAAGTGAAACTATAGTTCATGGGGGGTTGATCAATAAAATTCTTTTCCCATTCTTCTCTCTCTCTCTCTCTCTTTTTGTAAAGGTCCCAGCGTAGCTAATCAACGGAAGCATAAACGAGTCTCACCATCCCTCACTCTAATAACAATAATGCAATTGCACACCAACTATTCACCATATAAAACGATAAACCCGAGTTGCTTTTTATTTACATTTTCACGATGGACATCTCGGGTCGGTACATCAAAAGGCCAAGATTTTTAACTATACCTGGCTATAACTCAAAAGAGAACTCAACCTCACATCAAACATGTACACCCCTCCATCAACAAGCGTCGGCTATCCCCAAAAAGTGTCAGCTCCCACTAGTCGTACGTGCCATCACACCCAACTTGGTGCATCAAGCGGCGGTGGCAGCAACATCCCTAGCATCACTCCACCATGCCGGACATGAACAGATAAAAACTCTTGGATAACCGAGCCATCAGCAAGACCCACATCATACATCATTAAGACACGGACTCGAATATACACTAGACTAGGCAAACTAACACAGGAATGCTCTGTGCACTCCACCTCGACATCAGATGGCAATCCATAATAGATACCGCGTGCGACTGGTAGCAAAGGCATCTTTCTAATCTGAAATGTTAATCCCCAAAAAGGGTGAGTACAACCACTCAGCAGTAAATAGGGGTGATCGGGTTCAGGGCGGGTAGGGTCTAGACCTGGACCCTGTACCCAACCCTGTTTGCATTGGACCTGTTCCCGACCCACCCTGTTTTTCCAGTCTGGGAACAGGGTTAACCCTGTTTATATTCCACCCTGTTTTTCCAGTCTAGGAACAGGGTTAACCCTGTTTATATTGGAACCTGTTTTGCATAAAAATTGATGTATATCATATGTAAGATAAAGCGTTTACAATCTCAATCAGCATAAGCATAAGCATATTCACACTGATAAACAGTCCCCAATTTTAGCCAACCTTTCCCTCTCGACTTCCCATGTTAGCCCAAAAGTAGGAATTGAGTAGCTCTGCAGTAAACAACGTCTAATAGCAAAGTAAAATTAGAATGGCGCTCAAGATCAAACTGAACTCTTCCAACTCACACCGAGCTGCAAAATATGCTTTTTGAACAATCTTCGAAACAAAAAGAGGTCCAACACCAAACATGTATTTCATCTTCAAATACAAAATCAGGTCATTCTAATGTCAGAAATAACAGGATTGTCCCAATTCAAACGATAGAAATAGAAAGAAGCAAGTCCATAGTCATATGTATGGAGATCGAACTTGGAGCTCTTCATTCTTTCAGAGAAAGGGGCTACCAGTAAGCAAGGCGTCCACGAAATCCTCATCCCATATCTGCAACCAACCAAGACCTTATGTTAATCCACCGACATGCCCGAAAGAGATAAAATTCAACAGTATATGCTTGTATATATATGCGAGACACTTCTTCGAATGGATTGAACATATGACATGACAAAAGAAGCAATGCTAAACTAAAAAAGCGTGTCGACGGGAGTCGAAGCATGAACAATGGTAGCAACTTCCTCATCACACCCACATCGATTATCATTGACTAAAGACGAAATCCATCGAAACGAACGAAACAAGGTCAAGCTCGCTCCGGATCATCACCCCACAAGCGTTCTAAAAATCAGAACTTTCACATCGTAACTCACACTTAACGACACCGGAACTCTCTCGACTCAAACACACGCACGCGACTACCCGAAGCCCAACCAGCGAGATCAACCAAACCCACAAATCCCACGCCAAGAAATGCGAGATCTCGCGCACAATATATACCGAACCAACCCGGGACACAAAACGACGAGCGACAGCATCCCACCACCTCGGGAACATCGACGCATCGAGAGCCCATTTCGTCAGCAACGACAATCGAACAGGGAACAGAATACGAACGACCAAAACACAATGCAACGACGGATCTAACTCGAAGCAGGACAAGCGAGGCGGGACCCAAGAACACAGACGAGCGTGCACAGATTGGATCGGGACCTAAATTGGGCAGGATTGACTCGCCGAGCCCGCTTGAGAGAGAGGGTTTGCTGCTCGGGAAAGTTTGCGGGTGTGAGAGCGTGAGATCTTTTGGACTTTTGGGCTGCCTTAAAAACTGGTTCTTAAACCGGTTCCTGAACCGGTCCGGTCAATCCGGTTCCCGGGTGGGTAATTCCTCGGAACCGGTTCCTGGACCGGTTCAAACAGGGTCTGAATTTTTGGAACCGGTTCCCAGACGGGTTTCAACTGGAACCGGTTCCCGACCCTGTTTTCCGGGTGGGCCGATCTGGGAACCGGGTTGACTCGGTCCGGTTGCACACCCCTAGCAGTAAAGATCCAACAAACTACATAATGCGTCAAACAGAACAACCAAGGTATCATGAATAAAACACATATCATTCATGCATTCAAGCATACCTCACATTGTAGCCATGCGCTTGTACTTATATCATCAAGCAGCCAAGCATATATCACTATGCTACGTGCATATACCACCATGCACTTATACATGTATCATCAAGTAGCCATGCATATACCACCATGCAACATGCACATACCACCATGCACTTCATGCTTGCATTCCCATGAGGTTCATCCCATGCCATATGCATATACCCATGCACTTGATTTAATTTTAATTTTTATCTTTCACAAGGATCTCATCATTTTATTTATTTATTTAGGGACTAGTGTTTGCATCCCACAATTTATCACTCGCATCCAACCTGGCATCGCGAGGGCCTTCGACACACACCTCCGGGCATCCGGCACACATACTCTAGGCACCTCGTACCCCAACTAGCATCACGAGGTATCCCCCCGACACACACCTCCGGGTATCCGGCACACACACTCTGGGCATCCCAATACTCCCGGGGCATCGTCGGCTCACACCTCCAACGGTCTCGTTATTATCTTAATTTATATTCACACATTTATCTCAATTTCAACATGTTGATGCAACAATATCAAAGGTCTCAACAAGCTTTTGATGTCATATAACATGCCATATGTCATTACATATGCAGCATAATCAACCACTCAAGACATTATATCACACGGAGCAATTTCATTTATTTTTGAAAATGCAACAATTTCGGATAAAAACAGATTGCACTCATTTGGTCATAATTCTTGAAAAATTAGTAAAAAACCTTGATAAATTCTAAAAATTTGACATGTTATATACAAGATCTAGAGGAAAATATTCCGTGAAGGACACCATATCAAAAGAACATCATACAATTCGGTACAGTCCACATATCACAGTCTTTATAAATTCGGAATATTGCCATACACAGTTTCATTCACAAATTCAGTATAAATCCTAAATCAACTCCAAAAATTCTGAAATTTTTATATGTTATAGACGAGATCCATGAGTAAATATTTCATGAAGAACTCGAAATTTTACTTATGATAGATTAAAAACTATAATCACCGTAGCCGTCTCTAACCCTCAGCAACAATTCCCAGATCTGACCATTTCGGATAAAATCGCTTCACCAACCTAAACTCATCCATTTCCTCTAAAATTTTATTATATTACTCCTTAACATGTCATCTTCAACTTTCATTCAGAACACAAGATCGAATTGCAACCGGAGAATTTTATAAAATTCACGGAATCATACTAGGTCAGCATTACGATTTCCAGATCTGACTTCTTCAAAGAAAAATAGTTTCACCGGTCTATACTTGTTCATTTCTTCTGAAATTTTGATATGTTACTCTCTAAGAAGTTCTATACAACTTTCATCAAGAATTAGAAATGAAATTCCAACTCAAAAGTCGCATGCAGCTCACAAATTCATCAAAGATTGGACTACCTTTCTAGAAAACAGAATGCAAGGCTACCATATTTTTCCCTAGAGCTTCGAATTTCTTCACTTCTACCACAACCAAAGTTTATCATCCCTTATATCACAGCAAGCAAATGGTAGGTTTATGGACTCTACTTGCCTCTAATCCAAGCACAACACAGCAAGCCAAGACGGCGGGACAAGGCGGGACTCGGCGGCTCGACGGCAATGACGAACAGAATCGAACGGCCTCCCTCTTCCCCTTCTTCTCTCGCTCACTCGCTCTCTCCCTTTCTCTCTTCCTCTCTTTCTCTCAAATGGTCACTAACTCTCTCTTTCTCTTTCTCTCGTGCGACGCCCCCCCTTGCTCAATCCGCCCCTTCTTCTTTTCTTCCCCCTCATGATTAGCATGTAATCATCACAAAACATGCAAGATGACACTTGGATAAACCCCCTTGCCACTTGGTAACTGCCATGCAAGAGGATGGGCCGGTTGGGCCGGCCTCTCTCCTTTGGTCGACAGCCCATTGGGCTCCTTAGGCCGGTCGAACGGCAGCCCTTTCCTTTGGGCTTTGCCGGCTAGGCCGAATGATGGGGCTATGGGCTGGTTTGGTCCTTAATTATCTAGCCCACCATTATTCCTAATAATCCCACCTTAATTTCCTACTTATATAAATACCTAATTACACTTATTCACTTGGCCATAAAGCTTGCAACTTAAATAAAAAAAATCAAATCCATAAGGTGCATAGCCAAGAACAAAATTCTCATTATCAAATTATCCTATAGTACCAACTTTGATAACCCAAGAACATAAGATATCTTCCCATTAAAGGAGTTCGGCCTTAATCTATTACAATTCTTTGGTCTAATGGCCACAACATACTTCAATGACACAACCATTTACTTTTTCCATAGGTCGTAATGCCTCTAGGAATTGCCATGAAATTTTGGGATGCCACAATATTTGACCGAAACTTGAAAATAAATTAGAAAATATTTTCTATCATTTGATGTGAAAAGTTTGATTTGATTTTTCTAAACATGCATACACTATATGGATACTAGTAATGTGACATCTAAAAATTCCTATATTAATTAATAATATGTAGAAAATGTATGCCATAAATGTCATAGGTGGAATTCAAGTTGGATTTTAACATGGTAGTCGCAAGGCTGAAATTGTATTTTCTACACCCATAGTCTTCCATGAGTGATTCTGTTAGGATTGAATTACTAAATATTTGCTATTGCGTTGATTATTTAGAGTGGCAATGAAGCCATATTTGCATATTGGTTGTTAATGAAGACTGATATGCTTCAAGATTACACATTGAATGAATAGTAGTAGGTTGGAAATTTACTGAATTAAGTCCTCTTAGCATCAAGCAATTCTAGCTAAACATTTTAGTGGGTTCAAAATATTTTTCTAACTTGTCAATGTTTGGAACTAATGTTGTTTTCCTTATTTACTCATTTATTTACTAATATATCTTGGCAATTGATCAGAATATCTACTTTGGAACCATACGGTTTAGCTATTTGTGACATTTTAATTTGACCACTTCACCTCTATCTTTCACAACATGTTTTTAACCCAATTTTATCATTACTCTTAACCCATGGCTAGTCGTCATTATCCTTTCGTATCTCATGAAAGCTTCTAAATACATTCCCCTTGGTCATGTACTTTGATTGCCAAATGCTTAAAGTCCTCAACTTCTCTTTCTCTCGATCCTTACTTTCCAAATCTTCCCAGTAAAAGCAAAAGGTCCTAGTTTTATGTTGTTGAAGCTTCTAATTTCATCTTTTCAACTAATTACTAGGTGAATTATTGTATTCCCTCTTAATCTTGTCAACCTAGTTTTGTTGCTTACAAAGATTAAGGGTTATTAATTGATGTTCTTATTGTTTTGCTTTGAAGGTATCTAAAACTTTGATGTAAGGGTTATTAATTGATGTTCTCAATTATTTTTCTTTAGAGGTATTTAAAACTTTGATTTGCTCAAGTTTTTTTCCAAGGTCAACTCTAGGGACTAAGATTAACTTATTTTGTATTCTTGACTTGATTGTTTGATGGTTGTTAATTTTGGTTTGAGATTCGATATTAAGTGTAAGAAAGTCATAATGATTATTTCACCAAAAAAAAAAAGTCATAATGATTATGTGTTGAATTGTTGTGTTCATTTCACTTGAATCGATGAGTTTTTACACACTAAGGTTGTGATTAATCAACTTCCATAAGATTTGATAGTATACAAGTGGAAATGATGACAATAAACAAGAAAGTGATACTTCATAATTCAACTAAGTTACTGATTTCCTAATAAATGTTGTTGATTAACCATGTTGCCAATTATTGAGTTATTAATGTTTGAGTTGTCAATTATTAAGTTGTCGATATTCATGTTGTAGAATATTAGGTCATCGATGTCCATACTATCGATTCTCTAACTATGCTACTATTACTTGCATGAGAAAGGAAAAGAGATTACGGTATTATCGCTACTCATGTAAGCATTGCATGGAAGAGACATGGCAAATGTATTTCGATAATGATATGAATAAGACAATGTTATCTACCGAATGTTGATTTTGACTGTGGCTATGCAAGAAATAATAAATGGGTGTTGAATTCATTGTAAATGTAAAGAAGATCACATGATTTAAGTATGGTTATGTGATTATCTATGTAAAGTATTATGCTATGTTTTCATTGCCCATATATTAGTGGGGACGATACCTCGAAGTTGAGATGACCCGAGAGTCAGGATGCCTTGAAAGTTTTCGAAATGTCTTGGGAGTTCAGATACCTCGTATGTCAGAATGACTCGAAGTGGAGGTGCCTTGTGAATAGGGATGCCTTAGAGTGGGGATGTCTTGTATATCAGGATACCCCGGGGGTCGAAATGAAATGATATGCTAATAATGGATATGATGCAAGTCTATGTGTATGTGTATGTATAAATGCAAATATCGTGTCTTCTTAGTGATAGCCGTGTATCAAAGTATGTTATATCATTCATGTCATGACCCCAACTCCATTTCCAGGGTCTTCGGTAGCAAGGGTTATTTTTGTGACGTCCCAGGCATGTCGCCATCCTGTTTCTTTTTAATCTTTGATTTAAGCATATGCGAAAGTGTACATATAACACCCAGACAATAACAAACAGCTAGGAAAACAACCACTTGCGAATACACAATTATATCAGTTATATTTACAAGTCATTTTGTCACGAGCTATTATATTTACAATCACTACATGTTCTATGCTCAAAAGGCCGGGGTAAACCTTAGCTCCTCTAGCAAAACTTCAACTCCTCCATACGTACAATTCTAAAAAAACAACGGGATGAGTCATGGACTCAGTAAGTAAAATTCTTAATTTTCTATTAGGAGGATATCTCATCATCAAAATTTAGTAGGTATAACACTCACAATACAATGTTTATGACAAATCAATGGTAAAGTTATTACTACACCTCAACTAAATGCATATGTCCATTACTACATACTTTAATGCATGTTTACCTTTTGTATATCAATGAACACATCAATATATCATGCTTATATACATACCAGCACTCATAACATGATTCTTTTATCGTGGTCTTGGCTCGATTAGGCCCTCTCGGCTTGATCAAGACTTCCAGCTTCATGCTAGGCTTCTTGGCTCAACCAGGGCATACCGGCTCAACTGAGGCATTCGGGTTCAATCTAGGCATCTTGGCTCAACCAGGGCATCTCGAGGCTAGATTACCCAAGGCATTCGAGCTCAAACCCAAGCATCTGGCTCAACCAGGGCATCCTGTTCAATGAATGAGGTATCGCTGCCAGCGCTATGTGGTGATGGACATTTTTTCCTCTTTAAGTGTATCATAAAAGTGCATCATACAAGCTGATTCTTACTTTTCTTCTTAGTCCACTCATACACGACTTGAAGGCATGCTCATTCAAGTGAGTGTATCATGGCTCTTAACATCATACTATATAATATGCCAAACACGATTCTCGATTTGTGGCTTGAGTTGCATGCTTAGGCTGATGTCTGCACCAAGCAAAACTTAGAACTGGCATGCTTTAATGCCGATTTAAGGCCTCACAGCTTAGGCAATTGCGACTTGATGTCGATTCTAAGCCGAGTGAATTTTGACCTCAATCCGGGGTGTGAGCACATTCAAGCATGCAAATAGGAGCAAACCATGCAAAAAAAAAAAAAACATTACAACATACACATGGCTTACATGAGTGTAAACACTACTAAATTCGATGATATAAGCTATCGCTCTAGCCAAGAGTTAGAAATTCTACTTACCTTCGATGAACCTCGATAAACTATAGGTAGTTTACCAATAGAGGGCTGTTCGATAATATGGTGGACGAGTAAGGCTAAGAGAGGGAGAAAGGGCAAGAGAGAGTAAGTGAGGGAGAAATAGGACAGTGTGGTGTGATAATGGTAGGAGTGCCCCTATTTATAGACAAATCTCTCATCATTACCTTTCCAAATGGACCAATAGGATTTCTTTGGGTGGCAAGCCTAGGTTGATAAAGTGGCAAGGCTAAGGAAAAAGATGTGGCAAGCCTAATCCCCAGGGCCACACTTGTTTATTCTCTTATTGGGCCACTCAAGTCTTGTAATGATGAAATAGACAACTTGCTCTCCAAGTTTTAGGTTAGATGTCATTATGGCATATTCTTTTAGGGGACAATTAAGCATATGACTCATCTTTTGCATTAATACATTAAGGTTCAAAAGTATTTAATGCATCCTTATCCCAATCCAAAAAGACTCTAGATGTGCTTGCTTGTCAAGTTGGGTGTGCAACTCCTCCCCCCCAAAGTTTGGGGCGTGTGGCTCTTCATTCTAAGGTGAAAATAATTTTGAGTAACTTTTAAAATAAATGTCATTACCCTATCAAATGGGCTTGAAAAATTATGAAATTTTAACATGTTTTAGAAAAGACCTTAGATAATATTTTTTATGAAGGAAACCAAGTTTAATTCGTGCTGTGAAAAGAGCATAAAATCACTTAATACAACCCAATAATCTACCTGTCGAGGATATCTAATGACCATAAAGAATGACCCATTTCGAAATCCAAACCTTTACAAAAATCTTTGAAATTTTTCTATATTGTAGACATGGATATCTTTTAAAACTTTTATGAATAAAGCATATCCATATTTGAAAAGGAAAATTTTATAAAAATTTGATAAGACAACTTGGTCACTATTATTACTACACTAGGCAAGTTCCAGACGGTAAATGATTGGGTCTTCATTCTAACAATTTCACTTTAGAAAATATGAAATTTAAACATGTTCTAGATTAAGATATTTTGAACAACTTACACGCAAGAAGTTTTGTGAGATTCAAGCCATAAAGGGCTCTAGAAAATTGGAAAGTAGCGAATGTCCAAGAAGTTTCAATAAAGGACTAGAAATCAAAGTCGAAACCTAGGGAGCCGAAAGGTGGCAAATCTATGGAGGAGAGGTGGCGCCTTATAAAGTTACTTGCCATCATTCTCTTAGATCATGAGTCACCTCCTTTCATTAATTACTTGAGACACTTAAGCCTCCATACTAATTACCTCCATTTAATGCATTTGATTCTTGTTCTTAAAGGAGATTGGCCTATCTGGCTTAGCCTCCTAGTTGGGACCAAAATAAGGGTCAAAATCGAGAATTTGATAATTCACTTGCATTTGAATGAACCATCTTATGCTATATTGTTAATGGTTTCCATTGGCATATCATAATAAGAAAGATGGTGCATTTACTTTTGCATTTATCATCCATGATTGTTATGTATTGTTTTAATTTTAACATTATTTTGTTGATATCGGGTTGAGTGGTAATATGATTTATACCTTAGACTTGAGATTTTATTTACTGGGTTTCAACTCACTCCTTATTTTTTACACATGTTAGATGATCTCTCATTGCCTTTGCTTTTTTGTAGCTCTTACGCATTTCAAGTGTGTTTATGAAGATGTGCTTGTACTTGATTCAATCGTAGTATATACCGAGTGGAGTTTGGTCATATGGATCGACATAGGTGTACTAGGGTGGATCCCTTATCGATTTGTTGCCTGGTACTTCAACATTGATAGGGAGTCCGTTGGGCCACTTAGAGGTTTCGATGGTTCTCCTGGTTTTGATGACAATGGCATTTTGATGGCGAAGTTGTCAATCTATAGTATAGTAGCACATCTTTGTGTAGACAAGTTTTGGTTGCAGGAGTATGGGTAGTATTAATAAGACTTGACTTTCTTCTCGGAGTTATGAGTTGTATTATGCTTCTTTTTGGTACTTGTACTAATACTTGGAAGAGGGTTACAATGGAAAAAGATGTATGCGTGAATCATTCAAACTCTCATGATTTCTTATAGGAGATGTTGTGAAATTTCACTATGCTTATGTATACTAATAATAACTATAAATTATAAATGAAAATGATATGTGTTGCACATTGCACTCTAGGGCATCACAAGTAACTTGTGTGTGGGCAGCCAGGGAACTAAGTATATGCCCTTGAGTGCCAAGTTTGGCCTCGATGGATCCTGACTCGGGCGTCAAGGATCAGGGCACGAGCAACCAAGCCATGGGTGATGAGGCATTGGGCATGGAATTGAGGCTTTAGGCTCGGCCTTGATGAACTAGATGTAGGAGCTAGGGATTCGGGTATGAACACTAGGGTCTTGGGTTTGGCCTCGATGGATCTAGGCCCGTTGGAGACTTGGTCTTGGACACCAAGGACTTAGGAACTATTGTTATGGTTTCTGTGTTTAAGTAGAGAGTTTCAGGTCCAATCATCGAAACCTGACTATATTTTGGATAATGATTTAAAGATGAAATCATTTTTTTTTTTTTTTTGGATTTAAGCATATGTTTTTCGTTAACTTATTTTCTAAGAGAACCAAACACTAAAAAATGCGAAAAATGTTTTGATTAAAATTTTTTTTCGCAAAACAAATGGAATTTAAAGGTACGTTTGTTTCGTGGAAAACTCAATGATAAAGAAAAATGCTTTCTAGCAAAGTATTTTCCAAGAATACTTTTTGTTTTCTTTTGTTTGTGATGTATAATTAAAAATGTCTTCCATTGTTTGGATCCCATTAGAAAATGATTTCACACTCTATTGCAACAACAACAAAAAATTGAATTTTGTAATTTAAAAAACTTAGAATTTTTAATTATTTTTGTTTTTCATTTACTTTTTTTTTTTTTGTTTTCTTTCTTTTTCTCTTTTCCTTCTTCTTCTCCTTCACTCCTTTGCCATGCCATCCCTTATGCTTCCTCTAGCAATTCATCCCAGCTTGGCTTATGAGCTCAAGCCTTGCCGCCTGAGGCCGTGAGCTTGCCAACTTGCTGTCAGAGGTTGTGAGCTTGCTCGATGTGACGAGACATGAGCCTTGTCACTAGAGGCCATGAGCTCGCTCGATCTGGTGAGGCTTGAGGCGCATTGGCCTTGGGCAAGCTTGAGCCTCACCGTCGGAGGCTGTGAGTTCACCCGACGGCCGATGACGGGTGGAGAAGAAGCAAAAATAAAAAGAAGAAAAGAAAAAGAAGAAAAAAAGAAAAGAAAAGAAAAGAATTGATTTTTAAAAAAATATATTTTTACAAGAATAATTGTTTGTAAACCAAGCACCAAATCTAAGCTTTGATAGATTGAGAAAACATTTTCCGGTTCTTTCAAAGGCAAAATTATTCTCTTGAATTTAAGCTTTGCTAGGGAAACTTTTTTTTAATGGAAAACTTTTTTTGTTGATTAGGAAAGCCTTTTCCATTGACTCATTCTCTTGAGCAAACCAAATGCTAGAAAATAAGGAAAATGTTTTCTCTAAAAATGCATTTCGTGAAACAAATGCACCATAAGTTAGAAAATAGTTGCAGAATAAGTTATTATTGTTGTGAAAGAAAACTTTTGAAATCTTATATTATGGAAGACATTATATCAGCGTAAAAATAACATTATGCTGTAAGTAATCGAATCCATTTTGTTTTAGCAAACATAAAATCCTTGTAAGCATTTCTTAAAGAATGTGAGCAACCATTATTCCATCAACTAACATTTTTATAGTCATCATACCATCTATGAATTACAATACAATTCTCACAATCAAATAAATAATAATCCACGATTCACAGTAAAATAAATAATAATCCATGAATCCTAAATTAAACCTTCCTTTTCCATTTCTTTTGAAATTCATGAGAAAAAAAGTGCTTTAATTTGTTATAACACTTATGGTGTGTTTGTTTCGCGGAAAATTCAATAAGAAAGCATTTTCTAAGAATAAGGTGAGTTTTCCTTTATTTAGTAATGTATGATTAAAAACATTTTCTGATGTTTAGATATTATTGAAAAATAATTTCAATCTTATCACTTTATCTTAGGCAATAAAAAAATTCAATTTTTAAATACTTTTTTTAACTTTTTAACTTTTTTAAAATTTTTGAATTTTGAATTATTTTTATTAATTTTATTTTCTTTTCTTAAAAATTCAAATTTAATTTATTGGCTAATTTTATTTTTTCTTTCCTTTTCTTTTTGCTCCTTCCTCCATTGCGACCGGTTGGCCATTGCCACAAGCAACTTTGAGGCTCGCTTAGTGACAACTACAGGCAAGCTCTAGTTTGAAGTACAAGCATAGGTTGATTACGAGGTCGGTGAGCTCAAGCCTCTTAGATTTGAGTAAACATTGACTTAGCATGAGGTCGGTGAGCTTGAGCTCCCCAAATCTCGATAGATCCAAGCAAGCTTCGACCTCACCGAGATCTGGTAAGGTCGAGCCTCATCAACCAGTGCTTGGGGCTCGTTGAGGCCGGGTGATGGATTAAGGGAGAAATAAAAAGGAAAAGAAGGAAAATGCGAAATAAAATAAAAAGAGAAATTAAAAATTGAAAAATTCAAGATGAGCAGTTTTGGAAAGTATTTTCACCTCTTTAAATATAGAAATTTACTTTCTTAAATTTATACACAAATATTTTCATTAACTAGAAAGTGTTTTTAGTTGACTAGCAATTTTCCATGAATCAAATAAGTGAAAGTCTGAAAAATCAACTCTTGGATAACACTTTTCCCAAAATGAACACACCCTTAATGTGAACATTCATGCATAAATTGAGTTTTTCTAATATGAAGAAATGAAAAATTATTTAGGAAAAAAAAGAAAAATAAAATGTAGGGAAGGAGAAACTAATAGAAATTTTACAAACTATAAAGATAATAAGAGATAATTCTTTCTTTCTAGAGTTGGCCGTTGATATCATCCACACTATGACTAAATATCCTTCCATTAAGTGTAATTGCCAACGAAGGCAAGTGGAATCCCACATCTTTCAACTGTTAAATGACATGTCTAGAAGACGTTGATCAAGCAAAGTTTGCAATGGCCAATTTGAGAAATTCAAACTTTGTAAATTCAGATAGATTAGGTAACCCTTTTAAGGAACTATATCTGAGAATAAACAATGTCTCTAGCAATTCCAATTTCTCCGCACCTTGTGTGTCCACTCCTTAGGAAAGCAAGCACGCTTAACAATTGTAGCCCATTTATACTGGATAACAATAGCCTCTCAAGTAGTCCACTCTTTATTGTATCCACACTATGGAGTTTCTCCTGTAGTTGCCCACGCACATTATCAAATTCAACCTCCCTCATCCAATAATTACAAGGGCCCAAAACTAGATAGATTTGTTAAGTTAGAAAAGAGTGAGCTTTCCATCGATGGCTTGACATTGTATAACGTCAATTTTCAAGAATATATAAAAGCACCATTAGAAGTTGGGGTTAACACAAGTTATTGGAAGAATCCGAAGTTGAGAAAGAGTAGGCAAATTAATTGGAGGAAATGTGACATCTCTCATGACAAGTGCCAATCTATTCAAATTAGATAGCCCCTCAATCCACTTAATCTTTGGAGCTCCTTGTTTTAATTTTGATGATTGAGGAGTGCTGGATAATGAGATCGACTAAGTTTCTTGCGTAAGAAAGGTCAAAAGTTGTCCATAATACATGATAAGAGAATCCCAACTCATTCAAACTCAAATGGAGCTTTAACAACCGTTCAAACTTACATAAGTCTTATCCAATTGAAGTTGTTAGAGATGAGAAAGCTGATTCATGGCTACGGGTAATCTCCTAGTCTTGCTGCTTCATAGGTCTAAAGTGTTAGAAAAATCCCCTACATTATTTTAATGATGACAATGATGATCAAAGGCTACAAATATGTGTATTAGCTCAGTAGCACTGGAAAGAAGATATATACACAAGCCACAATATAGATGATGTCATAAACAACACTAGATAATTTTGATAAAAGGAGTGCGATGCTATTATCAAGAGTGCTATGTTGATGTCAATAAATCCCTATCGATATCTTAGGTGAATAAGATATTGAGCATTGGAGATATCTATAAGCTAGAAGAATTTTCAAATAAGGTGAACATCTGGAAGAACCTTGATAGAGGGTAACAAGCAAGAAGAACAAGGATGTTCATGATGACTTGTGTTGGTGGCTAATAACACAACTTAGAGGGGGGGGGGTGAATGGGTTGCTTTCAAACTTTAATCATCTTTTGCGGAAATTAGCTAATCGCTAAATAAAAATCAGCTTAGCCTAATGTTTAAGAAAACTTTAACTAACTATATGTCAATGTATGTAAATGAAATGAAAACAGTAGGATGTAGAGAGTTATAGTGATTTAGCTGTATCCACAGGCTTACGTCTACTCTTCAGACTAATAGCTTCAAGACAAGCTAGACTCTACTAACAATTTCCTTGGAAAGTTACAAATAGCTAGTACTGATCCTTTATACAATAGATACCACTATTTGGACTTAGTTGATGCTCTTACACTTATATACTTAATCCCTTACACAATTGTTAAATAGCATGAATTTCAAAACAGTATTATAGAGAGTTTATAGCTAAGAACAATAGGAGGTAAGCTTCTCAATTTTTATGTTGCACGTCTCTCTTTGGTTTTTTATAACATTCTTTCTCAATCTATCCGTTAAAGATGAATTAGAGAGGCAGATAACCATTGGAGAGTTTTCGTTAAGTTGCTATCTAGGGAAGGTGTTGCCCATATAACTTATTTCCTTGAACCTCTGAAGACTAAAAAAATGGCAATTGTTGCTATCTTCTCACCATAGTCTTTGACTGACCTATTAGATGACCTAGCTACTTTATTACATGCTTTATCTTGATTCTGTTGCTGTGTGAATCCAAGTCTTTCAATGACTACTTAACTAATCCAATAATATCATCAAATGTACTCGATTGTTACATCACCATTGATCTGATTTTTACAGCTTTGACATAAATATCATTCAACTGTTGATCTTTTAGGTTGACCGGTGTTGTTTTTCATAGAAGAACATTTGCAAACTTTTTTCCAATGAATCACACCATGGATGTTGTGTAGTCCTTTAGTCTAAACATATGCAATCATTATAGTAAGTAATATATTAAGGATAGTTTGAATATCATCAAAATCACTTGAAGATGTTTTCTTTAACAATCTCCCCATTTTTTATGATAACAAAACTATCATGCAGTGTGAAAGAATAATAAATATTGTTTGAAAAAATTTGCATAAATTAAAATAGGATCTCCTTAGGATGTTTTGTAGTATAGCTTTGGAGATATGAACTTGGGTGATCTTTAATGAGATAAAGCATGGTTGCATGAAAGATCTTCCGCCAAAGTGTGTCATCAAGTATTTTGGGGTTCATAGTGTAACAGTTGAATGCTCTCCTTGTTTTCATGATATACTTGGGTGCTCCCTCTATTTTGATGAGTAATTCAATTCCACGTGACTATGTATGAGTAAGCAAATTTTTGTGCCAATTTATGTGCAAAACATTACGAGAAGATATTAGCAAATTTGCAAACATTGTTAGGAGCAAATGTTATAAGCATATAAACAATTTGCAAACATCGTTAGTAGCAAATGTTATGAGCATATATAATAACCATAACATTCTAAAATTTCAGCCTTTGATTTTCACTATAGCTTATGCTTGTCGATGGAAGAGAAATTAGGATAGGTGGATCGCTCGATGGACATTCTGTGTGGGCTAGGTGTGTGATGACCTAGTGGGCCCATTTTTGGGCTGAGTTCGGTCTAGAGAGAGAACGGTGGACCATGAGTAAAGCCCTAGTGTGTACCAAAGGCCTGGTTAAGGAGGATGAATGTTGAGATTTTTTGCCAATGTTTGTCTTGCACAATTTCGAGTGATTTCGAATTTTCAAAGGCGTTTTCTTGTAACTTAATTAGTGATGTTGTGGTGCATGTGAAATTAATGGTGGACATAAGATCCTTAGATATTTGAAATTGCAACTTGGAGGTGTGTAGCATCCTACTAAGTTCTTGGTCATGTTTATAATGGAGGATCTTGGAATAAAATTTTATTTGTGCCTAGTGCTAGAGGTCGCCGAAATCTTTAGACTAGGAAGATGATTAGTTTTATTTCATTTAGACTAAACTTTGTTAGGGCAGATAAGTGAAGGGGAAAAGGACAAAATCTAGGATTTTTTACATTTGGCTTTAGCTTCCCCATGCAAGTTTTGGCTCTACCCTCTTCCCCCCAGTTGAAAACCTTAACCCCTAAATTTCATGATGGCCCTAAAAACTTCCCCGGCCAATATCCTCCTATGCATGGCTACAGCAAGGGAAATTTCCCAAGAAAGCAATCAGTTTCCCCCAACTTCTGCTTCTATTTCTCCTTTCCCATTTGTTCTTCTCCTGCTTTCTTCCCCTCACACACCAGACGCCTCCCTCTCTCATTTTCTTCTTGTTTCCTTGCTATTCTTCGAAGGACTAGCAACCAGGGAAGCAGCCAGCCTTCTAGAGAGCCTGAGAAAGTGGTTTTTGAGTCTTAAACTAGCTAAGGGAATAGGCTAGGTATTAAACTTCAACATCCTCTCAACGCTTGAGGGTGGTTTAGCTCGATCTAGTGGATTTTAGGTTATAGGAGCTAGATCTATGTAGGTCAGCTTGCATGTGTGCTGTGATGTGTGGGAAGTCTTACATGTGAGTTTCTTGAAGGTTCATGATTACTAAGCTTGCAAGAGATTTGCTCAAAGGAGCTAAGTTTTGATTTTTCTCCATATTTGTTTACTGGACACCCGATGTTTGCTATCTTTGTGGGTTGAAACGTGCTACAATTTTGAGGTTACTTTATTCTTGAAAAATGTTATAAATATCCTCATTTATGACATATATTTTACTCAATATTTTCTAGATTTAAAGGAACAAGATTTCAGCTTCGCTGTATGCAAGTTAGAATCTCGTTTTATGTTGGAATCTGTGACCTTTTGGTGTTCAAAGAGTTTTTATCAACTCTTAGGGTTCGATTTTCAAAATAGTTTCTTCACAATAGTTTTTCAGAACATCTTGATGTTTAACATAGTCAAATTTTAGAGCAAATGGATGAGTTTTGGATTTCGAACCGAGCTAGTTTTGGAAAACGTAATTTTTGGACACGAACACGGTTTTGGTAACGATTTAAGCGATTTACTTCTCATATTCTAGAAAAATTTGGGTCAAGGTTTCTCATGAAAAGTGTTTGTTTAAGTGTCCTTTATAACATATTTAAATTTGAGGATTTTATGAACTCGTTTGGTTAAATTTCTAGACTTAATTTCGGAGACGTGCAAGTGGACTTGGTTTTTGCCAGTAAGGTCTGATTGTGGTCTTATTGCTGTTCTTGGTGTGTTGCTTGGTGGAAAATGCATATTTCATGATTTTGGATGATTTTGGCATGCTGAGAGCTTATGCTTGATGGCTGTACGTATGTGATGCTTAGCATGTGTGCGGAATCATATGTGATGTGTTTGTAAGGCAGTGCAAAGGGCAATTCTGTTTTATGCATGTGATGCATTGTGATCTTATGTGTGTGTTGGTGGTGTTAAAAGTGTGCACTAATGGGAAGATTATGATGTGGTGAAATGTGTGAATGAATCAAGTTAAGAGATATTCCATCGGACATCGTTCCGATGATGCCCTCAAGGAGTGGGGATGCCCCAAATAGTGAGGTTTGGGATGTCTTGGTTGAAGTTACTTCAAAGTTTGCTAAGCCAATTACTATCATTGCTCTCATAGACATTGGGGGCAACTTCTTCAATTTTAGATACTAAAGTTCTTCCTGAAGAATATCGGACTTCCTACGTCCGGTATTTCAACTCTGCTTCGGGAGATACTTTCTCTACAAATGTGAGAACCACTTCGATAACTGTCCAGTTTTTTCCACAATGTTCCAAAACCATAAAAATCTTTGGTTCAAGTCTCCCCAACAAAGATTTGATCATTGGTTGGGACATAATGACTCAAATTTCTCAATTGCGCATCATTCCTGGAAAATGTCTTAAGTATAAAGACCAATTCTCTGAATTTGTCAATATTCAAATACTTTTTTCCATTCAAATGAGTCTATTAGATCCGATCATGCAAAAGTTGTTGGAATATTGTTCGGAATCTTATTCTGAGTTCGCTCAGAAATGTCCCCATCCTTTATGGAAAAACCTAGAATTCGTTGTCCGCCTTCTTTTTAAAAAGAATGAAGACATCAATCCAACCAAGGCAAGTCATATGAAAATGAATCCAAAACATCTGATTTTGGCTCAAAGGGAATGCTCAAAGTTACTACAACAAGGCCTTATTGAGATCTCACATTCTCAATGGACTTGTGAAGCCTTTTATGTCAATAAGCGTGCTGAGCAAAACCGAGGAAAGATGAGACTGGTAATTAATTACCAATCGTTTAACATTTTCCTCCAAGATGACAAATTCCCTTTACCTTATAGAAATTCCACCCGAAACACCACCTACTTCTTCCATTGCCAAGTTCCAAGAAACTGACTTTCCTCCTCTTGTTCGGGAAAGTTTCAAACTCTCGTTTCTTGCTCCTGAAGAGTTTATTGACCCACAAGGCATATATAGGCATGTCCCTAAAATACCTGCCCCTACTGATGTGGATGAACATGGAAGACAGAAAAGAACTCATGTTGCTGAAGCTGTTTTAAATTGGCAATCGGAGACTCTCCTGGCACACAACAATGCTTTCAAAGCAATTGATTCCAAGATTGGAAATGTGCAACAAGATTTGCGAAGATATGATGAAACCACCAAGAAGTTGCTTTTAGATTTCCAGAAGAGGCTTCATGCCTTAGAATCTGGACAACATTTGGGGTATCATCATCTTGAAAGTCCTAAAGCAGAGATAGAAAAGCTTAAAAGGCAAATTCAGATCCTTGAGGAAGGAAGACTCAATCCATTTCCAATTGCTTTACGAGCAGATCCTCTCCCTCCTTCACCACTTTAAACGTCTATCTTTGCCGCCATTACAGATGTTCCTGTAAGACAAGACAAGATAGATATGGTTGAAATGCGAAATCATCTCAAAGAACTGGATCCTATAAGGAAAGAAAAGGGAAAAGAAAAGATGCCCAAAGAATCCTCTCTTATCATAAGAGAGCCTGATCAAATGATGCTGTCAAACCCATTGGAATCCTTCTTAAGAGACTTGGGTAACTAGGAACCACAGCTTGATCTTGTTACTCCACAACCTCCACCCCCAAATTGATCCTGTTATCCTAACGGACCAAATTTTGTTTCCAACAGAACTAGCTTTTCCAAATCTCTTTGACACTGAATTAGATTCGGTATCTCTTTCATCCTCATCATCATTTTCTATTCCTACCATCGATTCTTTCCCTATAGCACCAGTAACTTCATCAATATTCATGGCTGACCCCCCAAACCATGATATGGATTCAAATCCTTCTGAACTAGAGGTTGTTCAGTCAAACAATTACTCCCAGAATGTGACTACTTCATCGAAACAGTTTTTCACTATTCATGACATACCTTACCACAAATGGCCAGAAAGACTTGAGGAATTTCATATTTGGCTAAATACCCAAGCCATTACTAACCACGGCAAGTATGATGTTCTTTTCAACTTTGTCACTAGATTCACAAGTAACCTCAAACTTTGGTGGCAAACTGTGTCAGTACAAGATCAGCTTCAGTTTTTAATGTCACCAAGCTTTGGTCATGCCATAACCCTTCTATATCATTTCTTTGTAGGAAAACCTGTTGATCTCATCGAACTCAAAAGAAGAGAGTTTTTCGAAAGAAGATGTTGCTCTCTTTAGAAAAAGGCATCTTGATAAGCATTATAGAGAAATGCTTAAGCTCTTTTATCAAATCGAAGCTGATGCAAACTTGAAGCATGTTTTCCTGACCTCTATCCCCAAGGAATTATCTCAAATAGTCGAGAGAACCTTTCTGTCTAAACAGAGAAGAATCCAAGACATTCCATTGGGAGAAATCTAATAAGAAATCCATTTGTGCCTTGAAGAATTATGTATAAAGTGCCAAATGATCTAGTCTTATGTCAACGACAATAGAGAGCTTGATAAAGCTTGTTCTTGACAGAATCTAAAGATCAAATTCTCCAAGAAAGATTGCGACGGATATTGTGGCAAATCTTCCCTGAAAAAAAAAAAGCACTTCAAAAAGCTATGTATAAACAAATCCAGGCATGGCTCTAAGCACTTTTGAAGAAAGAAGAAATGGAGATACCTACGCAAAAGGAAAGAACGCTCAGGCCACAAAAAGTCAAATCGATGCTTCATTTGCAACAAAAGGGACATTTTGTCAAAAACTGTCCTCAATGGAAAAAAAGGTCAGAATCATTCAATACATCATATAGAGAATGAAACTGGTATTTCTCTTGAAAATGATGATATCGAATCTTTATTTTCTGTGGATGAAGAACCATGTGAACAAACCCTTTGTGTCATCTCGTGTTATCAAACTCCCAGTGAAACTGATTCAGATTCAGATCCTGAAGATATTTTCCATATATCTTTGACCCCTGTAGAAGAAAGCACTGATATATTTTTAAGCCAAACTCATTGTCCTCATTTTCCTATAAAAATATTCACTTCAAAGTTTGCTAAGACAATCACTATCATTACTCTCATAGACACTGGGGCAGCTTCTTCAATTTTAGATACTAAAGTTCTTCTTGAAGAATATTGGACTTCCTGTGTCTAGTATTTCAACTCTGCTTCGAGAGTTACTTTCTCTACAAATGTGAGAACCACTCTGATAACTGTCCAGTTTTTTCCACAGTGTTCCATAACCACAAAAATCTTTGGTTCAAGTCTCCCCAAAAAAGATTTGATCATTGATCGGGACATAATGACTCGGATTTCTCAATTGCGCATCATTCCTGGAAAAAGTCTTAAGTATAAAGATCAATTCTCTGAATTTGTCAATATTCAAAGACTTTTTTCCATTCAAATAAGTCTATTAGATTCGATCATGCAAAAGTTGTTGAAATCTTGTTTGGAATCTCATTCTGAGTTCGCTCAGAAATGTCCCCATCCTTTATGAAAAACCCAGAATTCTTTGTCCGCCTTCCTTTTAAAAAGAATGAAGACATCAATCCAATCAAGGCAAGTCATATGGGAATGAATTTAGAACATCTGATTTTGGCTCAAAGGGAATGCTCAGAGTTACTGCAACAAGGCCTTATTAAGGTCTCACATTCTCAATGGACTTGTGAAGCTTTTTATGTCAATAAGCGTGCTGAGCAAAACCAAGGAAAGATGAGACTGGTAATTAATTACCGACTGCTTAACCTTTTTCTCCAAGATGACAAATTCCCTTTACCTTCTAGAAATTCCCTTTTTGCTGGATTATTCAAAGCCCAAATCTATTCCAAATTTGATCTTAAAGCTGGATTTTGGCAATTAGGCATTTATCGTGAAGATAGACCTAAGACAGGGTTCTGTATCCCAAACCAGCATTTCCTATGAAAAGTTCTTTCTTTTGGCCTAAAATTTGCACCATCTCTTTTTCCAAAAGGCCATGTGTCGAATCTTTCAGCCTATCCTCTCAAGCGCAACAATATACATTGATGACATCCTGCTCTACAGTCCTAATGAGCAGTTCCATTGCCAACTTCTCGAATAGTTTGCAGAGATTGTGAAAAAGTATGGGATCATGCTTTCTCAAAGAAATATGAACATTGCCCAGACAGAAATTGAATTTTTGGGTATGCACCTTAACAAAGGGACATACTATCTAAAGCCACATATTGCTCAAGAATTGATGAAATTTCCTGAAGAAAACTTTACAACAAAACAGGTCCAACAATTTCTGGGGATAATCAATTATCTCAGAGATTTTGTTCTAGACATTGCAAAGTTACTGATCCCATTGCAGATGATGTTGAAAAAGAATCCCCCACCTTGGGGAAAATTGCAAACTAATGTAGTTGCTGAACTCAAGGAGATTATGCAGACTCTTCCTCCACTACAAATCCCATCAACAGGAAAGAGAATTCTCCATACTAATGCTAGTGATGAATATTGGGCCGCCATTCTATTTGAAGAAATTGGTGGTAAGAGGCATCTGTGTGCTTACAAAAGTGGATAATTTTCTCAAGCCTAAATGCATTATCATTCCACTTTCAAAGAAATCTTGACGGTGAAAAATGAGATAAAAAATGTTCAGTTCCATCTCATTGGCCATCACTTCCTAGTAGAATTAGATATGGCATCTTTCCCTTAGATGACCAAATTCAAATAGAAGCAGATCCCAAATTCAAATAGAAGCAGATCCCAAATTCTCAACTGCTTTGATGGGTTGAATGGTTTTCAAAATATTCTTTTAAGACCAAACATATTGCTGGAAAAAAGGATGTATTTGCTGACTTCCTATCAAGACCAAAAGCACCAGTGAAATCAATATGTATATCATAAGGCATGCTTTCCACGTTGCTCATCACAATGAGAAGCATAAGATTGAGACAGTCAAAGATTGGTCAAGCTAGCGATACCCTCTGAAGATCATTGAGCAAATCCAAAAAGATAGCCTTACTAAAAATCTGGATAAACTCATGTGGCAATGCCATACAGATTTGTTCAGACTCAATGGAGGTTCAATTCTTTATCCTTTTGGATTAAATGTAGATTATCTGTTCATACATCCTTTGATCTGGAAGGAATAAGATTTCCCTGATCAACTTCGATGGTTATTATGGTACTTAACAAATAAGTACTTAATAGCTATCGAAATTTCAACTAGAAGATTCATTGACAACCTTACCAGGATATTTGGACTCGAAAGAGGTAAGATTGAAAATGAGAGTGATAAAAATATTTTAGATTTCCTTAATTGGTTTTATCCTCCAACTCACTGGAAATGGCGCTTAGAAAAAGAATTGAGAACTACACAACCAAACCCTGAAGTCCATACCATTATGTTTTTTCGAAGACCATGGGCTTTTCTCACTAATAATGGCAACATCATTAAGGCCTCTCTGAGTATAGGTACCTCATCTTATAGACCTGTTTCACATAGTACAGAGGCTCGAGTTAACAAATTTTATCCAGGACTTGTTGGTTGCTATGAGCACCAGTATTGAGAACTCCAGAGAATCATATGCCAAGAAAACAAATACATTCCTCCAAATGCATGGAATTATAATGTACCCACTGTATGGGATCATTATGACCTAGCATCAGAAGCCAAGGAAGCACTTGAAGAATTCAGACAAGTTGCATCATCCCAGGAACATGCATCACAAGAGTACGGAATGACAGACACAAGCGATATTGCTCAGTCTTCTCAAGACCCCTATGCTAGATAGGGAGGTCCTCTTTCTCAAGACCCCTATAGCCAAGGACCTTTGTCCTTATCACAGAAAATGGACACATCTTTTTATGCACAACCATCCAATTGGCTACAGCCAAGCATTCTTGCCGGCACTACAGATGATGACAATACAGACTGGGCTCAGGAAGAAGCATCTCACTGGGCTCATGAAGCATTTGCATCCACAACACACCAGCTGAACTAGATCCTCACACCAGAAGATCTTGAAGCACTTGAACAGAAATATGATGAACATTGTCTAGCAACAGTCCACAGTTCTGATGATTCAAACTATGATTACAATGCTCGTGACGGATGAGACCACTGAACAAGATCAATGTCCGTACAATTTTACTATAGCAAGTTACTGTTCACTTTTACTGTAGCAGTAGACTAGGGAAGTTACTATTCACTGTCACTGTTCATACCGTGTGAATAATTCCCTACCGAGATTCTCGGATGCCTTTGTTTGTTCTCAGACCTATGAGCTTGGTCCTTGTTTGTGTTTAACCTCTTATTGCCTATAAAAGGCGAGGATGATGTAATGTGTTGGGTAGAGTCCCTCAAGTAAAGTGAGTGTTTTGTGAAATTCCCTCATGGCTTTCGAAGCTCCTTCTTCTTCTCCAGCTTGGTAGGATCCTCTGGGAAATGCAGCTCAGATAGTTAGAAATGTTACAATCCTGGTTCTATCTGGGTGTCTTTAGGCTTTGAACTAAAGGGCAGAGTGGTTCTACTACTAAAAGGCTGTCCCTGAAAGGCTTGAATTGGATTGTTCGCTCACTGTGGGAAGGCATACCTGCAGAACAGAGATGCCCTAGGGCTAGCATCCCTTGGAAGTTCGGGCCAGCGACCCGGAAGTGACTCGAACGGATCTCGCCAGTGTCCCGAATTTCAAGGGTGGATATGAGATGATCACACATTGAAATTAATCAACAAGGCATGTGAGTATATATGATGGTGTTGCTATGTGACATGCGATGTATGAATGAGATTGTGTATGCCGTGTGATGCATGGATGGAGTACGTATTCACATTTCAATGTAGTCTTCATACATTATACCCCCTTTAGCTTGTCTAGTTTGCATGATATTATTGGCACTATATGCTGCCCTATTCGATGTAGTCTATGGTCTTGATGATTCATTATGTTGGTGCTATTTTCACTAATGAGCGAAGCTAGGATCTCATTGTTTAATGCCATGCTTTATTCTTTACTGGGAATTGTTGCTCACCCCTTATTTTTCCTTTTAGATCATTAGTTATGGATGTGACACCTTTGGTGACTTATGGCACACCTGTGCGGGTAGATGGCGTGTATAGGAACTTTGAGGATCGAGAATTCGGTTTTGTTTTGACTCGTTTTGTATTGTTTGGATAGATGATGGACGTCCTAAACCTTTTCCTATGCGATTTGTATATGTGTATCTCAACGTGAATGGGAGTTTGTTTGGCCCCATCCATTGGTGATGCTTTGAGCTTGGATTAGGAGGCGCGCGTGGTATGGAGGAATGTAGTGGATGAGGAAAACTACCGGGTAGAGGAGTTAGGCACCTTTTTGGCCTCTCCCAGGTGCTTTGTTCGGGTCATCTTGATGTGTGTATTGTCATGATGTAATTGTCAAGATGTCGTTTTCCTCTTGTAATCCCTGTTTGTGATGAATGAAGAGAAACATGTTATCAATTTGAAATTCGTTTTTAAGTGTAATGTCTTTATATGAAAAGTGTATATTCTTCCGCTTGCGTAATAGAAATTAAAGATTATACTTAAGGGTCTAGAGTGACGGTATGGGACATCACCGTTCGTCACATTAAGAAATGTTATGAACAAAACAATTTAACTTTGAGGGCATCTAGAGATTCTTCTTGTTAGGTGATCTCTTCTTTTAAAGTTTTAGATGTTCGACCAGTGGTACATGAGGATTTCCTTACAACCTTGTGAGAGGGACGAGCTTTGAGTGCCATGCGTTCGAGTGTAAAGGTATTTGTGTTTAGAAAGACAACAATTTTGAGTAGATGATGTAGAAGAGATGTAAAAGGCTAAGTGTGACATCCCAAATTTCCGACTCTGTTTTCAATTAAATGAGATGGATTTTTCATTGACGCGCTTATAGTTAGATTCTCCGAACTGATCACTCTTGAGATAACTAGTCTATTAGATGAAGCCATTAAAGAAATTAAATGCAATAGACTTGAGAATCTGACCATGAATCGGTTACTTGACCGTATTAATCTGCAAGGATTATTATGACACTGTCAGAATTGAACAGAGATCAGTAATAGGTTGATTTGACTAAGATATGTGATTGGAGTGTGGGTGATTCCACCTGATTGCAAAAATTCTCGTTGACCGGCACTAAATTGATTTTTCTGTCGTTTTGGGTACCATGTATCCGTAATTGAAACCTCGAGATTTTTGCGATAACTGAGAGTCACCAATGTGTCGAAGATTATGTCGTGGCATGAAAATAATCAACCACGAGTCAATTGTACTGAAAATTCCTAAAAGCTACCTGTTAGATTAGGACGCGCTCAAATTACGCCAGATTGAAATTAACTATGATTTTAAACCTAAATTTAGAAATTGAAAGTCCTGGTATGTCACAATTCATTTTAGGAACGTTGACTCATATTCAGAAGACTTTTTTTCTACAAATCGAGATTTTTGGCAGAAAAGCAAAAGTAAAGCTGTTTTTGTTCGGGTTAGTAAGAGAGCCGTTTTTAATCGAATCTTTGGGATGCAAGTTGAATCATTTGATAGGGAAAAATCATAAAAAAGACAAGGACACATGGACTTATTTAATTGAACTTCAATTGATTGAAATTAAGAGAGAATTGATTGGATTTGATGTACAAATATCCAAAATTCGTAATTCCCTTGGCACATGACATTTTGGGCACTTTGCAAAGCTTGTTGAGGAAGCTAATGAAGGGCAAATGGCTGAGGGGTGGGTCGGCCATGGTGGAGGCAAGAGAGAGGGGAGAAGGGCAAGTGTTGAGCCCTTAAGAGCTCTTGGGCCCCCTTTGATTCAGCCACTTCATCTTCTCCAATAGACTTCACTTTCTCCATTGTTGTCCTCCTTTGAGCTCCTAAGAACTAGCAAAACTGAGCCTGCCATTTCCCTCCTCAGGCGCATGCCCATCTGGCCACCGAACCGCCGACCCATCCCGGTCACAAGACTGCACGCTAGCACCAGAGCCGACCCTGCTGCTTCGCGCATTCCAACACCTCATTTGCCTTTGTCCAGCGTCACCAGCAGCTCCTGGTCGTCGTCGAGGCCGCCTAGCCGTTTGTCCAAGCCACTAGAGCCTCGCCATCGCCTTTCCTCAACCGCTCGGTCCTTTCCCGCCGTTTCCAGCAAGCCGAGCCATCGAAGCAGCCCTTCTCGTTCAAAATCAGATGCTGAGGATAGCAGAGCCTTTGAGGCTTTGAGGCCCGTTTTAGGTGTCTTTTCGGCCTCTGTTGGTGTCACCGCTTCAAGGTTTATCGATCGCCTTGGCGTCATGGTCGCTGTGAACTCACTGGCGCGCAAAACTGGTGAGTTTATCCTCTAAACCTCGCTTAGTAAGTTAATCATGTTTAAGGGGGTGTAAATAGGTTTAGGTGGTTAGATTAGATTATTTAAATGTTAATTAGATTAGTTGTATGATTAGTTTAGTGGTTGATTAATTATGGCTAACTGTATGTTTAAATTAGTGTAATCTAGTTTAAGCCCTAATTAATTATTTTTAATTAATTATTTAGAATTTATAAATATTATTTTATTAAATTATATTAATATAATATAATATTTAATTATTTCTAATTAATTATTTTTAATTAATTATTTAAATTTATAAATATTATTTTATTAAATTATATTAATATAATATAATAGTTAATTATTTAATTTTCGGAATTAAATTTAATTATTTAATATTTCCGAAAATTTTGCCGGGATGGCTGGTCGTTAGAATTTCGCATTGATCGCAATAGTGCGATCAGTTTGTGCTAATTGTATGTTAAATTGAGAAATTGAGTGAAAATTATGATTGTGGATAATTATTCCAAAAGTGTGAAATTGAGTGAAATTGGAGAAGTTTTGGTATTTAACTTGAAAATACCCGGTGTTGGCTTTTAGCACTGTAATTGGTTTGTAGGACTAGTTTGAATCGTTGGATGTTATTGGATTGAATATCTAGTTCTATGGTTTAAATATATGTACAGTTTTGGCGAGCGTTGGTTTATATATATGTATAGCTTGGGCGAGCAAATATGATATACATATATATTACAATTTTGGCGAGCTACTATCTATCTACAACTTTGGCGAGCTACTATCTATCTACAGCTTTGGTGAGCTACTATCTATCTACAGCTTTGGTGAGCTACCGTCTATATATTACGGCTTTGGAGAGCATATGTCATATTGACGAGTGGATTGATAGACGGTATTGAATGATAGATAGTAATGGTTGATAGATAGTATGGATTGGAATGGAAGATAGATGGTATGATTGAATTGAATCATTGGATCAATTGTTTGATTGAGAATTGAATTGTACTGACGTGTAGGAATGGACTAAGGTGAGGTAAGTCCTCTATCCTCTTTGTGTAGCTAGAGCGCCCTGGGGCATATTTTCTTCCTAATCGAGTCTTAGAGGGTAGGACTCGCTGAGACATTGTTTCACCCCGTCGTGGGCTCAACTTTTCAAGTTCCTAGATGGCGGATCCTTCAGAGCTTTTTTGGTAGACTAGTGAGGGTCACCGAGAGGATTTTTGACTATGCCGATCTCGGAAGTCATTGGGTCTATGAACTTGCGATGACTAGAGTCTGGGTCAATGAGAACCTTCCTCATAAGGTCCCTCATCGATTCAAAGCGTGGTACCATTACAGACCCGATGGATTCCTGGATGGTCCTCTTAGGTGTTTTGATATTCCCCCTGGTATTCTAGATGCTGCTCTAGGTGAGAGTGATGTTGATCCTCCAGATGGGTTGGTGGAGGACCCGACGCCCCCGGTGCCGGTGGAGACTGAAGAGCTAGCGAATGGATCTGACTAGCTGGTCTTAGGATAGCTTAGTTTTTGTGGATTGATCTTTTGTTAATAGCCTAGTCCTGTAAATGAACTGGTTTGATGTGTATAAAAATATGTGGTTTGGTTTTGAAAATGTGATCCCGCTTTTCTATCCTAATTAAGTTTTGTTTGGGGATTATTTATCTGCTTCCGCATGTGTAATTAATTGAATGGGTTGGCAACGTGTCTTGGGAAGTCGCATTTCTATCGACCTTAGTGGGATGTGCACGTGTTCGAGGTTCGGAGCATGACAGTAAGCATGAGTAGTGTGAGTGAAGATGTGAATACTAACTCTCTATAAATAGGAGCAATGTACTTCACAAAGAGGGAGAAAATTAGACGCTGTTTCTTCGATAGTAATTTTATTATCCGTAGTTATTTCGTATTCAAATTCTATCGATTAACATGTAGTAAATTTGTATTTATAGATTTGTTACAACAATTGTAACAACCCTAGATAGGATATAGATGGTTAGAATGGTAACAAACACAGTACATGCGACGGTAACTTTTTTGAATTAATACAATAGGTACACACACTTGTTGTTTTTCCCGTACCCAATGTTTTTTTTGACATAATTGACACATTACTTGAATGTTGTCATTCCATAGCATTGCATATTCCCAGTTCACCATGTATATATTTGAAGGTTCGCTTTTTTAGTGCTTTGGTGAAAATATTTGCTAACTGTTGTTTTGACTTTACAAATTGTATACATATATTACAATTGTTAACATGATCTCAAACAAAGTGATGTCTTATCTCGATGTGTTTTGTTCTTAACTATAGGATTGGAATTCTGATTAGAATTATAGTGCTGGTATTGTCACACATGATAGGAATACATTTCTTATCTTTTCCAAAATTACTTAGTTGTTGCTTTATCCAAATAAGTTGAGTACAATAGCTTCTGAGGGTAATAGATTCAGCCATAGTGGTTGAGAGAGCGATTGAATTTGGTTTCTTTGAAAATCAAGAGATTACCATACTTCCTAGCAGTTGGTAAGTACCTGATGTATTTCTTCTATCTAATTTACAACCTACAATATCAATATCCGAGTATTCAAGAAGCATAAAGTTTGTATTTTTCGGATACCAAATCCCTAATTTTTGAATGGATTCAATGTATTGAATAATTTGTTTAACAACTAATAAATACGATTCTTTTGGATCTGATTGAAATCGGGCACATAAACAAGTGCTAAATAAAATATCAAGTCTAGATGCTGTTAGATATGAAAGTGAGCCTATCATACTTCTATATAGCTTGGAGTTGATAGAAACATCTTTATCCAACTTGATAGAATGTGACATAGGTATCTCAATTTTCTTGTATTCTTCTAGACCAAATTTCTTTACTATTTCTTTTGCATACTTCTCTTGAAGTATGAAGGTACCTTAAGGAGATTACTTGATTTGAGTCCGAGAAAAAAGTTTAGTTTGCCGATCAGGCTTATCTCGAATTCACTCCTCATCATCTTTGCAAAATCCTTGTATAGCACGTCGTCAGTGGCTTAAACAATTATATCATCAATGCATATTTGAACAATTAGCAAATCTTTACCTTTCCTTTTGATAAAGAGAGTAATGTCTACCTTACCTTTTTTGAATTCATAATTTGTTAGGAAATTACTTAATCTTTCATATCAGGCTCTAGATGCTTGCTTTAGTCCACCGAACACCTTCTTGAGATGATAAACATTACCAGGTCTTCGTGTTTCTTCAAAACCCAGTTGTTGCTCAACATCCACAATTTCTTTAATCTAACTATTCAAGAATGCACTTTTGACATCCATTTAATATAATATGAAATTATAGAAGCAACTATAAACTAGCAATAAGTGTATAGCTTTTAATCTAGCAACAGGAACATAGGTTTCATCAAAGTCAATATCCTCCTCCTTTAGGTATCCTTTAGCGACTAGTCTTGCCTTATTACATACAACATTACCTATTTCATCAAGTTTGTTTTTAGATATCCACTTGGTTCCTATTACCGTCTAATCTTTAGGTCTTGCAACTAGTTCCCATACATCATTTACTTTGAATTGATGGGATTCCTTTTACATGGCTTCAATCCGGCTTTCATCCTCAAGGGCATCTTTTACTTCTTTGGGCTCAAATTGGGATATGAGAGCTAAGGAATTTATCATACCTTTGAGAGATGATCTTGTTTTGATTCCTTCATCCACCTTTCCTATTATTTGTTCCTTAGGATGGTTAGACTTAAATCTCCAATCTTTGAAAGATTGACCTTAATTTGAGGGATCAGCTGGTGGTTGTGGTTGTTGTTGTTCATAAGTGACTGGTGCACATATATGTATGACGTCTTCACAGTCATCGGTTTGTATTTCTTTTTTTTTTTTTATCTCCATTAATCTCACATTTATGGATTCTTCTACTACCTTTGAACTTTTGTTAAAGACTTGATAAACTTTACTTGTAGTTGAACAACCAAAAAAGATATATCTATTAGTTCGTGCATCAAACTTTCTGATGTTGTCATTTGTATTCTTGAGAATGAAACATTTGCATCCAAATATATGAAAATAAAGTAGGGTAGGTTTTCTTTCTTTGTATATTTCATATGGAGTCTTTTCTACCATAGGTCTCAATAATATTATATTAAAAGTGTAATATGCGATGGCAACATCTTCAACCCATAAATAAGTAGGTGCATTATTTTCTATCAACATTGTCCTTGCCATTTCTTGCTGCGATCTATTTCTTCTTTTTGCCACCCCATTTTGTTGAGGAGTATAAGCAGCGGAGAAGTTGCGTTCCACTCCATTTTCATCATAGTACTCAATAAAGTTTTAGTTGTCAAATTCTCCTCTATGGTCAATTTCGATAGTGGTGATACTATATCCCTTCTTGTTTTAAACTTGTCGAGCAAATTTTTCAAAAGACCGAAATGCCTCATTCTTATATGATAAAAATATTACCTAAGTGAATCTTAAGTAATCATCCACTATGACCAGACAATATTTTCTTCCTCCTAAACTGGTTGCTCGAGTTGGTCAGAGTTGGTCCAAATAGGTCCATATGCAGTGGTTGTAGAGATCTGTTAGTGGTAATGACTTTGGTAGATTTAAAAGAGTTTCTCACATGTTTTCCTAGCATGCATGCATTACAAGAGTCACACTTATTGTAATTGATTTTTGGTAAGCCACAAGCTATATTTTTAGATGATATCTTCTGGATCTACTTTACATTGATATGACCTAATTTCTTGTGCCATAAATGTTCTTCCTTAATGGACATTAAACAGTACAATTCCTCAAATTTGATATCAAGTAAGTAGATATTATTGTACCCGTTTCTAGCGAATATTTGTGATTTGTCCTCGTTGATGCCAATACACTTACCTTTTTTGAATTTTATTTTATATCCTTCTTCTATTAAGGAGATTGTGCTTTAGCCTTTGTACAAATGAAACATCTTCAACAACTAGAATTTCCAACTTGATGCTTCCTTTCCTGATGATTCTTCTTTTATCTTTTCCTCCAAATGTGACTGTGCCTCCATCTATGGTTGTAAGCATTACAAACTTGATGTTATCTACAGTCATGTGATGGAGCAACCGCTTTCTAGATACCACTTGTTTTTCTTCAAGATAACTTGAAATCAAAGTAAATCTTATCTTTTTTTTTTTTTTGGTAAACATATAAGCTTGGGTCCCTTGTGGTTAGGTTTTGAATCAGGATCAAGAGATCGGCCAGTTTTCCTGAATTTCTTCTACTATTTTGGACAGTCCATTTTGAAATGACCGTATCCTTCACAGTTTGAACACTCAGGATATTTCTTGCCCATGGTTTAAGTGAAATGCGTGACAAAGTGAGACTTGTAAATGTGTGCAAGAGGTTTGTGTTTTAATCTATATTTTGTTTTTGAAAAAGGATTTGTCTCATCTTCATTTCCTTCATGTCCAAGACCACTTTTGCTATAGTGAGGGATTTGGATAGAGAGAATGTGCAACAAGGTTTTTGAACCACAAGAAAATTTGATGCTGATTTTTGAAATTTCATCATTGCATTCTCATTTTCAATTTGTAGAAAATTTACTTGATTTATTTGAAGATCAAGCTCTTTCTTCATGTTGTGAATGAGAGTTTTGCCAATGAGGTTTCTAGTAGTAAGATTGTGAACCTCCTTTTTCTGAGCAGAAATTCTTTTTGAAGCTTTTTGGTTTACTTCAAATATTTCCTTTAAAAAATCTTGCAATTCATCATAAGATGGTTAAGAGTCTTTTACATCATCTTTATCTAGTTCCGACTCAGCCATGTGATAAAGATTTACTTCTTATTCATCACTTGACTTACATTCGGTATCACTCTATGTTTTAGCTTTCAGTGCCTTTTTTTTTTCTCGAATTTTCCTTTCTTTCTCTTGATTAATGGACATTTTTGGTTTTATGTGTCTAACTTTCCTGCATTCACAGCACATGTTATCCTTACATTTAGATTCTTCCTTGTTCTTGTAAGGATTTTTCTTGTTAAGATTTTTACATGATCCTTTTCCTTTATAGTTTCCTCTTTTCCTCATGAAGCTTTTAAACTTCTTTGTTAGTAATGCCATGTGTGACATCCTGAAAATTCAACCCTGTTTCAATTAAATGAAATGGGCTTTTCATCTATGCACCTATGGTCCTTTTTCTTTGAACTGATCATTCACAAGATAACTAATCTATCAAGTGAAGCCATTAAGGGATATAAACGCGACAAACTTGAGAATTCGATCAGAATTCGACTGCTCGATTGTGCTAATCGGCAAGGGTCAATCCAGCACCGTTATAATTGATTAGAGACCAGAGATAGGTCGATTTGATAGAAGCATGTAATTAAATTGTGGGTGATTCCACCTAATTACAAAATTCATGTCGAACGGCACTAAATCAATTTTTTTGTCGATTATGTACCCGGTACTCGTAATTAAAACCTTGAGATTTTTACGACGATCGATAGTCACCTATGAATCGGAGATGCACAAATGTGGATCGAAATCATTGACCATGGGTCAAACACACTAAAATCCATAAAAGCTACCCGGTAGGTTAGGTCACGCTAAAATCACGCCCGATTGATTTTAACCACGAAATTGAACTTGGTTCGGGAATTGAAAGTTCGAGCATGTCACAATTTATTTTTAGGACTTAAAATTTCCCATCGAGCTCAGAATTTTGGCGGAAAATCAAAATTTGGCAAATTAAATTCAAGGAAATTCGGATGGGCAAAATTGAGGGACATTTTGGCCTTCAAAGTGAACTAATTTGTGAAGGCAATTGTGGAAATTGGTATGGGCATCCTCCTTAGCAATTTTGGCCATCAAATTGAAGTTGCTTGGTGAGGAATTGAATGAAGACCAAGGGAAATTCGTAGGGCTGCTGCAAGGGGTTTGTTTGGTCTTCAATTTGGCTTTAATTGGTGAAGATTTGTGAGGAAATTGGCCCTTGGGTGACCTATTGATCAAGTTGGCTGAAGATAAGGGTGAAACATACTTAAGTGCATGAGATATTTAGGCTTGACTTTCAAGGCTTCTTGTCTCACTTCTCTCTTCCCTCTTGTCCCCTCCTCCCTCCTTGATATGCGACCGAAGCCCCCTCCCTTGCAGAATATTCCTTCTTCCTCTACACTTCATTTTCTTCTCCATTGTTGTTGTTGCTACTTCACTCGCTAGCCCCCACCCTCACGCCGCCTCCTCCTTCGTGACCTCGCCAACCGGAGCCGGGAGCCCAGTTCGCTTGCGGGCCAGTAGCCATGATGCCAACTCCTTCACGAACTTGTCCCTGAGCTTGTCGCCAGCTTGCATGGCCAGCCACTCACCCCCGTCACTTGTCCTCAAGTCCGCCACTCCAGCCGCTTGCCCCCATCCAGCTTTGTTCAGCCTCAACTTGGTCCAGCCCCCCAAGTCGAGCCTGACCAGCCAATCGATCTAGCCTCTTCAGCCTTAGATCAGAACCGGATTTCAGCCTGTGGGTTAAGTAGTGTTGGGCTGTTTTCAACCCTTTCCGGGCCTCCTTTAGTGTCGCCGTAGACCCGAGTCTTGGTCGTCGTCGCGCCGTCGTTGCCGTGGACTCGTTATCTCACTAAATCGGTGAGTTAACATCCTAAACTCTAATTAGGGGGCTAATTACACTTAAGGTGGATTAGTTAGGCCTAATTAGGATTAAGGTTAGTTTAATTAGTGTAATTATTTATTTGGTTTATTACTTAGATTCATTAGGTGGTTAGATTAGTTTAGTTAGGGATTAATTAGATTATATGGTTAGTTTAATTAGATTAAATTAGTTAGCTAAGTAGATTGGTTAATTAGTTCAATTAAGTTGTTAGATTAGCTTATGTAGAGTAACTAAGGGTTTAATTTAAATAATTTGCTATTTATTTATTTAAATGCAATTTATTTAATTAAGTATTTATTTAGCGTAAATTATACCAAGATAACCGATTATCGAATTTTATGCGATCGTCGTGGTTGCATTGATTTGTGAAATTGGAGGTGAGGACACCTGGAGTGCCATAACTTGGCACGCCGGGACACTTAAGTGCCATAACTTTAAAATGGTACACTTAAGTGCCATCATCGGAGTAAAATGGGACACTTAAGTGCCACTCCGGCGAAAATCTGGCCAAATGGTTGACGTGGCGACTTTCCGACGAGCTCGGTCCAAAACGGCGTCGTTTTGCACGCGATGTGGCGGAGAAAATGCAAAAACGACGCCGTTTCGCGTCTACGTGTAAATAATAGTATATAAATTAATTAAATTAGATTTAAAATATTCAAAAATTTAAAAAAAAAAGAAAATTTAAAAAAAAAATAAAAAAATTAAGAAAATTTTTAAATTTTTAAATTTTTTTAAAAATTAAGAAAATTTAGAAAATTTTAAAAATTAAGAAATTTTTAATTTTTTTAAAATTAAGAAAAATTAAAAAATTAAAAATTAAAAAAAAAAAAAAATTATAAAAGGGGGAGGGGGTGGGAGGCCGAACAGGGCGGCTCCTTGCCGCCGCCGCCGGCTCCCTCACCGCCGCCACCTCCCGCCGCCCCCCCCCTCCCCCTTTTTTTTAATTTTTAAATTTTTTAAAATTTTCTAATTTTTTTTTTTAATTTTTTTTAATTTTTTAAAATTATTTTTTAAAATTTCTTATTTTTTTTTTAATTTTTAAAATTAAAATTTGTAAAATTTTCTTTTTTTAATTTTTAAATTTTGTTAAATTAAAATTTTTAAAATTTTCTTATTTTTTAAAATTTTTAATTTTTTTTAAATTAATTTTTTTAAAATTTCTTATTTTTTAATTTTTTTAATTTTTTAAAATTAAAATTTGTAAAATTTTCTTCTTTTTTTAAATTTTTTAAATTTTGTTAAAATAAATTATTTTAAATTTTCTTATTTTTTTAAATTTTTTTAACTTTTTAAAATTAAAATTTTTTTTTTAAATTTTTTTAATTTTTATGCTGATTTGGAGCTCCGGCGAGCCACGTAGACAAAAAATAATAATAAAATATTGCCACGTAGGATTTCCGGCAAGGGTCGCCGGAGGTGGCACTTAAGTGTCCCACTCGAAAAAAAAAGTGGCACTTAAGTGTATCGTTTTGAAGTTATGGCACTTAAGTGTCCCGGTGTGCCAAGTTATGGCACTTGTCTTTGGACTTATGCCTGTGAAATTGATTGCTAAATTATGCAATTTGGTGCTTGGTGATGACTTTTTATTATTATTGCAAAAATTGATTTTTTGGGTATTTAATTAGAAAAATACTGGGTGTCAAGTTTTGACGCCAAAAATATTTTAGGTACTATATAAAATTGTGGAATTTTAAAATGGGAAACTATCATGTTTTATGGTTGGATTTAACTGTGTGACCACGCACAATTATTTTACCAGGTATTTTTAATACGAAGAAAATAGGCCAAGTTCATTATTTGAAATGGAAGTATTTGAGTGCAAAATATGATGTTCTTGGTCGAACATGGATGCATTGATATGTGTTGTGTTTAGGAAATCAAATGTGTTGTGAGTAGGTCAAGGGCTAAGTGCTACACGATACATAACTTCGTAGGAGCCACTTCTAGAGCCTTGTACTATTGTTATATCTGGTCAAGGGCTAAGTGCTACACGATAACATAACTTCATGGGAGCCACCTCTAGAGCCTTATACTATTGCTATATGTGGTCAAGGGCTAAGTGCTACCCGATAACATAACTTCGTGGGAGCCACCTCTAGAGCTTTGTACTATTGGATATTGAGTGTGGATTGAACCATCGATTGAGATTTCTGCACCTTATTATGGGACAAAATTGTGTGGCATGGTATGAGACGTGTCATAACGGTTTGGCCTTATAATCGGGACCTATGTGAATATTTGATGAATGAATTGATGTGTTCTAGTTATGAAATGCGTTGATGTATGCATATGTTGTATGTGATGTACTAATGTGTAGGGAGGTGCTGAGGTGAGGTAAGTTCTATATGGTGTATGTTTAGGTTGCCTCTAGGTGAATTCTCATCCTAATCGGGGTTTAGGAAGTAGACTCGCTGAGATTTATCTCACCTCGTCATGGTTAAATATTTTCAAATCCCTAGTTTGGAGGTACCGGAGGGTGTCGTGGAGGATCCTGAGCTGGAGTCGAAGATGTCCGGAATATAGGTTATCGAGTAGTTCTTTTTGGGACAGACCTTTAGTGTATAGACCTATAGGTTTAATTGAATATGTATATATAAAGTGAGTTTTATGTAAATTGGTTGTCCTGCTTTTCTATCCCATGTTTAATTGTTGTCTGGGTATATGTTTATGAGTTCGCTTCCGCATGTGTATAAAACGAATGGGTCGGCGACGCATCCTGGGAACGTCGCAATTTAGTCAACCGCCGAGGGATGTTCGTGCGTTCGGGGTTCGGGCCATGACACCATGTCTTCATCACTTTCTTCATCATCAGAGGATTTGTCTCCATCTGTATCATCATGGTTAGCTTTAAATGCAATGACTTTCTTACTTTTAGAGTTGCTTTCCTCATTTTGAAGTTCAACTTCATAGAACATGAATGTTCCTATAAGCTCGTTTATCATGATTGGTTGAATCCTCATGATTTCCTGTAGTGAGGTCTTCACGATACTCCATTTTTTGGGAAGGGCTCGTACCAGTTTATTTACTTTCTCAGCATATGCGTATATTTTTCCTTGAAGAGCAAGCCCATTCACTATTTCAGTGAATCGTGTGAACATTTTATGTTACTTTTTCATTAGACTTCATCTTAAACAACTTGTAGTTCCCAAGCAGGATGTTTAGCTTTGTTTCTTTGACTCTTTCTATTCCTTCAAATGTCAGTATGATGCAATCCCAGATTTCCTTTGTTGTATTACAAGAGGAGATTATGTTAAACTTAGAAGGTAACATCATATAATACAAGAAGTGTTTAACTTTAGCATTAAGAACGGCTCTTTTTTAAGCTTCTTCTGTATCGTTGACGGCTGCTACTTTTTGACCTTCTTGTCAAACATGAGCTAATACTTCTTGACCATTTGCAATTACTTTCCACATATCCAGGTTTGTGGCTTTGATGTGTGAGTTCATCCTTTGCTTCCAATAGCCATAGTTGATTATGTTGAAATATGACAGCTTGTTGGGAACTTGAGCATCATCAGTAAAGAAGTCGTTAAGGTTAGTCATAATAAAGGATCTTTATACTCAGAAGAAATGCACTTCATATAATGAGTAACAAAGCTTTGATACTAATTGTTGAGGCTAACACTACAACCTAGAGGAGGTGAATAGGTTATTTCAAACTTTGATGATTTTTTGCGAAAATTAGCTGATTGCTAAGTAAAAATCACCTTAACCCGATGTTTATATAAGTACTCACTAACTATATGCCAATGTATATAAAAAAAGATGAAAAATGGTGGGACATAGAGAGTTATAGTAGTTCGACTTTATCCTTAAGTTTACATCCACTCTTTAGTCTAATAACCTCAAGACTGACTAGATTCTACTAAAAATATGCTTGAAAAGTTATAAACAACTAAGATTGATCATTTACATGATAGATTACACTATTTAGACTTAGTTGCTATTTTTACACTTATATACTTAATCCGTAATATATTTATTAAATAGTTTAACAACTAAAAGAGTAAGAGAGCTTTCAACTAAGACAATAGTACGTGAACTACTTGATCTTTTATATGTTGCACTCGTTCTTTGGGTTTTCATGGTCTTCTCTTTTATACTCTTCTTCAATCTATCCATTAAGGACGATTTAGACAAGTAGATGATCGTTGGTGAGTTTCCATTGAGCTGCTATCCAGAAAGGTACTGGCCATATAACTTTTTTCTTTGCACTTCTGTAGACTAACTAAAAATAACAACTGTTGTTGTCTTCTCATTGTAGTTTCTAACTGACTTGCCAGACACCTTAATTACTCTACTACATGCTTTATTTTGATTCTACTGTTGTGCAGATCTAGATTTTTTAACGGCTCTTCAGCTGACCCAACAAACATCATCCGATGTATTTGGTTGTTACATCATCATCAACCTAATCTTTACTGCTTCGACATAAACATCACCAGTACCTAATTTTTTTGGTTGACTAGTGTTATTTGTTATAACATAACATTTGCAAACTTCTTTTCATTGGATCACACCATAGATGTTGCATAGTCCTTTCCTCCAAACATCTGCAAACAATATAGTAAGTAATATACTAAGGATAGTTTTGGTATTATCAAAATCACTTGAAGATATTTTCTCCAACACTTGGGACGACAGACATCACCAGATCTTCTTGATTCTACAAAACTTGGAGGTTGCTCAACATATACTTTTTCTTTGATATAGCTATTTATAAATGCACTTTTGACATCCATTTAATATAGTATAAAATTATGAAAGCACATATAAACCAATAATAGATATATATATATAGCTTCTAATCTAGCAACAGGAGTACAAGTTTCAAATCAATACCTTCTTCCTATAAATATCCTTTAGCAACTAATCTTGCTTTGTTGCTGACAACATTACCTGCTTTATCAAGTTTGTTTTGAAATACCCATTTGGTTCCTATTACTGTATGATCTTTGGGTCTAGCAACTAATTCCCATACATCATTGACTTTAAATTGATGTAATTCTTTTTGCATGGCTTCAATCCAATTCTCATTCTTGAGAGCATCGTCCACTTCTTTGGGCTCAAATTGAGATATGAGAGCCAATGAATTCAACATGTTTTTGAGAAATGATTTAGTTTTGATTCATTCATCCACTTTTGATTCATTCATTCATTCACTTTTCCTATAATCTATTCCTAAGGATGTTCACATTGGAATCTTCAGTCCTTGGAAGATTGTCATTAATTTGAAAGATTGGTTGATGGTTGTTGTTGCTACTGTTTATAAGTGACTAGTGCAGATATTTGTATGATGTCTTCACAGTCTTTAGTTTGCACTCCTTTTTTATCATCCTTGAGCTTCACATTTATGGATTCTTTGATTGCCTTTGAATCTCAATAGGTTTTATGTGACATCCTAGATTTTTCACTTCTCCTTTCAATTCAATAAATCGGGCATTTAACCAACGCGCCTATAGTGCTATTCTTAAAGCTAATCACTCGTGAGATAACTAGACTATCTAAGGAAACCATTAAGGATTTTAAGGCAAATAGACTTGAGGATTCAATCAGGAATTGGTTGCTCGACCGTGTTGATCTGTCGAGATCATTACAACACATATATAAATTGATTAGAGATCAGAGATAGGTCGGTTCGATTGAGATGCGTGGTTAAACGTGGGTGATCCCATTAAATTGCAAAATTCTCATTGATCGACACTAGTTTGATTTTTCTGTCGTTTTGGTACCCTATGTCCGTATTTGAAATCTCGAGATTTTCACGACCACCGAGAGTCGCCAATGTGTCGAAGAGGTTCATTGTGGCTCGAAGAAAATCGACCACGGGTCATTTGCACCAAAAAGTTCTGAAAGCTACCCGGTAGCCTAGGTCACGCTAAAATCGCGTCGGATTGAAATTAATTGCGAATTTGAATCCGATTTCAGAAATTGAAGATCCTGTCATGCACAATAAATTCTAAGAATGTCGACTCAGTCTCAAAATATTTTTCTACAACCTGAGACTTTTTGGGAAAAAGTCATCTTAGGGTCGTTTTTGTTCAAAAAAAGCCAGGGACTGTTTTTGATAGCGAAATTGTGAAGCAAGTGGGATTAATTGGTGAAGAAAAATACCAATTGGATTGTTGAGGTTCGGTTGATTTTATCAAGGCCGGTTTGTGTTGATTCAATGAAGAATTGATGGCCAGTTGAGAGGAAACCAAAGGAAATTCGTAGCCCCCCATCCCCCACAAAATTTGGACCATCTCAACCTTCTAAATGGGGGCATTTGGGTCTGAAAATAGCTAGTGGAAGACATCCATGCAAGGGGATGAGGTTAAGGGGATAAAGGAGAAGAATATGTGACCAAGTGGCCCCTTCTTACCCCTCTCTCCCTCCAAGCTGCCGTCCACCTCTTTGCCTTCATTGTGCTTTGCAAGCTTCCAAATCTGCAAAGAGAAGCCATCGAAGTCACTCAGCTGCCTCGGAGCCGCACATCGTCACTGCACGCCGCTCGCAGCCACCGCTCGCCCGCGTGCACCCCTCCGTCCTTGCCATGTCCACGCCCGTCGTTCCGCCGTTCCAGGCTGCTATCCTTGCATCCTCATCCTTCTTGGTCGCTATTAAGAGCTATCGGACCACCGTGCACCACCATTTCGCCACCGTCTCCCTCGTCCAAGGCTGTTGTTGTCCCCACCAGTCCACCGCCAGTCTCACTTCATCGAGCCAGCCTCTGTTCCGTCGTTTCCAGCCCTCGATCAGAGATCAATCTAGTGGGTTTTCCAGTAGCTTTGTGGCCTATTTTGGAGGTGTTTCGAGACCCGAAAGTTAGGCTCACTTTTGAGAGAATTGTCCCCCGTCGCATCCCCGTCGAATTGAGCCAAGCGGTTCGACAAACAAGTGAGTTTAACTCACTAATCCTCACTTAGTAGGTTAATTATATTTAGGGGTTGATTAGTTTAGGCTAAGATGGATTAGGTGGTTAGATTAGATAAAATTAGTGAATTTAATTATTTACCAATGCATGTTAAGTGGATAATTAGTGTATTTAGCGAGTAAATAGACTCTAGTATTTATTTAATGAGTCTTGGAAATTTTTCAAGTCCGTTTCAGCATCCAATTAGGCATTACGGGCATAAGTTGGATTTATTGGCATTTATTTATTATTTTTCGTAATTATTTAATTATTTATTTATTTTCCAGAAATTAGGCTGGGATAGCCGACGATCGAAATTTTATGCTGATTGCAGTGGTGCTCTCTGTTTATTTATTCGAGTACTAGATTGTGGAATTTTAATGTGATTGGTGATTGTGGGGAATTATCTCAAAAGTGGATAAGGTTGGTATTTGATGGGAAAATGACCGTGAGAGGTTGTGAGTTGAACATAGAAAGCCGCCAAAGTATGGCCATGGCAGTTAGGTTAAGATTCATCATCGAATTTGGAATCGGTTGTGCCCTATCAGGTTGTGATCTGCCACGTGATAGAGGTTGTGCCCAATCGGGCGATGATTTGCCACTTGATAGAGGTCGGGCCCATTGGGCCATGATCCGTCACCTATTAAAGGTTGTGCTCATTGAGTCGTGATTACTACCTAAAGATAGGTTGTGTCCTTTAAACCGTGATTTATAGCCAAGAATTTGGTAGATTATGCTCGTTGAGCCATGAGTAAGAATTGAGATTGAATAGTTGAGATGACCGAGAAGTGGTTTTGATGACATGTAATCGACTAAGTCAATTGATTGATAGTTCGGTTTGTTTCATTGGATGCTGTGATTGTCGGTATTTATGATTTGAACTGACTTGCAGGAAGGAACTGAGGCCAAGGTAAGCCCTCTGACTTATGGTTGTACTTAGGCAGCTCCTAGGGCATATTTTCTTCCTAATTGGGTCTTAGGGAGTAGAACTCGCTCTTAGGGAGTAGAACTCGCTAAGACGTCATTTCACCCTGTTGTGGGATAATATTTTCAAGTCCCTAGACGACAGTCGTGAAGAACTTGAAGTCCCAGAGTTTGGGGAAGTGAAGGAAACAGAATCGACAAACTTATCTAACTCGCTAGCCATAGGACAATCCCTTTTTGATTAAACCAATATTTTTGTAAGTGACCTGATGTTGTAAATAAACCTGTGTGTTAATAAAATGTTAGTTTTGGTTTGAAAAATTTATGGCCTTACTTTCCTATCCCATTATTTTATTGACTGGGGATTTATATCCGCTTCTGCATGCATATTTAAAATCGAATGGGTCGGCAATGCGTCATGGGACATCGCTATTATATCGACCAAGTAGGGATGGGCACATGTTCGAAGGGTCAAGACATGACATCCCAGTTTAGTGGTATCAGAGCGTGGTCGTTAGAAATTGGAGTGATAAGGTGCAATGGATATGGGATAGTAAGTAGAATTGGCCTTTAAATTCATGACTGGTGCATGTCGGTGGTGGTTGATTGGTAGAGTTGCTTGTTGTGTGTGGATCGCTCAGCTTCTAATCTAGTGTGGATTTAGAAGATAGGTTTCAGTAAAATACTAAACCATGAGCAACAGGAGCCGAGGACTCCTAGATAGAGGACTTCATCTTTAGTAACTCGGGCTAGGACGCCGACAAGGGTCGATGCCCGAGGTGGCCGAGGTAGAGTGTAGGCTGAGGCCAGCTCAAGTGGAGTAGCACCGCCACTGGTCCCGCCAGTTAGTGCTGGGGTAGTAACCCCTGGTGATCCTAATATCGAAGGGATCATGTGGGTGCTAGAGGTCATGGGGAATTGGATGGATCAGTAGGCTCAGAATCAAGTCGCCGTTGTTGAAGCCGCCGCTCAAGCTGTCACTACTGTTGCTGTCACCGCCCCCACTGCCGCACCTGTCGTCGCCCCTGCTGAAGTTCCACTTGGGAATGTGGCCGCTGAAAGGCCAATTCACAAGTTAGTAGAACAGTTCTTAAAGCTAAACCCCCTAAGGTTCATCGATGAAGGAGACTCAGAAGTTGCATCGCTCTAGATTCATGATCTAGAGAAAGCGTTTGCACTGCTGATGTGCAACGAAGAGGAGAATGTGGTACTGGCTGTGTACCAACTTCAAGGCAATGTGAACATTTGGTGGAGAGCCACCAAAGATACTATATTCCCGGAAGGCAATTCACAAGTTAAGAGCTTATCTCTTGGTTATTTCTTCTTGTGCCATTTCGCCAGCATCTGCAACTTCTTTTCCCCTTTTTGAGATGGATGTAGCTTTGGGAATAATCCCTTTTTTCTATTACGTCCCATTCCAGGGGATCTTTCGATCTCAAGAATGCATTCATCTTGTTTTTCCACACGTTATATTCCTTCCCATAAAAAAGGGGCCTGGTGTTGTTTTGGCCTTCAACCAAACCTGGAGCCAAAATACTAGCCATAGATCTTTAACTCAGAAGTAAAAACACTTCAATAAAATGAGCACAGTCTCTAATACCAATTGAAAGGGCTAGTAAGAACAACTAGAGGGGGTGAATAGGTGTAAATAAAATTTTCTCACAAGACTAAATAGTAATAAATTGCCTTTTAAAGATAAGTAACTAAGAACATAAACAGCTTTAAACAATTATATAAAGCAATGAATAAAAGTAAAGAGTTAAGGAAAGGGAATTGGAACATAAGATTTATAGTGGTTCGGCTTAGATCAAGCTTACGTCCACTCTCCGGCACTGACAGCCCACTTACTGGATTTCACTATGAATCAAAAGAGATTTTACAGTCTCACGTCCTTGACTTCTCAGTGTAGAACCTCTACTACACTCTTTCAAAGTCTCATAGGTGTTTGGTCTCTCTTTTGAGTACAATTTTTAGCTCAACAACTGAAATAGCAAAGAACTAGGAAGCTTCAGACTTTGAAATTTTTCTTTCACGCATACACTTGAACAACTTAAGAGTCTTCCTTATATACTCCTCTATGCCTTTACAACTGTTGGCACTTTCCAAAGGAGTTCTTCCAATCTAGCCGTTGGACATAATCAATTAGGGAGATCTCGAGTCGTTTAAGGAATGTGATGATAGCCCGTCAATCCTACTTGTGCATACAATCAGGATTTTGGTTTCTATAAGTAGAACCTTTCAAGTTTGCTCACCCTTCAAAAGATCTTCATATCGGAGTGGATTCCAATAAGAATAATTGATCATAAGATGCTATATCCAGCCATAAGATCTTCCATGAACCAAACGAACCGAATCCTTAAAGATAAACCTTTATCTGGATAAGTCTTCATTCTTCGGTCTGGAATCTGTCAATGAGGTCAGACTTTGAGATTAAAGTCTAGTAGTTTTCAGACTTTGACAGTAGCATCTAGAGTTCTTTAGACTAAACTATAGGAAATGTTTTGTCAGTTTCAAAACAATAAGGAGTTTTCTTCAACAGGTTCAAGTTTTTTCAACTTCAAAATATATGAAGAGGTTTTCTCAACATCCCATGCTCTTATACCCAAAAAAGCCAAGCAAATTAGACTACGGATCAATGACTTCATTCATTGACATTCCATTGTTATTGAAACTAGGGGGCCCTCATAGCCCTTAAGTGGTCCAATGAACTGTTGAAGAAAACTCATTTATTATTTTGAAGTTGACAAAACGTTTCAATCAGTCCAGTCTGAAGACTTCTAGACTCAAGTGTTAAAGTCTGACGAACTCCAGACTCTATCTTCAAAGTCTAAAGATCGCAAGACTCAAGACTCAAAGTTTACCCTCATTGACAGTTTCCAAACCGACAAAGAGAAGACTTATCCAAATGCAAGTTTATCGTTAAGGATTCGGTTCGTACGGTTTGTAGAAGGTCTTACGGCTGAAGATAGCACTTCGTGATCAATTATTCATGTTGGAATCAACTCGGATAATCAGATCTGTTGAAATGCGAAATATACTTGGAAGGTTCTACTTATGGAAACCTAGATTCTGATTGTATGAGCGAGCATGATTGGTGGGCTATCATCACATTCCTTAAATGACTCAAGATCTCCTTGATTGATTCTGTCCAACGGGTAGATTGGAAGAACTCTTTTGGAAAGTGCCAACGATTGAAAAGGCATGGAGGAGTATATAAGAAGGACGCTCAAGTTATTCAAGTGTGTGTGTGAAAGAAGAATTCCAAAGTTTGAAGCTCTTAGTTCTTTGTTATTTCAATTGTCAAGCTTTACTTGTACTCAAAAGAGAGAACAAACACTTGTGAGACTTTGACGAAGTGTAGTAGAGTCTCTACACTACAAAGTCAAGGACGTAAGGCTGTAACATCTCTTTTGATCCTTAGTGAAATCTAGCTAGTGGGCTGTTAGCGCAGGAGAGTAAACATTGGTTTGATCTAAGCCGAACCACTATAAACATTGTGTTTCTATTCTCTTTCCCTTAAACTCCTTATTTCAATTAACAACTTCATATAACTGTTTACTACTGTTTACGTTGCTAGCAAATTACTATGAAGTTTCGTAAAAATTTCTTTATTACCTATTCACCCCCCCCCTCTAGGTGATCTTACTAGCCCTTTCACGAACTCCTCATCAATGTTGATGTACCGGGCAATAAATCAACGAGGGATCCTCCTAGTATACCTATGTCAATCCATAACGCTAAGCTACACTTAGTATAAATTTCTTTTGATTCAAGTACTAACACATTTTAATATTTGCCATCAAAATACATAGGAACTCTAAATTGCAACGGAGGAGGGTGATTCATCCTTCAAATCTAAAAATCAAGGGATGAACCAATGCTTAATAAATGAAATATCTAAGGTAGGAGATCATCTTGCCACTCAACCTAGTACTAACAAACAACGTTAAATCAAGACGAGCATTAAGTAGCTATAAGAGGCAATTAAATGAATAAATGCGCTATTCTTTTTATCATAATATGCTAATGGAAATCAATGAACAATTTGGCATAAGACAATTCCCTCAAATGCAAGAGAAAGTCATTACATATTATGATGCATGGCTACACTAATTAGACATGTTTTAATATATGCACCTTTACACACACATACACAAGCATCACATTCCTTATTTCATCTCATCTTGAACATGCCTTGAGCATCTTGACAAACGACGCATCTCCACTGTGAAGCATCCCGACTACCCCTAGGGTGACATTACACATGAGAGATCTTGACTCCTAAGGCATTCTTAACATTTTTGGGACATCTCGATTCCCAAAGCATCCCTAACACTTTTGGGGCATCTCAACTTTGAGGTGTCTTACCCATTAACTTATGAACAATGGAACAATTTAACATAATAATTTTCTTATTTAATCACATAGTAGTAATGCACATGATAACACTATAATCATATGATCTCCTTGCATGGACAACAAAATTGATAATCATTTTCAAGAATCAACATTTAGTACACATCTTTTAATGTAAGTCATTTCTGGAAAAAGAAAAAAGAAAAAGAAGAAGAAGTTACCTTGCCCTTTCAATTGTCACATGCACAGGCAAAGATAATGACATGCTTACGTCTTTGCATTTATCTTGCAAGCAATGATAACATACTCAAAGAATCGACAATGTGAACATCGACCATTTGACGAATTTATAACTTGACAATCAACAACTTAAGGAATCGATTATGTGCACGTCAACAACTCCAAGAATCGACCATGTAAACATCGATAACTCCAATAAATCAGCCATGTAAACATCAATAACTCTAAGAATTGACCATGTGATTAATTGGTAACACTTAGCTAATAAATCAGTAACTTAATCGAATCACAAAAATATCACTCAAGCTTAGTTTCTCCATTTTCACCTAACATGTCACTGATTCTTATGGAAATCGGTAAATTGCAATCTTGGTATGGAGAGAGTCATCTATTCAAGTAACAAGAACCCAACGATTCGACACACTATTAACAAAAACCTTCACACACTAGACCTTAACTTTCAAGCCAAAATTAACAACCAAGTTGAAGGTACAAGGTAGATCAATCTAATTTAGCAGTTAGAGTTTCACTTACCTAAAATTAACTTGAGCAAATCAAAGCTTTAATTACATTCAAAGTAAAATAATCAAGAACATAAATTAACATTTCTCGATATTTTTAAGGGACAAAACTACTTTGATAAGATTTATTAAGGTTAAATGTGGGGCTCCCACTTAATTTAAGATTATTTCTTCCCTTCTTTTCTTCATTTTTGGTTTGTTCCTTTTCTTTCTCCATTTAGAATAAAATTGGTGTTTTTTTCTCTAAAAAATAGGTTATTTGTTAGATAACTAACTAAATATTGTATTAATAACTACTAGAATTTACCTTACTAGCCATCTTTTCACATGGGAGGAGAGGTGCGGGGTTCGAAGCCCCACCTTCTCGGGGGTTTGGCATGGGAATGGTTTAGTATCAAGTGTGGGTTTTGACTCTTATATCTTGTAAGAAGGCAATACAAAAGTCTGAGAATGAGAGTTAGAGTAGAAGTAAAGTAAGATCGACAAAAAAAAAAAAAAAAAAAACTAAACATTGTGCTAATAAGTTGTAAGTTTCTCTCTCTCTCTCTCTCTCTCTCTCTCTCTCTCTCTCTCTTGTATTAGAAAACTTTTTTAATAAAATAAACTAAGCACAATTAAGAGTAAAGAGACCATCTACTAGTTTTAGTACATCCTTCATTTAATTATAACTCCAATATGTGCCATTATGTTGTAGTATGTTATTTTAATCGCTCAACTTTCAATTTATTTAGTGAATCTGCTAGTCCAATTTTTATTTATTTATCAGGCCATCATTGCATAATGATAGATACTTTCACAAAAAATTAAAAATACGCCAAATTTGAGTACATAAAAATTTCTAAACATTCAATGTTATCATGCAAATGCAAAAGAAAATAATCCCTAAAATATTATTGCATAAGATACTATCTTTGCTTTGATTACATGATATAAGTAGTTGTTGACAAGAAATTATGGCAATTGTAATGACATTATAAGACAACCCGTTTAAACCATTTGCAAACACTTAGACGCATACATACATACATACATACATACATATATATATATATATATATATATATATATGTCAATTCTTCATGCATCAGAATTTTGATACAATAATCAATGGAAAGAAAATCATCCTCAAAGTAAAAATGCACTACAATAATAAGTTGCACATGCAACTTACTATAAGATAGTCTGTTCAACCGCTTGGCTACCCAAAAAATGGTTACTCTCCTGAAAAAATAATTTACCCAAATTAGACAGTAAAATATTTCAATTACATCATTAAAAGAGTCACTATTCATAAAACATAAAATATATATATATATATATATATATATATATATATATATATATATATATATATATATATATGAAGGAAAAATTTTCAATGTTTAGTGCATGAAGTTCCAAATGAATTTGTGGGCAACTGTTCTCCATTTGCAATTTCATTACAATAGATACATTTAAGCAATTTTGGTTCTCTTCGCTTTGTATTCCATAGTGACTACATTACAAAAAACAATACAATGAAAGATGAGTAAATTGTGTATAGTGCATTCATCACCCATCGTAATCAACTTTTTAGTAAATTCTCCTAAATTTGTTCCAAAAATCGTAGTTGAAAAATTCATCATGGGATTATCTAGAGAAATAAAGTTAATAATTGGCGGAATGAGTTTATAATAAGACAAAAATGAATGATTCGTTGAGATATGATGTGTGTGGAAGAAGTGGCTAAGGGTTTAAAAAAGTTGTTTAAAACAGATGTAGACGTAGGTAGTTTTGTCTTTTAATGAAGGTAAAACAAAAGAAAAAGCAGAAAAAGGACAGCAAAAAGAAAAAGCAGAAAAAAAAGGAGAGAAATAATCTTTAATTGAGAGTGAGACCAGCAAAAGATAATGTAGTTAATTTAATATAACTAGGGTGTCAAAAGCCAATAAAAGAGTGAAAATAGAGGGAGTTATTTTAATTAGTTTTAGTTAGTTTTCACTCGCCTACCACTAAGGCTAACTCAAAGTCTCTTACCACCTGCCCGGGACTTACTAATGAGACCACTCTGATACGTGATTTCACAAATTGTTTTGTTTGCTGAGTCATCCTAGAGTCGTCCTGGCGGTGAGTCCCGAAGAGGTAGGGGCGATGCTGGTTGCTTGTGACCGATTCTTGCGGTCTTCGCGGTGCTGGTTGCATTGGTGGTGATGGTGGTTGCTGGTTTGTCGAGTTTGACGGGGAGAGGCAGAGGGAGATGGAGAGAGAGAGGGGGGGTGGTCATGGTGGTGTAGCTCATGGTAGTCGCATGGGTGGTGGGGAATTAGGGATGAGCATGTGTTAGGTAGGCAGTTCTCACCCTATAATTAAGAACTACTAGGGGTGTGCAATGGAAACCGCCCGAACCAGGACCGGACCGACCGGTTTTGGGCGGTTCCCACGGTCGGTGGTCCGGTTCCCGGTTCCAAGGTGGGAACCGGACCGACCAAACCGGACCAAATTTTTTTATATATAATTTATATACATATAATATATAAACACATATAATATATGAATATTATATATGAAATTTGTTGCAATCGGAATTGCAATTAAGGTAACAACCTCTTATGTGACCAAGAGACCACCAAAGCTCTTAGAAAACTTATTTGTTAGTTTTATCTTCTCCTCGATGTGGGATAAGGCTCTAGGAGTTCCTCATGCTCACTCTCTCTCTCGCTCCCCTCACTTGCAAACGACAATGCACTTTAAGTCTCAAAGAGTCTGACATCAACTAAACATTCAAAGCATAGAAGAGAGATTGTCTATAAAACCTAAGCCAAGCACATATTTTACTCAAATTGTTCATGGCTTTTATGCTTAAAATTAATAGTGAAACACATAAATTATGATTAATGTTCATGCAAGGAAGTTTAAATATTTTGCACGTGAAAACATGTGTGAGTAGTTTTATTAGATCGCCCGGGAACCAAATTGGATTGATCGGTCCGGAGCATGGTCGTTCTTTAATGAATGGTCGTTATTTAGTGAAAAAAGAAAGTGCCGATCCTATTGGACTGAACCGGACCGGACCGGAACCGATGGTCCGATCCACAGTTCCCAAAATTGGGAACCGGTTTTCCCGGTCCGCTTCCCGGTTCCACCTTGGAACCGGACCGAACCGGGAACTGATCACCCCTAAGAACTATCCATTAATGACCGGTTCTGAAAAATTAGAACTGGGAATCACTCGTTGGTTTTATAGACCCACCCGCGAACTGAACTACTGGTTCGGTCTGATTTCTAGGTGGGTTCATAGAATTGATCCAGCTAGTTAATTTAAGCATAATAAGACTTGTCCAGAAGGAAATTGACCGCAGAAACTTGCTGTTAGGGTACAAAGTGAAAGAAATGAATTGCCGGTCTCAAGGTTTCATTGCTATAGAGGTACGAGTGCTTGCTGTGTTATCACGGGCTCTAGATTTGTGGAGCAAATGAAGTTAAAAAATCACCCTACTAGCTGCTCGTAGCAATTAGAATTTCAGGTTAGTAAATGGCCGCCATACACAGATTGAACTCGAAATCAGCAAAGCCTAACGACAACGCAAATAATAACGCAACTTCCAAACAAACATAAAAAAAGAAACAGAGCAAAGCAACAAATTCAAATTTGAAATGAATCAAAGCAAACCCAATGTGAAACAACCAAAAAAAAAGGAGCAACTTAGGGCGCGTTTTGTAACATTTTTATTCCGGAAATAATTTTTGAACATAAATAGTTTTTTTTTGTTTTTGTTCCGGGAAGAATTTCTAAGTGCAAGAACGCGCTTGATAACTGCAAAAATTTCTATTCCAGGAATAGAAACGTGTTTGGTAAATTTATATAATTTTTTTTTTTATTTCTTTTAGTTTTTAAATATTTTTATTATATTTTTCCTTTTTTTTTTTTTTTTTTTTTCCTTCATTTTTCCTTTTGGCCGGTCGTCAACCTCGACCATGGCCGGCGACCTCACCGTGGCTGGGCAAGACTCGGCCTCACTTTGGTTGGGCGAGCTCTGGCGAGGCCGAGCTCGCCCAGCCACCGGTGAGGCCGAGCTTTGCCGGGCCATCGCTAGACGGCATCACCCAATGGTGGCTCAGCCGCCCAGCGATGGCTCGGCCAGGCTAAGCCTCACCGATGGCTAAGCGAGCTCGGCCTCGCCGAGGGTCGGCGACGCTCCGGCAAGGTTGCCGACCCTCAACAGTCGGTCGCTAGCCATGGCCGAGGCCATCGACCAGCCAAAAGAAAGAAAGAAAGAAAAAAAAAGTGTTTTTCGGAAATGTTCCCAGGAAAAAGAAACAAGTTTTTTTTTTTTCTACTTCTTATTTCTATTTCAAATCTGTTCCAGGAACAAAAGTGTAAACAAACGCGTTTATGTTCTTTTTTTGTTCCTTGAAACAAAAGAACAAAAGTTTGTATTTCAAGAAACAAAAACACATTTTGCCAAACACACTCTAAGAGACTAAAGATCAACACAGAAATGGAATTTCAAAGAATTGAAGCTCGGTTCAAATCTCAGAACCGAGTGATGCGATGGTTCGACTGAGAGAAGTGAGGTTGACTTAGAGGGACGGAAGGTCGGAGGTGAGGTGTGAGAGAGAGAGTGAGATGAGGAGATTAGGGGGCAAAAGAACCTTTCAAGTGCCATAACTTGGCACAAAGGGATACTCAAATGCCATAACTTACAAAATGTATACTTAAGTGCCACATTCGAAGAAAAACAGATCACTTAAGTCCAACTTCGGCCAAAACACCGACGTGGCATTTTTCCAGTGAAGCGAGTGCAAAACAATGTCGTTTTGCATGCTGACGTGGTCAAATAATGCAAAAACGGCGTCGTTTTGGGCTAACGTCGTAAAAAAAATATAAAAATTAATTAATTCAATTAAATTTAGTTAAAATATGAATAAATAATAATTTTAAAATTAAATTTAGTTAAAATATAAAAAAACTAAAATTAAAATTAGTTAAAATATGAAAAAATAATAATTTTAAAATTAAATTTAGTTAAAATATGAAAAAATAATAAATTTAAAACTAAATATAGTTAAAATATGAAAAAATAATAAATTTAAAATTGAAAAATTTATTTTAAAATATGTTAAAAATTAATAATTTTAAAATTAAATTTAGTTAAAATATTAAAAATAATAATTTAAAATTAAATTTAGTTAAAATATTAAAAAATAATAATTTTAAAATTAAATTTAGTTAAAATATTAAAATTTAATAATTTTAAAATTAAATATAGTTAAAATATGAAAATAATAATAATTTTAAAATATAATTTAGTTAAAATATTAAAAATAATAATTTTAAAATTTAATTGAATTAAATTATGAAAAAATAATAATTTTAAAATTAAAGAAAATTAAAAAAAATTAAAAAAGGAGGGGGTGGCTGTGGTTGAGGGCTCAACCCTCGGCCACCGCCGCTGCCTCCCCGCCGTCGCTTGGGGAAGGGCGACGACGAAAGGGGAGGGTCGACCGGTCGACCTCCCCACCCCCTCCCTTTTTTAAAATTAATTTTTTTTTTGTAATTTTTTACTTTTTTGTAATTTTTAATTTTAAAATTATTATTTTTAAATAAATTAATTTTAAAATTATTATTTTTCATATTTTAACTATTTTTAAATTTAAATTTAATTTAATTAATTTTTATATTATTTTTTTACCATGTCGCCCAAAACGATTTGTTTTTGCATTATTTGGTTACGTCGGCGTACAAAACGGCGTCGTTTTGCACTCGTTTCGCTAAAAAAATGCCACGTATGTAATGTAGCTTGGATTGGTAGTCAAGTGATCCATTTTGCTCCGATTTTGGTACTTAAATATACATTTCGTAGGTTATGGCACTTAAGTATTCCTTTTTGCCAAGTTATGGCACTCCAGTGGGTCCATATGTCGGAGATTAGGTTTCAATCTTTCTTTTGGTTCTTTTGTTTAGCGTCTCCAACAAAGGGAAAGGACTTCATTGTATGTTTGCACTTTGCCATGAGTAAAGTGAAAGAAAAACTCAAAAAAAATTATATATATATATAGGTTGATATATATATATATATATCTTCATTGGTATTTCCCTGTGATTGGTATTTCCACTGTGATGTGACTGTGAGGATCTCTGTCTGTATTGTCTTGAGATTTGGAAGATCCACATTGCGATCCTTCCGCTTCGGAAAGCATTGTTATGAGGATGTTGCAATATTCATCCTTGCTCTGGACTGCAACTAGTGCTACACTTGTAATGAATTTTTCTTATAGAAAAAATGTATTTGATGGGACTGTGATTATTTGGTTTTTCTGACTATTTAGCCATGTCTAATCACAGCTTCGGATCTTTGGTCATAAAATTTGAATCTATTCCACCATTTTTTTTTGTATTTTAGGACAAGTACCGGTACATTCGGTTTATTGGATGTATTATATTCAAATTTCCATGCTGTTACCCAAGAAATTCTAAATATTATAAATAAATGCATAAGGTATGGAAACCTTATATCATGAGGTGTTGGTACGAAGTATTTACTAAAAACCTTGTATCCTTGTTTGACCGTGGGGTGTAGTATTAGACCAAAGAGATCCCACAAGGAATCTATATATATACACCAATTCGATTTGGACAGAAAAGTGAGTGAATGATTTCACATTTAAAATTAGAAATCGGATCGTTACTTATTAATTTTAATAAATCAGAACTGGAAGCCAGATTGATCTCTAATGAAACCGTCGGTTTTGGACTCTGGTTTCGAGCGATACAGGCAATTCCCGGTTGTTTTGCACACGTTAAGAGGACGATGGTAGTTGCCTGTGACCGAGTCTTGTTGTGTTTACGGTGGTGGTCGCACTGGGGTGGCGATAGTTGTTGGCTTGTCAAGTTTGATGGAGGCGGCTGAGTGTGATGGCAATGGTTAGCGAGTACGGATGGCAGGTGGAGGGTGCTACTTTTTCTAGAATTTTGTTTTTTTTTTTTTTGGGGGGCCGCGGGAGAGAAGGGGGTTGCGTGTAAATATTATAATTATTGATTACTTATTTCTTGACATGAAATAATCATTTCAAGTAAATTAAAAGTCAATACAGATAATAAATGGCGAGTTACCGTGTGAAGCGTCCGTGTCAGCTAACACCTTCAGCGATTTTAATGTAACGATATATATTAAACAGAATTCCAAAAGTTCAGGGTTTAAAAAAGAATAGTAATAAGAGACAGTGGAAAACTAGGTTCAAAGACCAATGGTCTCAACACCCCAAAATCAATTCCACATAATTTCCAGATCTACATCATCTCATGATAAACTCAATATGTACATATACCTAGTTTTTAATGCCAACTGGTACAATAAAAATCCTTTTACTTTCGCCCTTTCCTAACCACAACTGATCATCTATCTCGTCCCACGCAAGCTGAGGACGATTGGTCATTTCCAAAAGGTCTCCAGTCATTTAAAAAAAAAATTCAATAACTTGCTTTGAATTTTCTATGAAAAGCAACTGATTTCTACGCATTCACCTTAGTAGCATTCATATCTTTTTTATTTCCCAACCGTCTCGTTGAAAAAATAGTCAGCATTAATTCGAGAACTTAACGTTAGCCCCCACGATAATGCAATAAGTGAGGTGGATTGAGTGCTTGTGTCAAGATGAATGACAAACTGCTAAATGCTAAATCACAAGACACCACGAAGCCTTACGCTCGACAATGGGATCGAGTGCTTGCTTTAGAAAGGCTTGTAGTTGCAATGTGAATCCTCCTCAGTCAAGACTTAAAATTGTTAAAACCTTAAGCATTCAGCGTTTTGTTTCCGTTCAATCTTTTTTCTTTAAACAGGGCCAATCTTGTGAAACACCCTATAAAACCTATGAAGTGGTTAAGTTCATACATTTGATTTATGTGGATGATACCGACCAAGAGAAGCCTGCAAGCATTTAGTGAGATTTAAACAAGTGAACTATAATTCCAAAACTAGATATCTTCTAGTACCCTAACTAAATATGCCAGTCCTACGCCTTAATTCTTATTATTAAACTAGTAATAATCCAAATCATGATGTCATTTTCTTGTTTCTGAATGGGCCCTTTTACAATTCTTTTAGGCTTATGCTCTACTCTAAGTAAAAGAAATCTGATAAATTTTTATTTGCATATATAGGACAAATGACAATGAAGAACTCAAATCACGTATTGATCAAAGTTATGAACATGCCTAAAATATTCCGGCCGAAAGTGAGTGAAGAAAAATGAGAACTTGAAATAATAAAATAATAAAAAGCAGCAAAAAGTTAAAACATCTTAGCTTTAAGAGATGAAAAATGTATTAATTGTTTATCATGATTAAGTGAGAGTAATGCCACTTGCTATGAGTAGAGTAGTGCCTGGATCTGAATTCAGACTGAGACGTCCATCTCTCTCTGCCTTTTTATCTTTCGACAACGTCAGGTCAACCATTGTGAAACCAAGGTAGTGACTGACAGCGCAAACCGTTGAAATCTCAAGTGCCTCATGCAGATCCGGTCAACCTTGTTCAACACTGGTGTTTCCACATTTCACCATTGTGAATCCAAGGTAGTGCTTGACAGTACGAACTGGTGAAATCTCAAGGGCCTCATACAGACCCGGTCCAACCTGTTTCCACATTTCCAACTCCTTTTTTGTCTACTCTCTCTCTTTCTCTCTCTCTCTGAGAGTAGACTGAGCTACACAATCCGTCCAATATCTTTCTTCTTTTTGGGGTCAATTTGCCATAAAGTCTCATATAGAAATGCAGGCGTAGAGGAATGCTTCCCACAGAATCTGATGAAGAGATATGCTCATACTTGAAGTCATTTGACATTGGCAAAAATAAATATTTATCCATAGAATTAGAGATAGCAACAGTAGAGAAAAAAAAGTTTATAAGTTATTTGCTTGAATGACTTATAAATTAGTCATTGAACAGAGGACCGTATGGTGCGATTCACTCATATTCATCAGTGTCCGTGATAGACTCTCCACAGTGTTTATGTTATTCTTTCAATATGACATACAACTAATTACTTAGCGTGGTAAGTTCATATATATCAAAATAAAAAGTTGAAAGGACTAGCAGTTTCGCATTCTTATTAGTAAGTATGACACCAATTCTTTGGTGATCTTATTACTTATAGTCAGAAAACAATGGAATACCAAACCACAGCCACAGATATAAAATTTATTAGTGTATCCATCTTACTGATAACAAATTACACCCATCGTCTAGTCTCAAATGAAATTAAATTATTCTAGAGACATTTTTTTTTTTAAATTAAAGACAAGTTAGTTCACCTTAAATGAATAAGCTTCGGTCTTACAGATTATTTTAGTAGATGAGTGGCATACGAGTTGAAAGTTTAATAGGTGGCCCAAATGTGGCATGCCTATGTTGATAGTTCCCCAATATTTATCGCATTCATAAAGAAATATTTGGTTTGAGTAATAAACATTTTTATTGTTAAAGTCTTAAGTAATAAAAAAGTGTCAAGTTAAAACAAAAATTGATCGTGTATTGATAATAAAAAATATCCTGACTGGTTGCCATAACCTAAAAAAAAAAAAAAAAAAATCCTCGAGATCTTTATCATTCGTGTGTGTGTATATAGCTTGCCAATTGTTTGAGAAATATCCAACAAAGATTCCAATATATATATGGTCGTAGATAAAATAAAATAAAAACCCCTACATCTAGTATGCAACCCTAGTGGTACAGTGGTCACTTGAAACCATCACGACATATAGAAAGTAGGGGTGAGCATGGTTTGGGTGGGCAGTTCCCACCTTGGAATTGGGAATCGCCCACTAAAGACTGATTCCGAAAAATTGGAACTGAAACTCGCTTGTTGATTCCATGGATCCACCAAGGAACCGAATTTCCATTCCGGTTCGATTCCCAAGTGGGTCCACGGAATTTGTCACGCCCCGATCCCTAAGTGCATGTCCATCCCTTAGTGGTCGATTAAATTGTGACGTCCCAGGACACGTCGCCGACCCATTCATTTTAATGCGTATGTGGAAGTACATAAATAAATCCCCAAATAACACAAAGATGGGATAAAAAAGCAGGACCAAAATTTTGAAAACCACAACACACCTTTAGACAAAGCTGGCTAGTTTATTTACAGTACTAGTTTAGACACAAAAGATCTACAAAAGTTCGGTCCTCAAAACAAAGCTACCTGACGATCAGCTAGTTGGACTCATTTGCCGATCTATTAACCAAAATATCACACATATGAATTTACACACATCCAGTTAGAAATTTCTTACGCCTAAGCACTTTTATGACCTTATGCTTACTTGTACATCCACGAACATTTATAAAAGTTCATAAACTTTTGTTAAAAGAGATACCACTTCTTATGTTCGTATAGGTGAATTTCTTAACTTATTATCATAGCATTGCCCTGCTAAAGCCTGAACTTCATTAAGAATGCTTTCTTACACTTACCTCCTAACTCTCCTTGCATACTAACCTTGTGCCCCAATGCTTGATTACTGTCAAGATATAATAACTTCTTCTACCCACTAAACTTTGACAAAATTCATTAGAAATTGTAAAATTGGGTTTCCATTGTGCTTGACAATTATCAATTTGTCTAAGATCTTTTTGCAATATTGCTAGCTAAACCTCTCAAGAGCCCCATAATGAATGGATCAATCAACTTATTATTTGTCCAAACATTAATTACTAAAACAATTACATCAGTCCTTAATTGTCTAACATTCTCATGTTGCAAGTCAATGCCTGGATTTTTTACCGTATATTGTACTATATGCCTTAACATTGTTACCTCACATAGCAATGTAAAGATATGTTTGCTATTGGTTGAGGTCATAATTCTTTATCCAATAGCAAATTCCGTAGCTATTCAACCTCTTTACTAGCTGTTGATTATGCTATAAATTCATATTCCATCATTGAATGATACATGTTTGCTTCTTTGATGCCCAAAAGACTATACCACCTAAGCTGTCCATACCCATCCTTTGGAGTCGGCTCTTCCATAAAGAGCATAAGGCTATATTTGGTCTAGTTAATGTATAACATAAATCATACTTCCAATTGCACTAACATATTCTAATTGCACTAAATTTTGCCAAGTGTTTTCCATCAATTTAATTGATGCATTATGCAGTACGTTTGACTTTAATTCCCAAATGGATATTTTTAAATAAGTTTCTCCACAAATTGGCCTTAACAAAGCATGGATAATTCTTCCTTGACACCTCCTTTCATCATTAATCGCTTCTTTTCAAAATGATGTATCTCTAGATATCATTGCCTCACTGAACATTCTTGGATCTTCATCCACGAAAGTTACAAAATTAGAACCAAAATCTTCCGTTTTCTACGCTTTTTGACTTCTTGGCTCACTTGAAGAATCAAACAAATTTTTTTTACTTAATGAAGGATTACTTGTGTTAATTGTTGTTTGTGAATATGTCGAGATATCACTTGAATCTTTAAGAAATTCGAGTTCAAGATATTTAATATATTTTGATTCCACAACATTATTAGATTCAACATCTAATAATTGATAAGCTTTAGAATTTTCAAAACATCCAACAAAATATTTTTTACTAATTTAGTACACTTTAAAGTATTGGATATTTTGTACCCTTCCTTTCCATAATTTAATGGAGATATCTTAAACTTCTTTGAACAAAGTTGTTATGAACATGACATGCAGTAAGAAGTCTTTTCTTTACAAATTGATTGCAATTGTTTTTTGTAAGATCATGGAATTAACCACATCTACCTAAATTTGATCTTTCTTTTTATCAATCCATTTTGTTGTAGTATATACGGTGCATTTGCTTGATGCACAATACCATTTAATTCGTAAATATCAAAATGCACTAGTTTAAGTACCTTAGTAGATCTTTCCACATTTGAGAACGATTTCTTAGTCATATTTGCTTGTAAGTATATTCTTCAGTCTTTCTTATTCAGATTATCATATAATATCATACCGTTTTTATTCACAAATCTCAATTTATTATAGCCAACATGAGATAATATGTGATGTCATAAGGAAGATGACTTAAGCATAAAAATTGAAACAAAAGTTTCATTAATACTTATCTGTCAAGACCATGAGTACTTGATGCAACCATTGTCTCCATTTTCATGAAAATATTCCTTAACATTCTTGGGAATTTTTGTTGGTACATGAAGATAAGACGGCAGTTTATATTTTTTTTTGATATTTTGATGCATGATGAAGATAACTATTTATAAGGTATTATTTGCCCCCAAGTATTATTACTGTCGGATGTAAAACAAATATACCTCTACGACATACATTAAAGTCACAGAGAAATGAGTTCAAGAATTACTTAATTTCCCTTTTGGAATTTTACCTTGAATGAATTGCCAAACTTGTGTGTAAAAAGAGAGAATGTTATGAAGAGGAGAAAATTGTTTTTTGAAAAGTTGTGATGAACAATATATGATTTGGTCCTAGTTATAGACAATCAATTAATACATCTTTTGAGAGTAAGTACCTTATTCTCATTTTATATAATTAATCGTCACTTCTATTCATGTCAAAAATCACTTCTTTTCATATCAATGTATATTATGAAATGGCAAATGAGATAACATTTAGCTTAAGAGTCATTTTGACTGGATTCATGCGCTTCTAGATGTTCATGGGTATCAGCCAAGGGGGGGAGAAGATCAATGTGCTTATTTCTTCATAATGTCATTCTCGAAAAATATTGGTGTTGAATTTAGAGAACACATGAATAGTGGGCGACGACATGTTTTCTGTGTTTTTCCTCTCTCTCTTTTTTCCTCAATTAAGAGAGAATATTAAATATGAACGACCATTAGGTGAAATGAATGTTGGTTTGGGGCATTTATAAATGCGATAGACACTGGTATATAAAAAGTTCCTTTCTATCTGACGGCTTTAGCAAAATATGGACGCAGAAAAAGTAGCTTAGTGAGTGCATTTTTGTCATTGTATACCGATGACTGGTACTAATGAAATAAAAATAAAGAAAATAAGGCTCTTCATAATTTATTTATTTATTATTCGACCCAAAAAATACTTTTAGTTTTTTTATAATCAAAGATGGGTTGGGCAACCAACTTATCTATTCTTCTAAGCATTATGACAAAAGTTTCACACTCGCTCTAAAATGATCAGTTTGAATAATAGTTCCTCAATCCACTCATAGAAATCTCAAAGTTTCTCAACATGAACTTCGTACTTTGGATTAATAGCAAAATAAAATAAGTAAATAATCATCGGTTGCTGGTGCTCGTCTTTGTATCTTTTCCTTTTGTCCTCTTTCTCCTTTTTAGCCTCAGAGGGAAGGTGGATTCGCATTCCTCTTAGGAGAAATTACACGCAAGTGCAGTAAAGTAATGGTCATCAGGTGCCACGTTGATACACCAGAATTTCTCCATGAACGCAAGAGAAAGAACAAAGCAAAGAACTCAATTTCTGGGAAGGTTACTTTACATGATTCCATAAGGGAAAATTGCACCAAAATTCCTAAACCATTTTGTAGGTAGCACAGTCGAGTTCTATACGTTTTAAAAATATATATATAATTGAATCTGAAATGTTTTAAAAACACGGAGATTCAAGTTCTAATTTCGTTGTGGTAGCATCTGGTAGACACAATTTCGGACTATTTGGATTTCACACAAAGTTAAGCATTATTCTTTTATGACTGGGACATGGTCATGGAGATCGGCGGCCTTAATTTTTATAAAGCAACTTGCAGCCACATGAATTGGTTAAGTCCGAACACTTGGCTAGTGAAGTGGTTCTTTCCCTACGTAATTTGTACGTAGTTGACAGAATTTAAATAGGTTATGTCCAGATCTTGAGTTGGAAATCTCGCAATATCCCAATCAACTACACCAACCCGAGGGTTTCATTAAGCATTATTTTAACCCAATAATAAAACATGTGAGTTATGTCTATCCCAGACTGTAAATTGGCTATCAACTGAAATTAAAACTTAAATTTTATTCCTAGTCTAGCGCACATCCAATCTAAACTAATAGCGTAGAACTTGATCCTAGACCTCAATTCGACCCATAAAAATGTCAATTATTCATTTAAACTGAAATTCATTAGAATAATAGGACCCATGCGGCAAACTTCAAGCAGTAAAAGGTAGTTTTCAAAAGACTAGCTAAATTCTAATCCTCATCCGATCAACAAAAAAATGATGAAATGCGAAATCGAAAATTCAATAGCGTTCTTTCCATGGTCGTAGGCATCTAATGTTGATCGACCAAAACTTTGATTGAATCTAGAGGATTAGATTTGATTGTTGGTTATTTAGACTTGGCATTTAAGCCAGCCAATCCAGCAGAGGGGTTTACACCCACCCCTTTTTATCCCAAATGTGGGAAACTATTATACCTATCTACCAACGGTGGCTAAGGTCAAAACTTTGACATGGTGTCTATCTTCACCATCGAAATCCCCTAATTCTCAGGTTAATATTTGTCTTCCCAATAGGGAGGGAATATGGGGGTGACGTTGCGAGTTCTTTTATCCAAGAGCAGATCTCTTGCCTATTTCTTTTTCTTGGGTCTTTTAAGGACCTAGTCAGGTTTAGTAGGCATCTAATGTTGATTGACCAAAACTACCCGGTCAGGTCCAATAGGCATCTAATGTTGATTGACCAAAACTTTGATTGAATCTAGAGGATTAGATTTGAGATTTAACAATGAGATTCAGGGTTTTATTTTAAATCCCTTTTTGCTTGATTAGAGCCCTATGGTTTTGGTCTAAATTGTACTTATATGGCGCAAATAGGATAACACCCCCTCGAATTCATTACTTAATTGCACATATTCACATAAATCCTTCAAAAATTTTGATGTAATTTACTAAATCGATATGTATTCTCAAGTTCTTTTTTGGAAAAGAATATAAAAAAAAAATGACTAAAATACGATGCTTGTTTTCATGTCATATCAAAATTAAAAAAGAAAAAAAAAAGAAGGGAAGTTAAGGATACAAGGCTTTGTTTATTTCGTGAAAATGAATGATATAGAAAATATTTTTTTTTTATAAATAATTACTTGTATCAAATAATTAGTTCTCATTATCGACAATAATTCATATCTAAATATTTTTTTGGATGAGGACTAATACTTTTCTATCTATTTTATTTTTATCTATGATATAAGTGATAATTTTGAGGAAAATATTTTTCATATCATTAATTTTCTGTTAAACAAACGTAGTATATATTCATAGTAACAAAAACTTGGGGCCTAGAGTGCAACAAATTTAGGTCAACAAGATGGGAGGAATGTGCAATTTCTGCTTAATAGGGGACCGAAAAGACTAAAGTGAACACGACATCCACAAGCGGAGCAGAAACTAGAAAAGCTGATCTGACGTACTCCACAAAGAATCCCACTCCAAATAAATAATACTCAGCAGCCAGACAATTCATAGAACAACGCGACGCGAGCTAAGTGTTCTTCATTTCTCATATCCAATTGGCTCTTTATTTCTTCCTTCTTTTTTACATCATATTGAAATATTTTAGCCCTTTCGATCCGACATATGTTTTGCTCTCCTATATTATTCCTTAACCTTAAGTGACCTTTTTTATTGAATTTTTGGGTGGGTCTCTGATTGAAATTTTTTTAATTAGGGTTACTCGGAAAGTTTTGTTCTCGTAAAAATTTGACTACCAAAAAATATTTTCCCCCTTTTTTCAGAATTTGAATCATTTAAGAAAATGAGTCAATAAACCAAATGAAAATCTTTTTTAAGTGTTGATTTAGTCCGGACTTACGTTACCGTCACTTAGAGCCCGATCCCTAACGGTCGGACCCAGGTCTCTCTGAGGACGAGTTCTCAGAGAACCATGAAACCAACATCCGGACCCAGGTCTGAAAATGTTCAATTTGAGTGAAACAAACAGAACATGAGAACGAATTTCGGGAGGGTGGAGGGGGGCATACTTGCTCGGACTTCTCTGGTGCGGTTGCGGACAGTGAGATACCGGCCATTTTAGAGAGCCCCAAAGGGTATCGAGCCAAGCTAGTTGGGTCCAAAACGTCAAAGCACCATTCCAACTTTAATCTGCCTCTCTCTTTTAGCTCCAGTTTGTCAAAGAAGAGACATAACAATATCACCGGATGTTCTACACTATTTATGATCACCATGGCTTGCATCTGAGCATGTCTTTCTGCAGCTTCAAAACCAGCATATGTTTGACTTTTATCCTTATATAACTGAATCAATCGACAACAAAAATTAAATCGAAGCTCCCCCGCTCCCACATGTCTTGTATCTCGAACGCCTGAGTTTATCGCTCAGCTACGGAATGAGTAACATGTGAGAGATAATTTGATCATTTCGAGTGAGATTGATTCTTAAAGAATTCCCATATTCCATGAGCAATTATTCCGTTGCCAATTAGCTTATTCCGAAAAGGCGACACAGAAGAAAGAGGAAGTGAAAAACTGATATCAGTTCAAGAAAAGCTATGTGAGAGATGGACAGCATCATGATCAACAACAGGCAACTAGGTTTTGCTGTTAAACAGTGACAAAAAATTCTTTAGCTAGGTGAACTTTCTCAGGTCGCATCCGATTGATGTATGTGTTACTGCGGCCCAAAGTACATCAATTCCCTGAAAGGCTCGGAACAATCTTTCTGAATCTCTGGTCGGCAAGGCTCATACTTGGAGACCGTCGATGGATCAACTAAAGAGCTCATGTCATTCCAACTGTAGCTGCTCTCTGGAGTGCTGCTCGCTTGACTGCTACAGTTGCCGCAGAAAACTTCCAACAGCACATCTGAGCTCTGTTGGTTGCTATAGACCGCTTCATCTTCGCCAACGTCATTTGCGAAATATTGAAGCTCGTTCCATGCATTCGGAACAGCCTCTTGGGTGGTACTGATGAAGTTGGGATTTGATAACTGAGAGGTGTCGCAGCACATAGAGTTCACAGACTGGAAAGAACCAAGTCCGTTGCTCAAGGGTTCTGTGAGCATGTCAAACTTTAGTGAAGGAGAAGGAGGAATGTGAATAGGGTTTTGGAAATTGCCCAAAGTGCTAAAGACCGATCTCAGGTGGTCTTCAGAGAATCGTGCTCCAACACAAGTAAGCAGATCGCTTTGTGATCCGTGTTGAGGGATGTTGGGAATTTCATGGAGAGCCGATGGAGTAGCGAAGTCTGGTAGCTGGGGCCAGTACTGGTTGTAATTGATGGTCCCGTTTCCGGCACCATTCACCATTGAACTTTCCTTATGATCTCTCTTTGTAGCTTCTTCCTTCAAACCATTCGTGATCCGTCCAGTGCTGCGCTCCTTTGGCTGCCGGCCGAAGAGCTTCTTCTTGAGCCTCGTGTTCCAATAGTTCTTAATGTCGTTATCTGTCCTCCCTGGTAATTGCGCAGCAATGATGGACCACCTACATGAGCATCGAGCGAGAGAGAAAGTAAGCACTCGATTTGAATAGGCAAAATTTGATGGCTAGAGCGACAACGAGTCTGATTATCTCGGGATATTTTTGACAAAGAATTAGAGGAAGAAGCTAATTAAATCACCTGCTTCCAATGGCGATATAGAGACTACAAATTATGTTCTCTTCTTCCTCAGAGAAGGCGCCGTGCTTGAGGTTTGGCCGGAGATAATTGAGCCAACGAAGCCGACAGCTCTTACCACACCTCTTGAGGCCTATATTAACAAAACAAGCATCTTGAAGAATAAAAATCATTTTCTAAACTCAGCTAGGCGACCCTCGACTTGGTTCATCAAGAACAAAGTTGGAAAGGAAAAAAAAAGAGAAGAACCCGCTCTGCCTCGAAGCGTGGGACATACCGATCTTCTGTGGCAAGGCAATCCAGTTGCCGCCGGTGCCATGCTGCTCGATATAAGCCTTGAGTCTGGCATCTTCCTCGGGAGACCAAGGGCCTTTCTTGACATTGGCTTTGTCACAGCAAGGAGCTCTGCCCATGTTTTTCCTGCGTCTCGAAATTGTTATGGTGATTTCTTGAAGTGTGATTCGACCTCTCTCTTTTTTTCTTGAAGGGTAGATGTCAATCGGGGGGATAATGATAATGTTAATATATATGCACGCGAGAGAGAAGGGAGGGGAGAGACAATAATGGCTGGAGAAGGAAAGACATGGAGTTGGGCAACGAGATTTCAAAAAAGTAGGGATTAGAAAAGTAAAAAGAGGAAGCTTTATGAATATAATAATGGGGGGTATTTTGAAAATTGCCCCGAACAGGTCCCGGGGTCTTTCCTCTTGTCTTGTTATCCCAAGGATCGGGTTATACGCACTATCGCCATCCCGCATTGACTCTATCCCTCTCTCTCTCTCTCTCTCTCTCTCTCTCTCTATCTATCTAATTTAGGGTTCACTTGGATTTAGTATGAATAAATTTCACCAAACCATGCATGGTTAGCGGGATATTATTTGACAAAATCTAAAGTGACATATATAGACGTGAATTTAACGTACATAAATTTTACAACATAATTAACAAAATAACATAGCAATTTTTTCATGTTACTAGTTGGCATGATTATAAAACACCAATACAACACGTGAACACGAATTGTCACCATACAACATATAAACACGGATTGTCAGTTTCAGCTGATTGATAGAAATAAGTCGAATTTGTCTTATTTTTCTTTTATATATTTTGGTGACACAAGTGTAGAAACCCAGTTAATTAAAAGCTTACGAAACAACATATGAGTTATCACGAAACAAGTAAATCTAAACTTTAACATGTGTAAATGGCCTTAACTCAATAACAGTTTGAATGAGTTTGCGGGATTTGAACAGTGACCTCCAGCTCATAAAGCTAACAATCTTGTGTGGTCCAATCGATTGCATCAACATGGGGTTTAAATAACTCAAATTTGAGTGTGAGAAGCCACGGAGGAAAAAAAGAAAAAAAGAGTTCAAGGCGATGGCGCTTGATGATGTTGAACTAGAAGCCTATAAGGCATCTTCGCATCGGTCATCAGATGTTCATACAAATTGTGTGTCCAACATATTTGGGTAGTTTCTTCATAGTAAATTAGAGTTCAGCAATCAAACACTTACCCAAAATTTGGGCATCGTTTTGTGAGTCGTGTGACAATATGTGCTTGGGACCTAGGTCTGTCAAGATGACATTACGATGTCCTTCTCTTTTTCTTTTTTCATTCTTTTTTTTTCTTTTTGGTGTAGTTTCTTAGTAGATTTGTTGTCTGCTTTCGTGAATTAGGCTTGATCGGGCGAGTTAACATATATGCATCGCCTGTGCTCTTTGTGCTAGTAATCTGATTGCTCTTCGAAATATGGATTTTGCTTCAATGCAAATTGTGCAAATTCAATGCATAAGTGAATCCTAGTTTCTTTCGGGAAAAAAAAAATCCCAATCTCTCACTTGACCGGTATGAATAAAGTTAGGATAAGAATTAACTACTACTCGTTAAGCATAAGTTTTCTCATTTTCCCTGGTGTTATGATTATGCCTTCAACCCAACCCCCCTCCCTAGCGGTCCCGGTTTCCCTCTCTCCCTCTCAAACACACATGAGGATAGACCCGCATCTACAAGAAAAACAGTCTTTGGGAGCTCCACCACAAAGCGTCACAGCACCTACTCTCTTTCGTCGCCGTGCTGTCATTGCCCCCATCGTCATCGTCATCGTCGGCTAGCGTCAAAGACCACCACCCCGAGCCAGGGAGCCTCTCACCATCTCTCTCAATCGGTCGCAAGTCAAGGATCCGGGCTCGAACGTCCGGTCCGACCTCAGCCAAGATTCGGCATTGCCAAAATTAGCTGGCCAGATGTAGTGTCACATAAGTCCGGCGACGTCATTCGTGGTGGTCAATGTCAGGATATTTCCATTGAAACCCTAGCCCAAATAACTGACTAAAAGTTACATAGACCAGGTTCCCTTCCTAAAGAAATCGTCTTGCGTATTGGATGACGCTCTTCGTTTGGCGCACATAATGAATCAAGAAGAAGTTAAAAGAGTACTACCAAGCAAAGAATATAAGTTGGTTGAATGGTTCTTGGCTTACGCGCATAGTTGGAATGGCTCTTCATGTACCAACGCAAGCGGACTTCCCTCAAGATATCAAACGCAGCTTCCCCGGCACTTCCTTCCTTAATTTCGCAAATTGTACCGGCATGCTGTCATTAAGTAATAAAAGGCGCTTTCCACATCATCATTAGGGGTTGTTCTGAACTTCTCTAGTTTTTGCACTTGTTACATACGTGAATTTAGATGGTGAGAGGGAAATGTCCATCCTCAATTTAGGACCAGTCGCGTGTACTTATCTTGAGAAGCATATGCGACTTTAAATTTACATAAGAAAAGCTGTGGCGGAACTTTATTCGTTTTTCTTTATAGCGATCTTCCTTATCATATTTACTTATCTTGAGATCACAACATATTGCCTGACTGTATCTTAATCACATATATTTATATGCTCTTATAATTTTAGGGATTATATTGAGTTATAGCCTGGAAAATTACCAATTTAGTATTCAACCTATTATAGGGGTTCAATTTCGTCAATATAGTTCTAGACCTTTATTGCGAAATTTTATGTAGTGCCAACTTTAAGAGTTGATCGGGTTTGTTATATATGGAGCATGCAATGATATTCGTGCGGTACTTCAATTAAAAAGTTGTCATACAAACGATGCCTCCTCTTCAAGGATCTAACACTTGTCTTCTAGTTGATTTAATTAATTGCAAAGATGAATTTGCATCATGCATGTATCTGAACATATACCCCAAATTTGGGGGAAAACATAAATTCAAGATTCTACTTAATCTCGGTTTATTTTACAGATAACAACTTCCAAGAAAACATTTTCCGAATTTTTTGGTGTTTGTTTTATGGAAAATGAAACTAATTGTGAAAAACATTTTGCACCAAGGAGAAAAGGTCTTCTCAAATGGAGGAAAATGTTTTCCATTTTTCAAATTGGGGAAAACATTTTCTTTACTCACTCTCTCTTATCTCATACCCACTAGCCCCTCTTCTTTTCTTTTTTTTTTTTTTTTTGGTAAAGCCCCTCTTCTTCTTTTTCTTTTTTAAAAATTAAAATTTTTAATTATTTCTCTTTTTTTTTTTCTCTTTTTTTCCCCTTTTTCCACCTCCTTCTTTGGCCGGTCGTTAACCACCGCTATAGTCGGTAGCCGGCCACAAGCGAGCCTCTAACTCATTGACCTTGGGCAAGCTCGAGGTCCGTCAATGCTACCCTCATGCGCTCGCTGCTCAATAGAACAACAAACTAGCAATGAGCGCAAGCCTCAAGCTCGCCAATTTAGTTGATCTGGCAAGGCCTAAGGCTAGCAAGCTCGAGGCTTGCTCTCACACTCGCCGATCTTTGGTAAGTTTGAGCTTGCCTTTAATTAGTCGCCTTTTGTCATTATGGCCGGCGACCGGCCAAAGAATAAGAAGATAAAAAGAAATAAGAGAAAAAGAAAAAAGATTAAAAATCGATTTTTTGAAAATAAAAAATATTTAAAAAATATAATGATAAAATAATTATTGAAAAGAAAGTGCATAGAGAAAAATATTTTTCTTATCGAATAGCAAAAAATGTGTTCCACTTCATTTTTAGGTTTTAGCCAAACACTAGAAAATGATTACATTTTCCTAGAATGGCTTTTTGAAAACATTTTCTAGAAATGCTACATTTTCCGCGAAATGAATGGAGCCTTAATTTTGTTAATGAATAACTATAACACCGAGTCATTGATGAACACAACCTCAGAAGTTTTTTTTCTAATGGATAAAGGGATAGGAGGAGTCATATAAAAGATGTTTTATCATTCGTCACTAGTAACTATAAATTAAAAAAAAAATCAAAAAAATCACAAATCTATTATATAAATATGAATTCAATCTCTTTACCAAAAAAAAAAAAATATGAATTCAATCTACTTTAAAAAAAAAAAATTACAAATTTAGTCTTAAACATTTTTAACGTTTTGTGAATGTATTCATTCCAACCAATTTTAACCAATAATTACTAATGCGAACACCAGTCATCTTAGGTGGCATAATTAATGCTATTATGGATTTGCAAGTTTTTAAGCATTTTTTTTTTAATTTTTCTTCCTTTTTTTCTTTTTTATACTTTTTTCTTACGTCCCTCCACTGATCAACAACCTCCTCCATCAGCTATAAGAGAGGGTGTGGACAAGGGCCACAACGCCCTTGCTAAGCATGGCGAGGGCTCGTGGCCCCTCATCAGATTGCCACGCTTAGATCTAGCATGGGGGTTATAACCCTCATCCAAATCTGATAGAGGCATCTTGGCCCTCCTCTATGGCTGGTAACCTCCACCAGCCATCACCATGGCCGCAGACTTGTGATGGGAAATAAGAAAAATGAAAAATGAAAGAAAAGGAAAGGAAAACAATTCATAATTTTTTTTATTAATTGCAAAGTATTAGCATTGATCGTGCCATTTAGGACAGTTGCATCCTTCTTACGTCCCTCCACTGATCGACAACCTCCTCCATCGGCTACAAGAGAGGGCTTGGACAAGGGCCACAACACCCTTGCTAAGCATGGCGAGGGCTCGTGGCCCCTCATCAGATTGCCATGCCTAGATCTAGCATGGGGGTTATAACCCTCATCCAGATCTGACAAAGGCATCTTGGCCCTCATTTGTGGTTGGTAACCTCCACCAGCCATCACCATGGCCGCAGACTTGTGATGGGAAATAAGAAAAATGAAAAATGAAAGAAAATGAAAGGAAAAAAGTTCATAAATTTTTTTATTAATTGCAAAGTGTTAGCATTGATCGTGCCATTTGGGACAATTGCATCCATGTCTGCAAGTTCCTACCAAATTGACCGGAATAACTACATTGGCAAATTGTCAAAATATTTAAAACTAAAATAGTCAAATTGAAAAGTTTATGACTAAATTAATATCATTATAATATATTTGGGACCTTTTTGATAATTATCCCAAATAAGTGATGTAAAATACCATTCCTAAGTAGGATTGGCAATGTAACATATTTGTTATAATATTTAATGCTCGTGAGTTTAGGAAAATTCCAAATAAGGGCCTAAAGTATCTTCATTTTTTTTTTTTAAATAAAAGCCTGAAGCGGATCTTGTTTCAAACAAACTCTTGAAGTGACTATGTCTATTTTAGATAAGGATTTGACTTTCCGATTAGTCAAGGGCATTTTAGTCATTTATCTTCTTCTTCTTTTTTTTTCCTTTTTGGCTTCTTTTTTTCTTTTCTTTTTTTTTTTCCTTTTTTCTGGTTTTTCTTTCTTTATCGCCGCTGGCTGGCCATTAGCAATGCCAAAAAAGGCTAGGCAAGGGTTTCCCTCGCCCACCTAGCGAGGGCCACCTTCATTAACCGCTAGTAAGGTCAGCCAAGGCTGCCAACCCTCGCTAACCACAAGTAAGGCCACCCTCGCCAGATCTGGCGAGGTTTGCCTTGCCTAGGGCCTACAAGGGCTCGATAACCTCGTCATCCGCTGGCAAGGGATGGCCTCACCTAGGTGAGAATTGCCTCTCCCTGGGGGAGGCCACAAGAGAGGTCAGGCCTCATCAACCTAGGCGAGGGCTGGCAAGCCCTAGCTAGGCCAACCCTTACTAGCATCCACTAGCCCCTTGCTATATATATATAAAAGGTGAAAAAAAGGAAAGAATAAAAATTATAATTGGATGAAAATACCCTTGACTAGTCGGAATATTTAGCTAGTCGGCAACCAGCAACGTCAAACCTTTACTTGAAACAAGCATAGGCTCTTTAAGCTCTTATTTGAAGTAATCATGACCACTCCATGTCCTTATTTGATATAATATCCACTTTAGACTCTTATATGAGAAAATAATAGCATTTTGGGCCCTTATTTAAAAATTTTCCTGTGAGATTTATCCTTAGTTAAATGGTTGTAGTGTTGAATTCATTTTTGCAATTCAGTTCGTGATCGGTGCCCCCGTTAGGCAAAATAGACACATTTGTGATGGGAGGACTATCATGATTCGACAAGATTTGATCATTACTCTAAAAGGCAATACACCGAACGTCATCAAGAAAAATTGTCACAACATTTAAATATTTTGGGGGAGCTCTTTTAGTTGCTAAAGATCTATTTTCTTAGTGAGTAAATTGGCAAACAAAAGCAAGTCTCGTATTGACTTCGGGTAAAAAATATTTTTGTAACATTGAAGGAGCTGTGAAATCCGAATAGACATAGGAAGGATTCAATAAAGATTGTTAATTGGGACATTGGGTTCTAGAAAGATTAACAGACTTCAAACCCAATGTGTAATAGGAGTTGACCCCACCTTATACTTTGAAAAACTCAATTCCACCTGGAGATTGAGTGAAACCTGAGCACTTGGTCCAATGGGTGAAAAAGAAGAAGCTAAAATCAAGCTAAAAGTCTAGAAGAAAGGTAAGAAATAAACAATAAAAATCTAGTAGCTAGAAAGTGCTTTCTATCATTTGGGACGATGAATCCGTCTTCGATTTTTGTTAGGTCACCAAACAAGAGACCCTAATATGGTTTTGCAAAGAGACGTAAACTACTAATACAATTTTATTTTTTTGTCAAAACTACTTGAATTTAGTGTCACGTCAAATAGCTTAGGTTGACTTTGGCAATTCTACTGGACCCAATCCCTTTAGATGAGACAACCAGAGATCAATCTTTTATTAGGAGTGCCCTGAACTGTTGTGGTCTAGTAGATCTATTGTAAAGTCTACAAGATAGGGATGGTTAATAAGCTGGATGGTACCATGTAGCATTCAATGTTAGGGAAATTGCAAAGGATGTCTTGTCTTGAGTCACGAGGATGCAGTCTAATGATGGCTTATTGCGTGTCTAAAGGGCACTGGTTAATTAATTCATTCGGGAACTTTAGACTTCTAGATCTGGATGCTCTTGGACTTCTAGGCTTCAACATTTTTAGAAGGTTTTCCTAGTATAATAAATTCTGGACTACTGAGAGAGTAATAGCATGTTTTGAGTTATAAATTCTTAAAAGAATAGATTTCATAATAATTTTAAATTATTTGTTATTTATTGTTATAATCGAAAATAAATTATTACTATGAAAAACAATCATACAAGCATTTTTCTCTCATTAAAATTCAGCATTTTTGGAGTCTAAATTTTTGTGAATTAAATCATTGTGAGCTCCACAACTCACTCCTCTTTGACTCAGCTGTCTTCATGCGCCGGCCAACATTCAAGCCTACTAGAGTCGCTCCTCCTCTCACGCCCTCTCTGTTTCATCCCGCTTCTAGAGCTGTCTTCGCACGGCGCTGATCCTTCCACGAGGGTGAGAATTCTCAGATCCACGAGGGTGAGAATTCTCAGAACTAGACCCCGTCAACACCGACGTGTCTAACGGTCAATGCGACTCGTCTCGTCCACCAATTAGTAATGCTAAAAGTTGATCCCGGATTCTACCCTATGCGCAATACTTAAAAAGAGAAGGGTTGAAATCACATCCTCGCACTGTAGCGGAACGATTATTAAACAATTAATCGACAGGAGCCGGACGTAATTGATGGCTTTCTGGGGGGAGGTGAAGGAAGATGATCTAACACGACAATTATGGAACAAGGACATCCTATGGGGTCCCAAACCAAGATCAAGGACATGATAATGATTCGATATATAATTGTTTCAAGTTCCATCCTTGATTTTTCCTTTATTATATATCGCTGTTGTTGTAATTGTTATTATTATAATCGCAATGATTATTATTATTTTATTAGAGTTGGAATTCCGTGGACAAACGGTTGCCCACTATCACATCAATGGCGTCAACAATTTAGACCTTATTGCCTGTCCCTTGCGATTACTGCTCTCTTTACAGCTGCATCGTTTTCTCTCGGCAGCCTCGTTGGGAGCCCCGTCTACATGGCAAATCACTCGCGAAATAAAAACAACCTATATTATTAAAAAATTAATTTAGACCTCCCGATTAATTAATGATTTCCCTATAGCTTGTACCTCTAAAGTCAATTAAATATTATTAATGGATTAAAGTCGCATATGTTGCACTTCGCGCACTAAGAATAATGAGTTATTAAGGTTAATTTTATTTCACGAAAAAAATGAATGATTTGAAAAATATTTTTCTAAAAATGATTGTTTATATCGCTTAAAATAATTAGCTAATGAAAAATATTTTCATTATCGACAATAATTTATATCTAAATATTTTTGTGGATAATGAAAATATTATTCATTTATTCATTTCTATAAGTGATACTGCCAATTATTTTTAAGAAAATATTTTCTAAATTATATTTTACGCAAAATAAATGCACCTTAATTGACAAGTTTTGATAATTGCGTAATTCCTATAAAAGAAAATAAATATAATATATTTCAACTAAAATCGCCAAAATTAAATACAGGGAGACTTAAAAATGCCTCCCCAATGGTATAGGTGTGCATGTAGAATTTGAATAGTTGGATAAAAGATAAATAAATAAAATAAAATAAGCGTCCGAAAGGAACTTTGAAAGGGTAAATGAGGGGAAAAAGGAAGACTTGTGGAGGAAGAGATGGAAGTCAAAGCCGGCCGGAGCAATAAACTCGAATAAAAGAATAAATTAGGTTAAAACTTCTTTGATTTAGTCAAATGCGATCTGCCCAACGGGTCTTGCATACTACGTGTGAATGCGAATGCAATCACATACAGAACTAGATCTGGCGGATGCCCATGCACCCAGAACAACCAAGAACTTTTCTCATAAATACTCGTTCTTACCTGTGGCCGCCCTCTATAATCTATTTATTACATTAAGCTTCTGGATCGGACAATGTGATATAGTGCCAAAGTCAAATTCTGCCCGGTTCATTTTTCCTATGTGACCCCCTTGTACGTGTCGCTCGAGTCAGCATAATCTAATAAGATTTTTGGAATCCTTGGGTTTAAAATTTTATAATCCTCCAGGTTTCGTCACTCATTTATATATGACCTAATAAAATAAGCTCAAATAATCCCAATGTAGAAATTATGGACCCACCACCGTGTATGAAGGTTTAATCTATTTCCATATTTAAATCCTTTGTTAATGACGGCCTCAAGCCCAGGATATTAACTGAGCAAGTGGGATTCTTCACCAGAGTATTGTCACGGCAGGACAGCATCCCCATAATTGAACTAGATTAAGATAGCTTTTTGGAAAGTTATCTCACCTTGCTTTAAGGTTTTGGGGTTTGAAAGCTGCAAGTATTAATGCCTCCACCAGATAGCCAATAAATACTTTGTTGGCTATAGCAGAAATTACACAGCTTTAGCCAATAAATACTTTGTTCTACGCAGCACTTAATTTTCATACAACTCCGCCAAGCCCAAATTGGCCAAGCCTCGAACGGAGTACTCAAATATGACCGTTTTGAGAATGGATTTTACTTATGAATCAAGGCACAAGCTTTCTCCTGTCAAATCGGGAGACTTTAGTATTACACCTTCCAAGTTAAAAATAGGACCGTTGGAGTATCCACTCCAGAAATTTAGTATATTGAGAAACCAACCTGTGGCTTACATAGTTCTTAATTAAGGTTTTCTATCTCACTAATAAAAATGTGATTACCGTCAATAGGGAAAAACATAAAACATCAAATTAAAATCGACCCGAGGAACCCAAAAAAGTAGTCGAGTTGGTCAACACTCACTGCCAACTTGAGTTCTTGAGGAAAGGCCTTCTGTCCTTTAAATTATTTTATTGCTGTGAAATTTTTGTGGCTCAATTGATTCATATACTTTTTATATACATGTGATCTCCTTTTACCTATTAATTTAAGTTTACGGGTTTGTCATTCTAACATGGTTTCAAAACTAGAATTACTCTTTTTGCATTTGCGTCCATCCCCGTTATTCAAATCCCCGCGTCATTGTTAATGTAGTTTTTGAGTTAGGCATTCTAATAAAATAAAAATAAATCCGACATCTTGAGCTTATCCCTCAAGCTGTAGCCATCATAATTACGCAAAGTCCCCCTTGCAGTAATTTTTAAAAATCATGAGAAAACCCTAGCTGGAAAATATCATTTACTATGGAGGGCGGATCCACGGCAGATTATAATGAGTTCTTTTTCTCTTCTTCTTTCGGAGAAATTTTATCAGAAATCAAGGCGAAGTTGTCTTAATGGACTTCACATTAACGACAAAACTAGCCAGTAAAGTCAAAACTATAGAATAAAGTTGTGACGAAGAATTTGAAAACAAAGGTCAATTGTGAAGTTTCCATCTTAAATTTCTATTTGAAGCTATCACGTAACTTACACTTCGTTTATTTTGCAAAAATGAATTATTTGGAAAATATCTTCCTAAAAATGATTGTTTATTTTTTGTCCATTCATCATTCACGAATATTTATTGTTGTTGATAATAAAAAATAATTTTGATTAACTAATTATTCTAAACAATACAAATGATCATTTTTGGGAAAATGAATTTCAAAATTATTCATTTTTCACTGAACAAATAAAGTATATATATATATATATATATATATATATATATATATATATATATATATATATATATATATATATATAAGTTTTTGCAAATCTCCTAATTTTTAGTGAACCAACTTTACATAAGCAATATATGGACTTAATTCAATGCATAAAAGTTGATTCAGGTATCACTTAACCGCTAAAAATGTTTTCAGTGTCGTTTTCTTTTTTTCCCCTGTTTCATACTTTAAACTATTAGCTAGGGGATGTGCAAAAGAGTACTTGCAAAATCGGTATGACCAACCGACCAAAAAAAAAAAATAATCGGTATGACCATATAGATTTCGAGACGAGTATTAAAGGTCGCAAATTATGATCACGGGATCTAAAATTTCGGCATCGGTGAGTGCAAAGTGGGTTCCGTGTTTGTGTTCATACTCACTTTGTACTCTGTGCAGGATACCCACTAGAAAGAAATGTGACACCTCTATAAAGGAACATGATACCTTGCATATGATTCAAGAGTATAATAGTTCTTAAACATTTATAATTTTCTCTTTTTTTGATTACTTTTTCTATTTAAATGTGTGAAATGGAGGAAGCTGATTTAATTTTCTATTTACTTTTTATAATTTTTATTAAATCAACTTAAAAATCTTGATAAGCTGATTTAATTTTTTTTATTGAAGAAAAGTTTTTAAAGTACCTAGTATTATAGGGTTATCTAGAACTTGTCAACACGTTTTCGATATCTAAGGTGGTCCTAAGAATATGAAGGAGTATATTTCAAGTTCCAGAAACTAAGAACCAATATGACCAGATGAGTTTCGGGGCAAGACAAATACTCTACTTACCTGGAAAGACCTACGTAGCTGCCATCGGCAACCACTCTCTCCTTTTATATTTTTTGGAAAAAGGGATATGCCATGGGAAAGTGAAGTGTAAAAGTCTTCTAGGGGAAAAGATGTAAATGGTCTTTCATATGCGGGCCACCAGCATGTCCGATCATCTCTCTTCCTTTATCTCGTTTGTCTTATTTGGCTGTAGCTAGTGCGTAGCTTGACCTTTGCAAAGCAACCTTTTTTTGGTCTTGCTCAAGTACAATCTCTAGGTAGCTATCTTCCAGAGGCAATCTTCAAAAATCTTTCTCTCTCTCTCTCTCTCCCTCCCTCCGCATAATGATGTTTAAAAAAATCGTACTTATTCAAAGAAAAGGGGTTGAAAGGTGATTTACATATATATAGGTGTTCATATCAGTCCATATATAGCTTCTTACTCTCATTTCTTGTTACATACCTAATTATTAATAAGTGAAAGCTCTTTTCAGTAAAAATATATATGTTCAACAATTTTAGCATGTCCAGAAAATGGATCCAAGATGCTTATCAATCATATTTCCTAACACTCTTATATATCCATAATTTTGGTCACACATGTGATACAAACTACAAGAATAAAGACAAAGATGAATTGTTTGAAAAATATTTCCTAAAGTTATTTATTTGTATCTTTCAGTAAAATTAGCTGATAAAAAATAACAACAATTCACGCCTGAATATTTCTTTTGATGACAAAACTATTTTTTATTCATTCATTTTCGTTAGTAATACAAGTGATCGTTCTCAAATGAATATTTTTTAGGATCGTTTGATATGAACTTGTTCGTTCGCAACTCGTCAAAAAGATAGTGTAACTTGTTAATGGAATTAGCTTTTCTATTTGATTTGTAATGTATGAGAAAAGAGTGATTAGGGGCAATTCATTTAATGGGGAAAAGGGTTCGTCATGATGACCAAATGATGAAGTTGCAAAAAGATGAACATGATTGCGGAATGTGTTGCCCAAAGGTCAAAAAGACAAGAGGACAACTGGTGTGATCTTTTACAGGTGATTTTCAGCGCTCATACCCTTCATGTCAAACACGTCGCCTGGTTTCCAGAGTGATTGACTCTTCAGAGACTACAATTCCACTTTTGGTGCGATATTATTTCCTACTTTTTAAATGCTCCCGAAATTGACCGCTGCATAATTAAACATAATTAATTAAGAAAAGAAAGGTGGCAAAATCAAAATTAACTATTGCTAATCCTCCTTTGTGAAAAAGTAGTGAGAACGAGAAAGTTGAAAAGTTCATAAAGTTTTTATAAAGAAGGTTTCTAAAAGCTACGACTTTGTGGGAAGTGGAAACGAGAAAGCAATTATGAAAAGTCGTGGCTTCCAAAAAAATTATTATTAATTCCATCTCATAAAAAAAAAAAAAAAAACTTAAAATAGGTACATCGTGACATATTTACTCAAAATTATTTTGTGTCTCGCAAAAAATCTCAAATTTATGCCCTCACCTAAATTTATCCCATATTAAAATGCATATGTGTTAATTAATTTTTTCACGTTAGATCTATTTTATAGTCATCGCATATGTGTTTGCATGTACCAATTTCATGAGATGTTGGATGAAATAATTTAGGTTATGAATACTAGTTTTGGTTTTTTCATGTGAGATGAAAATTAATTTTGGGTAAACATGTTATGTAATACCGTTTGAGAATTTTTTATGAAATGAAAATTGGTTTGGGTTAAATGTATCATGTAGAATCAGTGTAAGATTTTTTTAATGGTATTAATATTAAAAATTATCCAATAACTTCAATTATTAGCTTTTACTTTGCTTTCCATTGATGAATTTTTTTTGGAAATTTATAATTCGGATAAAGTTCATTTTGTCTCGTAAAATTTACGCAGCTTAACACCTAAAGTTCATATGGTGTCTTACTGTCTCTCCATCATGTACTTTCACAACTTGAAGTTCACGCAAAGTTCGGGTCATCAGTAAATGGTGCGTTAGAGTTAAGTCAATCCAAACGCATATTTTATACAGTCTGTTGAATGATTTGATGCATTTACCCAGAATTTGATCTGCTTTTCTGCCATAAGACAATAAAACTTCAGCTGTAGTTTCACTGTCATTTTGTCTCATGTGTTTGCAGCATAGAAATGGTTCTGATTGTTAAGAACGCAAACTGAGAAAAAGCAAAATTGGAGGGGCCAATTGTAAAGCAATTGACTTTGGATTTTACCCGTGATCCTATGTTTGAATTTAGATATTTTTTGTTTCAATCTAGTTTCTTTATATAAGTTGTATTACTTTGGCAACATAGCGACGGTTCCCATATTAACATGAATATTTTTTTAAAAATTTGTTACCTTTTACTCATCTATTAATCGTGGGAATTTTCCAAGTTGAACTTTATGCTACCAGACCTTAGAATTCCAAATTCATATTATTCTTACCATAAATGATTCGCTCAACTTGCATTTCCTTTTTCCAGAGATTATTACATAAATTCAACATCATTTGCTGGAGAATTTGATTTAAAATTTTGTAACATCAAACTATTGTGGAGCAGAGTAAGTCAAGTGGGAAAATTCACATGCCTGCTAGTAAGAGTGAGCATGGTCTGGATTGGGTTAGTTCACCTCCTAACCTTAGGACTAATCCGCATAGTATTTATTGATCTTCAATTTCTGGGACCAAGAACCGATCATCTTGAGCCTAGGACCAAGAACCAAACTGACCCAATGGATTCGGTTCGATTCATGGGTTAACCCGGGATTAATCGATAATTTTTTTATTTCATTTTTTGTACTCTCTGCAAAAGCAAACCTATGATTGTAAATTACATATCCATCAATAATGCGACATTGTATTTAACAAATTTAAAATAAGGCACTAATAGAAATTTTACACATAATAAATGCAAGGAACCCTAAAAGGGATTAAGACTGCTCATAGAGATATATGACAAGATGGGAAGTTGAGTGGCGAGCAAGGAAGTTGAGCAGGATGAGTGTCAAGTAGCGAGCGGGCAAGTTTTTTCCTTTAATTTTGACAAATTGAAGACTAAGAGAACAAAGAAGACAGAAGAGGATGAGGAGGACATCTTGAGGATCCATTTAATGTTGTTTATGACATTTTAGATGCCGTGAGAAGCCATTTAATGCCATTGATGCCATTTGAATATATAAAAAAAAAAATTATAAATAATATATTAGATATATAATATACATAATACATTTTAGATATATTATATATAATATATACAGTCAACCCATGGTTGATCTAGATTGGACTGATCCTAAATTCTCAAGATCGAAAACTAACCTGCACATTGCTAGTCTAGGAATCCCAAGACCAAAGACTGACCGAGCCCCCCTGGGAAGCGAATCAAGACCAGCAGGTTTGGGCTGGTCTAGGGTTGGTCGAGGGTCCGCTAGAGCTAGAAATGGAGTACATAATGTCTCATGCGGGACATGGACCGGGGATGGGCCATTTCTAATGATAATGGGGCGGGGATGAGGAATGCAACTCTCGCACCCCACCCCGCCTCATTTCTTCATCACGGGGCCGGGCACCATATCCATGCAGGCCCCTTGCCCCGCACGCCGAGGTGGAAAAATTAGCCCCATCCCCACCTCAAAATCCATTAATTGCAAGTCCTATCCATCTTTAGATAGGTAATTTATAATTCATCCGATCGAGCGCAGGGTCGTCCGCCTAGTTCGAGTGGTGGGTATACACACTTTCAACTTATAATTAGAGTTGCGACCAGTAAATAAGATTAAGACGGTCATATTCCATATTCAACACGACCCCCTATCACTATGACCATTAGACATAACGCATTCTTGAGATAAGAAAACTAGGAACCACACGGCGCAGAACAGAAAACCGAATATAGCACCATGGAGTACACTACAAGGACAGAGCAGACATGAATACCTAACCGGTCCGCCCTACAAGCCAGTTGAAGCAAATTTCCAACAATAGACATCCTCACACCTTTATCGAGTTTTAACCATCCGCAACTAGAATAACTAATGTTTTTTTTTGCCATTATGAGACAGCCCCATAAGAGCTATGACTGGCTCTTCTGTGTATCTTATGGCCATTGCACTCAACACGGCTCATTCATAAACAGCATTGGACTCAACACTTGCCCAGATATGAAGGAGCTCACCAGGAAAGGGGTTTCAGATAGCCGGGTTCTTCACGTCGTCATTAGTTAGGGATAACAAACACCATTCCCATGAAATAGATCCGGTTAATAATTCTACAAATACAAACTATAGATCATTTAGTAAGACGGAAAGTAACAGACAACCTTAAACATTGATGCTATGCCTAATCTGAAGCACGAAAAGTCCAACATCTCTCTCTCATCTGAGGGACTGTTCACTTGTAGGGAAAGCTAGAAAGAGAAAACCAACAGCTCCAAGACTAGACATGGTCTCTCACAACACAACCGTCTCAGAACAATTGTGCCCATTCAATCAAAAACCTATCTACATCAATCACCCACCAGAGAAAATGAACTTCATAGCTTTACTGAAAAGGACTGAAAGTCACGGATACCAAAAGACTAGAAAAGATCAAACTAGTGATATAATTGCATCACTTAGCCTATCTCAGCTCAACAGTCCAATTCATCTTGTCATCAATGAGACCCATCTGCAGTCTGGTGAGTACAGAATAAAGCTGTTGTGCGATGACTCCGAAACCCCCCTCAACATAAGTCACCCTGCCAAAACGTTACATCTCAGAATTATATTCATACTTCTTATTATGAGAACACACCTATCAACAAGTCAATGTTTCAAAAAAAGGCATCTCTCGTTTAGCACAACGTTTGATGTCACTTTGATTCAAAACAAGTGTGTGTGTCCAAAATGCAAACTTAACAGCTTAGAGGGATGCAATGGCTGTTCTTTTCTATGCAATCAAGGTCCGATCATTTCAACCCTAGTTATTGCACTGTTCAGTGAATAGGCTCTGAGTGGGACCAAGTCATGTCATGTTAAGGATCAATGGTGGATTTACCTTTTACCACGGTAAGTGATACTTCCTACTGGTGATACAACCACAGCTGTCCCAGTGCAGAAAACTTCATCAGCATCAAGCAACTCCTCCACGGCTACAAGCCGCTCCTCAACCTGCATTTTAAAAAGCAAGCGTCAGAAAATAGTGACTTAATATACATCTCTGCAAAATGCCCTAACTGCAGAATGCAGAAACAGCATATCCACCTGTTAACACCCTCTTGACAATAGTTAAACTAAGGTGAAGCAGCTCCATTTTACATAAAAGCACCTGCTCTATTATTCATGTTGCTAAAGGCAACAAAAAGTATTCTAATTGATACCACATGAACTAACGAGCATTACAACAAGGAAAAGTAGCACATTGCAATTCTTGAGAAACAAGAACGCACAACACAACTACTGAGAATTCAAGAATGAGTTACTTTCGACCAACCTACAACTATATATAACCATCAAAAGAAAAAGTGTCAACATTTTAGCACACGGAACGGAAGGACTGCTCAAGTCATAAGCTTGACTACAAGTGTGTTTATTCTAAAGAGAAGGAAGCCTATAATGGGCAGTTTCATAGATTTTTTATGAATTGCCCACAGGCTATCAGGAACTATGCAGGAAAGGCACAAAAACCTGATGAAAATCAAGTGGAATTGAGTCAAGGACTTTGATTATGGAAGTTCATATATTTTTCTCAGCACAATGGCTCTTGAACCCCATCATATTCATTAAACAAATTAGCAATTGTAGTATGAGGCTACACCATAAATAAATGATAAGAAGAAATCTTTCTTAGGGGGGAAAAAGGCATCAACACTCTGAAATGAGTAAACTTTACTTCATGAGAGCTTTCATTTTTCCACTTTTGGCATCTACATTAACCCAGTATGACTAGCCCCCTCATTTTTATCATCCATAAATCTATACCATTTCTAGCCCCTTGTTTTCTATTCTCAATCATTCTATCAGATAAGAAAAGACATAAAATGTGGATCACAAGGGGGGAAAACTAGCACTGGTTGGTCATATACTACATGTGCACAAGCATAGTATCATGCAATGACTGAAGCGATGATACCTAACAATATGCATCGACTGCTTGCTATCAAAGATGGAAAAATGTACCTGGAAACCTTCACTGCGAGCAACATCAATTATGCTCTTCCTCGTAATACCTGGTAGGATTGTCCCTTTTATTGCCGGCGTACTTATAACATTACCCTACAATTGCATCCCAATCACATTATTAGCCAAAATTATCCTTTATGCACAGAATGATGGGATGCAGGTGAAGATAGTTGCAGAACAATTACCACTCATCAGGATAACATACTGTAACAATAAAAGCCACAAATTCAAAAGCATTTAATTTAGATTTCTGAAGACATTGGTTTATGAATACCAATACAACACAACAGTAAAAAAAAAAAACATAAGAATATAATGACTGGCAGTACTCTCAAATTTCACTTTTGCCATCAGAAAGTGAAAACACTCTGTTTACAGCCAAGATTGCTGCAAAGAGGGACACTAAGGTCTAAATAGCTCCAGTCTAACCAAAATAGCAATTACTTTATTTACATAATTTAAAAGAATTGAGGCTTCTTCACACTCTCATATGATGCAGAAAAATTGGTCCCCATCTATCGAGTCAAATCACAACTGGAAACTTCTTTCCCTGAAAAAATTTGGTGCAATCGCACACTTATACTTTTGAAGATGACTTTATCCTCTCACTAAATCTGCATCAACTCTAAAAATTCCAAACAATTTGATCACACAACACTTCCAATAAATCAAAGTTGCTACAAAAGTCCACTGAAATGTAACAGAAGAACTGACAATAACCACCCCCAACTTTCAACACTAATTGCACTACTTTTCATATTAAAGGTAATTGCATCATCAGGTTCAACCAGTCCAACCAGGCCAGAAATTTATATCCAAGTCAACATTTGAATAATAAAGAGAACAGATTGATTGCAGTCCCATGAAAAAAGTGCCTTCACTGCTCTGCTTCATAATACAGAAATAAGGGTTTATCAGCAAGACTCTCAAGTAACACCATGAATAAGAAACGATTCTCAATAAAAAAGGCTTAAGGACATTAAACATCCAAACCAAGATTGCCACATGCTAGTCAAAAGAACAGAAAACATAGGACTTCTCCAAAAAGGTGAGTCTTGGTTGCCACCAAGTGACAAAAGTCAATGGCAAACTAAGTGTCATTTTAAGTGCAACACAAAGATTAGATATCCATAAAAAAAAGTCAATGGCAAACTAATTTGTGTCATGTCATACCATAGCATATTTTTCAAAGCCCTATTCAGAATCAAAACTTGGCCATTCCATAGGATGCGTTGATTTCAAAGCCCTATTCAGAAAAAGCCATTTTATGATATCCCAAAAAACTTTATGATAAAGAAAAATGCTTCCAGGAAAATTATTAGTTTTTATTTGTTTGGTGGTATGCTGAAAAGCACATAAAACTCTATTTTGAAATAGAAACTGAAGAAGGTACTGAGAAATTGTGGTGAGAGACTAGTTATGCTTGGAAAAAAGGTTTCCTCTATTCACTGGGAATCCGTCTTCCTAACTTTAGGTATGGATGTTTTTTATAACCGTAAATGTTTTTCCATTAAATAACCAATTTCAATGAACCAAACATGTGAAATTCAGAAAACTAATTCAAGGAAAGCTCTTTCAGTGAAACAAACACACCTTAGTTTGTTTACCCAGTATTCCATGTAAAAAAACAAGATACTTCTAGGTCAACAAGCACCCACCTGTTATGGTGGCAAAATCATGGAGCTAAAGCAGTCAAAAAGTCTTTAGAGTTTGTTTCATGGAGAACCAATGAGAATTATATAGATTTTTAACTGGCAAATGTTCCATCAATACAAATACCTTCACAACAAAAATGTTGCAAGAAGAAACCTCCTCTAAATACTTTTTGTGCACACAATCAAGGTAGAGAACATCTGAAAAGCCTTTGGCTTTGGCAGCAGATTGTGCCTTCAGAACCTACAAGACAATCAGAAAGAAGACATCATCATTCAAGTTCACATACTAATACATAAATCTACCGACAAACACTCATGCCTCGCTATACTGACAAGAAAGGCCCAAGAGACATTTAAGAATGGCTGCCCCTAAATGATAACAGACAACAAGGAAAATAAAAAGGAAAATGAGAGAGCATTCTCAATTATACTACGGAGAGACAAAATGGATGTAAGAGACAATGAAGTAGATCTCAACAGATACGAACACAGAAGAAGATGAAACTGAAGTAAGAATTGACCACAATAGGGTTAAGAATATTGTTTCAATATTTAGTTTGTTACTTATTTTCTGCTCTCTAATTAAACTATAGAGATACAAAATGGATATGAGAGACAATGAAGTAGATCTCAACAGATGCGAACACAGAAGAAGATGAAAATGATGTAAGAGTTGACCCCAACGGGGTTAAGAATATTGTCTCAATATTCAGTTCGTATTTAATTTTCTTAAAACATGTATCATAGATACAAACAGATATTCTCTCTAGGAAACATAGTTTGTGCAATAAAATTATAAGAGATGTTTTTCATTTGGTATTCCCAATTTACTTGTTTTCATTTGGAAGCTGTTTTGAAAGTGCTGGCAAACATATTTTGTAGGCTGTTTTCGCTCTCAAGTGGAAATTGAAAATAGAAGATTCATGAACCAAAGAAGGCCTTAGACTCTCACTGTCCAAGAAGGATAAATAAGCCATCAATCACATATTTCACATTGGTTTTGTTTAAGCTTCAAGTTTAGAAAATTTAGTGAGAGAGAAGAAATAACTTTCACAAGTGGAAGCTCCCCTCTAGATGCTCTCAAAATTGAAACTATTAGAAGGACAACAAGACAGCATCTTAATTTTATTGTTTAATTAAGTGAAAAATAAGTGAGAATTTTTTACTTCCATGCAATCATTTACTGTAGCAAGTAATCACCATGAAGAAGTAAACACTATAGAATGAAGAAAACTTGAAGACGAGATATAAGTGCAGATACACACATCTACTACCTATCTAGAGGCTATTAACAAAAACAAGCAATCTGAAATCAAGGAAAAAGACTTGCTTGCTTACCGCAGCATAGTTTCCAATAGTCTTGACACCTCCAGTACCACCAGGGGTAGCTCGATGCAGTTCATGCTCCACCACCAAATGTATTGGTGCTACACCTTCCTGTCATTCATATTGGAAGGCATTGGTTCAAACTAAACATAAGGGAAAGATAGAAAAAGCTGCCAAATCAAAAGATAAAATACTATCTGGCAAAAGAAACTCCTAATAGATTCAATTATAATACTACCAAATGATGAGAAAAATAGAAGCCCTTTGAGACCTCTTCATGTCAGAGATTCAAGTCTACCATGATTGATCTCCTAGTTATGTTCAAGTTTATCATGACAACAAGTACAGTACAAGCAACTTGTTCCAAATATAGAGACAGTTTACAATAGTACAAGAAAGAGACAAAACATAACGATTGACTTGTTTAAACGACTGAAGTGAAAGCTAATAAACTTGATTTTAGACAAAAGAATATGACAGACCTTGAAGTAGTTTCCCACAGGTGAAACATAGATTAGAAAGGTGTATTCAGGAGAAGGGGCAAGACCAAGAACAGCTCCACTCCCCATGAGCAATGGCCTTATGTATAAGGAACCTTTACCGTTTGGCGGTATCTGAAAGAAAAAAATTTACGGGCTTAAAGCAAATAGCAGAGAGAGAGAGAGAGAGAGAGAGAAGATGCATATGCAAAGTGGATTTCTTACCCAACGTTTATTTGCTAATACAGTGGCCTTTACAGCCTCAACAAATTGTTCAACAGTGGGTGCCGGCATGCACATACGCTCTGCTCCCATTCTCATACGCAGTGCATTTTCTTCTGGGCGAAACAAAAGGATATTACCATCATGTTTCCGGTAAGCTTTCAGACCTTCGAATAAACCCTGTGTTGGAAGAAAACACATAGGCCCACCAAATTAAAGGTACAAACACAAAGATATAATAGACACTAAAGAATAAAACAGCCTTAAGAGCATGAATATGGCATCTTCTTCATTTCCACAATCGAAAAACAAAAGGGTAGCAAACCATACATAAATCCTGAAATTTTAACTTATTATGTCACCAAGCAAAATCTAGCCAGTAAGTGCAATGCATTTATGGATAAAAGAAAATTAAATTTTGGCAGAGTCTGGACCAAACTTAATATCTGACCTGGCCATAATTTAAAACTCCTGCGGAAGGGCTCAATTCAATGTTCCCAAAACGCCGTAATTCACCTTTAGAGAAGTTTCCATCTCGACCACATTTCATGGTGTACATGTAATCAGTGGAGAGCAATCCAAATCCAAGGTTCTCCCAGTCTATGTCTGCTAATTCGTTTACCTCACTGCTGTGTTCAAAGAAACATGTCAGCAACATATGCAGGTTTCCCCCTCTAATTGGGCAACTCAATCAAGCTGTTCCTTAGGTATCTAACCACTGCCTCAAGATTTCCACCATTTTTACAAGTCCAAATTCGGTTTACTGATCCTGTAATAAACATTGGAAGCATATTTTGCAACCAACATAGAGCACTGGGGCCAACCACAGGTGACAAATCACGCTTTAATGAAACAATGAGCAAGCCCTTTGGTGCCATTATCATTGCCACCTATCTATTACCCCTTCCCAAAATTCCATGACTTCACTACCCTTGCCCTGAAAACCTTATAAACAGCTAAGTAGATTCTCCCAGAATTTCACGCTCAAAACACCACAATGATGAAAGCCATTTTCTAAAGACTCTCACAAGGAGAGAGAAAGAAACCCAACATCAACTGCGACAAACAGGCGAGAGAGAGCCACCTGTAAGTGTCAGATAATGTGGCACTGCACGTCAATGGAGAGGCCGGTTGTTGCAGAACACCGCGAAAGGTGAGTGGGTTCTTCTGCAGCTGCAGAAAGAAACCCATAAAAAGACCCATCATTTCCAATTGGACACATAATGAGAGGGATCAAGGCATTCTTTTTCCCCTCAGCTATTGTACCAGTAACAATGAAAACAGAACTGACCCTGAGAGATGCGGCAGAGGGGTGTCTCTTCTCAGGGAAAAACGAAGAGGGCTTGAGAGCATGGCCATGGCGGGAGGGGGCAATCAGGTAATTCGGCTGGGGAGCTGCCAGCGCTGGAGTACTCTCCATTTGAGCTTCTGCGCGACTTCTGGTTCAGAGAGACAAAGAGCAGAAGGGGGAATATAGAGTTGAGGTCTTTGTGGCTGCTCGGTTTCCAGATCCTATTTAACCTAGACGATGGCAGCGTAGGACTTGACATAAATTCTAGACCCGCCTAATTTAATTGGAAAAAAAAAAAAAAAAGGATTCTCCGGAAAAGTCCAAGTCAAAATATAGCACCTAATATAGTAAATACGATTTTTCTTAAGAAGTGTTTGACGAGATTTAATTACCAAATTAAATTAGAAAAAGGATTTTGTTAATGACTGGCTAATTAATATTTGAAAAAAAAGTTCTTTCTTAATATTGTACTTAACACATTACACAAATTTAACTTGATAAACCCACCAAAAATTTTCGTGTTTAAGTGGAGGACTCACTTTGCCGGACCCACCAGACAAATCCCACATAAAGTTTTTTGTCTTTTTGTGGCTTTTGAAACCAACAAAATAATATTAAAAAAATTAGAGTGGAGTGGACATGCAATTTGCTCGTGCAAATCAAGTAAGAGAAGCTGTGAGGACTGTCGACGAACGCAAAGACATTTCCAAGGGTATCTCTAGATTCTCTCTTTACTTAAATTAGACGTGGAAAGCTCGTTATTTGCTTTTCAAATAAAAAGAACCTTTTTATTTTAAAAAGGGAAATTAAGAAAGTATTTGCGTATCGGAACAACCAAAATCAACCTAGAGGATTTGAAAAAGAAATTTACTTTTCTTTTTCCGTTTTGCTATTAAGAGGTGTTCGGATCGATTTTCATGCATCTTGATTAGTCTAACTCCCTAGGCAATCTTAGTAGGGTACTCTTCCCACATCGATTTAGTGCTTTCGAATTTTTGATCACGAAGTGTTTTGAACAAAATTTGAATTCAAAATTATAAGGAGAAGAGTAAATGACAATTATCTAAAATAGGTCATTTTAATAATTACCTAGATTGATCTTTCCATAAGCTATATAATAAAATAGACTTCTTATTGCTACGTTTGGAGATTACCCATATGTCACGATTTGAGTCGATTGGCCTCAGTCATGGGCCCATGTGGCGCTAGGCCAGCCAATGCACCAGGCCAACTTTCATCTTCAACAATCGTTCACGCGGCTTGTATCGTAAAGTGCCTCATTGTGACTAACCATTCCAAAACTCTGAACAAATTGGACATCTCATTATCCCAAGTAGGATATGCATCTGAATCCAACGTAATAACTAGTTTTGGCCTAAAATGGCCACCATCAGATAAGAGACATCAATTCTCAACTAGTTTGTGCACACTGACCAATCTTATCAGCAAAACTCCCTAAATATTGAAGTAGACTTCAATTGTACTAAAGTTACCAATAAAGAAATACAAACAAGCATCTTTTCTTTTGACAATAAATATTATCAACAATCTAATTTCAAGGACACCTATTTATAAAATTAACTGAGCCATTTCAAGTGACATACAAAGCAATAAAAATAAAACGAGATAAAAGTAGGTTTGGATTTGTTACGGAACATATCAAAGATAACTTAGGGCATGTTTGGCAAATTTTATTTATGTTCCTCGGAACAATTATTTTTGTTCTTTTGTTTAGGGGAACGAAAAAAGAATATAAACTTGTTTGGTAAAATTTTTGTTCCCGAGAATAAAAAATCTATTTTTTTGTTCTTGGGAATAGATTTGGAACAAAAAAAGAAAGACTAGAAAAAGTAGTTTCTTGTTTTTGGGAACAATTTCTATAATCTATTTTTTTTCTCCTCTCTTTTTCTCTTTTCTTCTTCTCTTTCATTTCTTCTTCTTCTTTCCTTTGGCTTGTCGGCGGCCATCCTCGTGAACGGCAACCGGCAAAAAAAAAAAGAAAAAAAGAAAAAATAATTAAAAGAATTAACAAATTAAAAGAAATAAAAAAACTAAGAATCCTACCAAACATATTTTTATCCTAGGAATATAAATTTTGGAAAGTTATCAAACGTGTTCTTTTGCTCAGAAATTATTCCCGATAATAAAATAAAAAAATCATTTCTCATCAAAAATTATTTTCCGAACAAAATCGTTACCAAATACACCATTAATCTCTTACAAGACCATTCAATCTATGAAAAGGAAATCAATGTCCTAATAAGAGACATAGAAAAACAAATCGGGTACTTGAAAGAAGATATATTATATTAGGCTACGTTTAGTAGTCAAGATAAACCATGTATTTGATACTTACTTGAAATAAGATAAAGATGAATATGATTGATAATAAGATGTGTTTTTTTCACTCATTTTTTGACTTAGACGTTGACCATACGACTCCTTTTGTCACCCACCACTTCAATTATAATTCTATAGAAGTGGTCCACATTTTTGTTTCGTCAAATGTGATGAAACTCTTTTTATTTTATGTCTTCTTTTTTCTTTCCTTGCGGTCCCCTTCTTTCTATTCTCTCTTCTCTTGCAAAATCCACATTCAACATAATTCTTTCGCAATTCAAGCAATTTTCGCGACCCACGATGTTATATTGCTTCCTAAGTCTTTCTTGCAGGCAAGTCTCTTTTTTCCTTGCCTATGAGGTGTATGTCTCTCGTCTCTTGCAATGACATTGTCATCTCTTTAATTTCTTTCTTTAAAGTGATCCTCTTCTTTCCACTCATAGTCGCGCGGCATTGAAAAGGTCAATATTTAGGCCATCCCAGCCGTCCTACCCACCTTTGCTCGCATAGGTATCAGGTTAACAACTTAACTGTCGGCCTCCCTAACAAGCCCTATTTCATTACCGCATGCAACCCCTCCTTGTACTGTGAAAGGTAATATTGAAAAGCACCGTCTCTTTCTCCTCTCATTTCTAGATTTTTCTCCGTATAACTATTCAAAAAGTCCAACGTTGATCGATTTAATCATAAAACTTTTAGTTATACCAATTTAATTTTAAATCTTTTAAAAACTTCTCAATTTAATTTGTTTGCCAATTTTGACCGAAAAATGTTGACATGGACTCGATTGGCTATTGAGCATTTTACGTGGCATGATTAGTGTTGACGTGAATAGTTTTTACGTATTTTCATAATTTTTTATGAATTCTTTTTTTTTTCCTGATTACTGGCCACAAGCGAAGGCCGGCAAAAAAAACAAAGGAAAAAAGGGAAAATTTAGAAAAGCATTATAAAAAAGGCAAGAATTATTCGCATTAGTGCCGACCACACCGTGTAAGATAGCCGATGGCTAGCTGGAATCCATGTAAATTATTTCTAATCAAAATTCACAAAAATTACTAAATTGACAAATCATCAAAAGATTTAGGACTAAATTAATATAATTGAAACTGAGACAATAAGTTTGGACTTCTTGGCTGATTTTTCTCTCATCTTTCCTGATTTGGCCTTTTGCCAGATTATTTCAATCCATTTTTTGTTTGGATTTTTAATAGCAAGTTGCAATGCAGTGATTAATATAGGAGATATTTGTAGTGGTATAATGTGGAATGCTTTAAAGTCAACTGAAGCATTGACATTATCTCCCTACATATAGGAGCAAGCGATCCATATGTGAGTGTAGATAAATAAAAGGCGTCTCCTCCATGTGTAGTGTAGGCATAAAAGTCAAGTAATAAAACATTTCTAGAACATCAGACGACTCGTGTGCTTTTAGATAATACGAAGATGAATTTGAATGAGTAGATTAGTTTGATTATGGTTTTCAATGCGGTGTCTGAGTGTTGGAATGAGAATTTGGCCTTTAACAAATTAATTTCTCGGAGCACCGCTGCTATAATGCTGCATTTGTTCTTTCATATGGGCCGTACCTTTAGGCCATAAACTGCAGTTGTGTGTAGAGTTGAACTTAATGTTAGTTTTTTAACAATCATCTCGCAATCACATATATTATGTTATTCTGAGTAGGCGTGGAGAGTTTGCTCTTATAGTACTAATCAAAGAGTACTTATTTCACTTGGGCATCCGCTTGATTCTCAACGGGTAATATTCAAGAGGACTCAAATTGCTAAAATGTATTTATTGAGGATGAAAATGCAAATAGATGGGGCAATCCATCGGGCTAACAAGTTCATTTGAAACTTTACCCAATAATTTTCTAACTCGTGATCTTTTAAGTAGTGTCCAAAGTCATCTTCTTGCTCAAGGTTATAACATTTCCATTAAAATGTCAAAAGAGAGACAAATAAGTTCTTCTTTATCACACTAGGAGCACGTCAAAAAAGAAAAACATACAGTTATATCATCCCATTTTAAGTCGACCTAGCATGTTGAAATTAATTTAGACTTTAATGTCAAACACATTATACACATAAGAGTACGCTCTCAAACATATTTTCTCGTGTCAAATAACTCATTTATATATAAATGGCATTTGGATTCCCAAACTATGACACCATTAATACTATCTCGTTTGTCAATTAATTTGACTCTATCATGACAATATAATAGTTTTATTACATTATAACATACAATGAACTTCCCGATTCAGAAAAAAATGACAAGATATTTTGGATACTTCACCTCTAATTTTAGTATCAAAGCGAATTAAATAGTAACTACTCCGTTCACTAAATCACATAATAAATACCTATTCTCATATGTTGTAGTTCTACTAGAGCCTTCACGACAAATACATCATAACTTTCATGGCATCATTGCCACTAAACGTGACATTAGTTTCGGCTGGGGAGCTGCCAGCTATTATACCAGTAACAATGAAAACAGAACTGACCGTGAGAGATGCGGCAGAGGGGTGTCTCTTCTCAGGGGAAAACGAAGAGGGCTTGAAAGCATGGCCATGGCGAGAGGGGCCAATCAGGTAATTCGGCTGGGGAGCTGCCAGCGCTGGAGTACTCTCCATTTGAGCTTCTGCGCGACTTCTGGTTCAGAGAGACAGAGAGCAGAAGGGAGAATATAGAGTTGAGGTCTTTGTGGCTACTCTGTTTCCGGGTCCTATTTAACCTAGACGATGGCAGCGTATGACTTGACATAAATTCTAGACCTGCCTAATTTAATGGAGAAAAAGGAAAAAAGATTCGCCGGAAAAGTCCAAGTCAAAATCTAGCACCTAATATAATAAATACGACTTTTTTATAAGAAGTGTTTGCTGAGATTTAATTACCAAATTAAATTAGAAAAATGATTTTGTTAATGACTGGCTAATTAATATTTGAAAAAACCATTTTCTTTCTTAATATTGTACCTAACACATTATACAAATTTAACTTGTTAAACAAACCAATAATTTTGGTGCTTGCGTGGCGGACTCAGTTTGCCGGACCCACTAGACAAATCCCACGTGGAGCTTTTTGTCTTTTTGTGGCTTTTGAAACCAACAAAATAATATTAAAAAAATTAAAGTGGAGTAGACATGCAATTTGCTTGTGCATATCAAGTAAGAGAAGCTGTGAGGACTTACGACGAACGCAAAGACATTTCCAAGGGTATCTCTAGATTCTCTCTTTACTTAAATTAGACGTGGATTGCTCGTTATTTTCTTTTCAATTAGAAAGAACCTTTTTATTTGAAAAAGGGAAATTAAGAAAGTATTCGCATCGGAACAACCAAAATCAACCTAGAGGATTTGAAAAAGAAATTTACTTTTCTCTTTTTGTTTTGCTATTAAGAGGTGTTCGGATCGGTATTCACGCATCTTGATTAGTCTAACTCCCTAGGCAATCTTGGTAGGGTACTCTTCCCACTTCAATCTAGTGCTTTCAAATTTCTGATCACGAAGTGTTTTGAACAAAATTTGAATTCAAAACTATAAGGAGAAGAGTAAAGTGACATTCATGTGGCCTATATCGTAAAGTGCCTCATTGTGATTGATCATTCCAAAACTTTGAACAAATTGGACATCTCATTATCCCAAGTAGATTATACATCTGAATCCACCGTAATAACTTGTTTTGGCCTAATATGGCTATCATCAAATAAGAGGCATCAATTCTCGATTAGTTTGTGCACATTGACCAATCTTATCAACAACAACAACAACAAAAAAAACCAATAAAGAAATACAAACAAGCATCTTTTCTTTTGACAATAAATATTATCAACAATCTAATTTCAGGTACAACTATTTATAAAATTAACTAAACCATTTATAAAGGGACATACAAAGCAATAAAAACAAAACAAGATAAAAGTGGGTTTTTGGATTTGCTACAAAACATATAAAAGATAACTTAATCTCTTACGAGACTAGGGGTGTGCATGGTCTGGGCGGGCAGTTCCCGACCTAGAACCGGGAACCACCTGCTAAGGACCGGTTTCGAAAAATTGGAACCGGGATCCACCCGTTTGTTGCATGGATCCACCCGACAACCGGACCGCCGGTCCGGTCCGGTTCCTGGGTGGATCCATGAAACCGATCTTGACACGAAACAATTTTGATTTTCAACATAAAACGACTACGTGACATCAAAGCAAGCCAAAAAAAGAAAAACCAAATTTAAGTACGTGGAACAAAAATTCATTTGTTGCAACTATAAATGCAACCAATGAAGGAATGGATGTACATAAGTTGATATAGAGGCAGAGAGAGTAGTAAGTGTTTAGGAAAAATGGGTCTCTCTTAAAGCTATGAACTGGACATATCCCTCATTAGGTTCGGCAAATTATCACAAGTCGCACAAACAAATCAAAGGAGGTGAAATGAGGCACCATCCAAACACAGGAAAACAAAGGAAGTGCAACTAAACAAGACTTTATTGAATACATCACCTTCATCATTATATTAATAAATAAACTAAACAACGAAAAAGCATAAGAATTCCCAAATATTTAGCTTTGTATTCATCTTGCAGCAAAAACAATTGCCACAAAACAATTGCTTTGTATTCAATTTTAGTATTTTTTTAATATTAAAGGGAACCGGTCCGGTCAGGGTGGGCGGATCCGCCCATGGAACCGGGAACCGGATTGGTTCCCACTGGTTCCCAAAAATTGGAACCGGGAACCGGACCGGTTCCCTCGAGAACCGCCGGTTCCGGGCGGTTCCGGTCCGGTTCCGGGCGGTCCGGGCGGTTCCCGGGTATTTTGCACACCCCTATACGAGACCATTCAATCTATTTATAAAGTAGGTTTGGATTTGTTACAAGACCATTTAATCTATGAAAAGGAAATCAATATCCTAATAAGAGACATAGAAAAACAAATCAAGTACTTGAAAGAAGATATATTATATTAGTCTACGTTCAGTAGCCAGGATAAATCATGTATTTGATACTTACCTGAAATAAGATAAAGATGAATATAATTTATAATAAGATGTGTTTTTTTCACTCATTTTTTAACTTAGACATTGACCATACGATTCCTTTTGTCACCCACCACTTCAATTATGATTCTATAGAAGTGGTCCCCATTTTTGTTTCGTCAAATGTGATGAAACTCTTTTTATTTTATGTCTTCTTTTTTTTCTTTCCTTGCGGTCCCCTTCTTTCTATTCTCTCCTCTTGCAAAATCCACATTCAACATAATTCTTTCGCAATTCAAGCAATTTTCACGACCCACGATGTTATATTGCTTCCTAAGTCTTTCTTGCAGGCAAGTCTCTTTTTTCCTTGCCTATGATTCTCTTCCTTCCACTCATAGTCATACGGCATTTAAAAGGTCAATATTTATGAGGCCAACCCAGCCGTCCTACCCACCTTTGCTCGCATAGGTATCAGGTTAACTGTCGGCCTCCCTAACGAGCCCCATTTCATTACCGCATGCAACCCCTTCTTGTACTATGAAAGGTAATATTGAAAAGCACCGTCTCTTTCTCCTCTCATTTCTAGATTTTTCTCCGGATAACTGTTCAAAAAATCCATCAATTTAATCATAAACTTTTTAGTTATACCAATTTAATTTTAAATCTTTTAAAAACTTCTCAATTTAATTTGTTTATCAATTTTGGCTGAAAAATGTTAACGTGGACTCTGATTGGCTATCAAGCGTTTTACGTGACATGACATGATTGGCGTTGACGTAAATAGTTTTTACATATTTTCATATTTTTTTTATGAATTCTTTTTTTTTCCTGATTACTGGCCACAAGCCAAGGCCGGCAAAAAAGCGAAGGAAAAAAGGGAAATATTTAGTAAAACATTATAAAAAATGCAAGAATTATTTGCATTAGTGCCGACCATGCCGTGTAAGATAGCCGATGGCTAGCTGGAATCCATGTAAATTATTTCTAATCAAAATTCACAAAAATTACTAAATTGGTAAATCGTCAAAAAATTAAGATTAAATTGATATAATTGATATAATTAAAACTGAGACAATAAGTTTGAACTTGTTGGCTGATTTTTCTCTCATCTTTCCGGAATTGGCCTTTTGCCAGATTATTTAAATCCTTTCTTTGTTTGGATTTTTAATAGCAAGTTGCAGTGTAGTGATTAATATAGGAGATATTTGTAGTGGTATAATGTGGAATGCTTCAAAGTCAAATGGAGCATTGACATTATCTCCCTACATATAGGAGCAAGCGATCCATATGTGAGTGTAGATAAATAAAAGGTGTCTCCTCCATGTGTAGTGTAGGCATAAAAGTCAAGTAAAAAAACATTTCTAGAACATCAGACGACTCGTGTGCTTTTAGATAAAACGAAGAGGAATTTGAATTAGTGGAATAGTTTGATTATGGTTTTCAATGTGGTGTCCGAGTGTTGGAATGAGAATTTGGCCTTTAAAAAATTAATTTCTCGGAGCACCGCTGCTATAATGCTGCATTTGTTCTTTCATATGGGCTGTACCTTTAGGCCATAAACTGCAGTTGTGTGTAGAGTTGAACTTAATGTTAGTTTTTGAACAATCATCTAGCAATCACATATATTATGTGTTGAAAATCAGAATCGGATTTTCTGGTTATTTTGTTTCCAGATTTTCCAGATTTTCAATATCTTCAAGATTTTTCTAGTTTTTCTAGATTTTCCAGATTTTTTTTCCAGATTTGTTTGTTAGCTTTTAGGAATTTGTTTATTACGTTTTAGGTGGTGTAGCAGCTATAAAAAGGTTAGATGCCTCATGTAAATATTTATTCTCTGGAGAATAAAAAAAACTCAGAGCAATTTCTCCTGAATTTCTTCATGGTATCAGAGCATGATCAGGACTATTCTCTTCTACCTTATTTCTGAGAGTTTCCACCATGACAAAATACCCTAGATCTGCCATGGCAAGCGAGGTTGAGAGTGAAACCTCATATCCTAGAGCTCAGAACTCTCCTCACATTACCCAACCTATCAATATATCTGAAGGTGGAACTCTTCTCATCACCGGTCATAAACTTACCGGTCACAACTTCAATCAATGGTCCCATTCTATCATGATTTTCGTTTGAGGAAAAGGTAAAGAAGATTACCTAACTGGAGCTGCCGTACAACTTGAGGAGACAAGCCCAAATTATCAAACATGGAAGGCGGAAAATAAGATGGTGATGTGCTGGCTGCTGAATTCAATGACAAATGAAACAGGGGAGAATTTCATGTACTACAAGACATCAAAAGAGATTTGGGATGTTGTTCATGAAACCTATTCAAACAAAGACAACACCTCAGCCATGTTCAAGATCAAGGGCATTCTCCATGATCTAAGGCAAGGGGAATCTTCTATCACTGATTATTTTAACCAACTCATACGTCATTGGTAGCAACTTGACATGCTGGAAGATATGATGTGGAGTTGTCCTGAAGATAGCAAGCGGTACAAGTAGATTCAAGATCGAGAACGCATCTACAAATTTTTGTTAGGCCTGAATCAAGAGCTTGATGAGGTACATGGACGAATTCTGAGCATAAAACCCTTACCTAGTGTACGAGAAGTTTTTGCTGAGGTTAGGAGAGAAGAGACTTGGCGAAAGGTGATGCTTGGTTCTTCAAACAACCAGACCAATCCAGCAAATTCTGTTCTAATAGCTCGAGGATCTCAACCATCTTGTAGTCAAGGCAGTCAATCAAACAACAACAACCAGCGAAGGGGTGGTCATCCATGGTGTGATTATTGCAAACGAATGGGTCACACGAAAGACACATGTTGGAAAATTCATGGTCGGCTAGATGATTGGAAGCCATCAGCCTCACATCCTACTCAAAATCGAGAGAGCAGAAGCAACGTAGTTCAAACCGAAACAATCGCTTGGTAGATTCAAGTTCCTTCAACAAAGAGCAAGCGGAGATGCTAAAAAAGTTGCTACAAGAATCAGTTCAGAAGGCAACCCATCCAGAAGGGATTAGTACAACAACGATAGCGCAACGAGGTAATTCTCTAAATGACTTTAGTGCTAAATAGGAGAAGATCACCTCTTGGGTTGTAGACTCAGGAGCATCCGACCACATGACAAGAGATATCACGGTGTTCAACGAGTACAATCCATGTCAAAATGGCACTAGTGTTCAAATTGCTGATGGTTCTTGCTCAAAGGTGGTTGGTGTTGGATCGGTGGTTATTTCAATAGATATAACACTGAATTCAGTATTATTTATTCCCAAGCTCACCTATAATCTTATCTCCATCAGCAAGTTAACCAAAGATTTAGGCTGCATTACTAAATTTTTCCCACACTCATGTGAATTTCAGGTTTTGAATTCGGGGATGACGATTGGCGGTCTTTGAGATGGATGCGGGTCTCTATCTTCTGCGAGTTAATGCCTCAGAATGGAAAAACAAGAAGCTGTCATGTGTAGCATCTCGTGCTAAAGAAGAGAGTGACGTAAGATTGTGGCACTATAGGTTAGATCATTCAAACTTCTCATACTTAAAAAGGTTGCTACCTTCGTTGTTCAATAAAGATTCAATAAAACTTCAATGTGAGGTGTGTCAATTATCCAAACATACTCGTAGTTCATATCCTTTGCAACCTTATAAGTCTTCTCATCCATTTCACATGATTCATAGCAATATTTGGGGGCCTTCTCGTGTCAATAACATTTCTGGTTCTAGGTGATTTGTTACTTTCATTGATGATCATACAAGACTCACTTGGCTCTTCCTAATGAAAGAAAAACCAGATATTGACCAAAATTTTCAAACCTTCAACCTAATGATCCAAACCCACTTCAACACAAAAATCCAAGTATTCAAGATAGATAACGGGAGAGAATACTTTCACTCACAGCTCGGGTCATATCTAAACAGCCATGGTATCATACATATTAGCTCTTGTGTAGACACTCCACAACAAAATGGAGTAGCGGGGAGGAAAAATAGGCATCTTTTGGAAGTCGCTCGTTCTCTTATGTTAACCACCCATGTTCCTAAATATTTTTGGGGAGAAGCAGTGTTGACAGCCACATATCTCATCAATCGTATGCCTTCCCGTGTCCTAGATTTCCAAACACCATTTCAAAGTCTACTTTGTAGCTACCCACATATTCATTTTGCCTCACATATCCCACTCAAAGTATTCGGTTGCATAGCATTTGTTCATATAAATTAGTAGCATCATAGCAAGCTAGATCCTAAGTCCCTCAAATGTGTGTTTCTAGGATACGCTCCAAATCAAAGTGGATATAAGTGTTATAGCCCACAAACAAAGCGTTTTTATACCACCATGGATGTTACCTTCTTTGAGCACCAGCCATTTCACTCCAAAAATACAATTCAGGGGGAGAGTTGTGAGGAATATTATTTTTGAGACACTTTTCATTCACTCGGGTCACAACAAACAAATACAAATTCTGCTTGTCTTTAGTGTCTACCCATTCCAACATCTAAGAGTCATCCAACATCCAAAAGTCTTTTGTGTCTACCAATTCAAGATACTACAAAAGACAAAAATAAAGAGGTAATTGTCTACTCTAGGCGGAAAACTCAAAAGGAGTTGGAGGACCGTATTACATCGAAGCCAGCTCAAGAGACAGACCTGAGTTCAAGATCCACAATAGATGAAGGTAATGCTCCTATAAGCTCAGAAAATTTTGCTATACCAGATGATCTTGATCAGCCCATTGCTCTTAGGAAAGGGAAGAGACAGTGCACTCAACATCCCATTAACAATTTTGTGTCTTATGAAAAGTTGTCTCCTAAATACAAGGCATTTGTTTCAACGTTGAGCAACATTCAAATTCCCAAGAATATTCAGGAGGCACTTGCTCAATCCGAGTGGAAAAAAGCGGTTCTTGAGGAAATTCATGCACTTGAGAAGAATAATACTTGGGAATATACAAAATTGCCAGCTGGGAAGAAATTGGTGGGATGTAAGTGGGTCTTTATAGTTAAGCACAATGCTGATGGTAGTGTTGATCGTTTCAAGGCAAGGCTGGTTGCTAAGGGATTCACACAATCATACGGTATAGACTATGAAGAAACCTTCGCTCCGGTGGCCAAATTAAACTCCATTTGGGTGTTGCTCTCCCTTGCAGCTAACTTGGACTGGCCCCTACATCAATTAGACATAAAGAATGCCTTCTTGAATGGGGAATTGGAGGAAGAAGTCTTTATGGAGGTTCCACCGGGAATTGACACTAAAGAGAGCTTCAACAAGGTATGCAAACTCAAGAAATCCTTATACGGCCTAAAGCAATCACCCCGTGCTTGGTTTGAGAGGTTAACAAGGGTCGTTAAGAAGCTAAATTTCATTCAATGTCAAACAGACCATACAATGTTTGTCAAGAAGTCAGCTGAAAGTAAAAGAGCAGTAATGATTGTATATGTCGATGACATAATCCTAACTGGTGATAATTTGGAGGAGATTGGAAAACTGAAGAATATCTTGGCAGAAGAATTTGAGGTTAAAAACCTAGGTCAACTCAAATACTTCCTAGGTATGGAGGTAGCTCGGTCACGGAAAGGAATTGCAATTTCCCAACGCAAATATACTCTTGATCTTTTGAAGGAAACTGGTATGCTTGGTTGTAAACCAGCTGACACGTCGATGGATTCTACAAATAAAACTGAGATGGAAAAAGAAGGACCATTAACAGACAAAGGGAGGTATCAAAGATTAGTTGGCAAACTAATCTATCTCTCGCACACTCGGCCATACATTGGTTTCGCAGTAAGTATGGTTAGTAGATACATGAACCGACCAACAGAGAAACACATGCAGACAGTTTTTCGAATCTTACAGTACTTGAAGAAAAGTCCTAGAAGATGGCTCTACTTTAAGAAAACGGATGAAAGAAACGTGGAGATATTCGCGGATGCAGATTGGGTTGGATCTCTCATGGACCGAAGGTCAACAACAGTGTATTATACCTTCATGTAGGGCAACATGGTTACTTGGAGAAGCAAGAAGCAACCTGTTGTTGCTAGGAGCAACGTTGAAGCGGAGTTTAGAGCAATGTGTCAAGAAATATGTGAAGGCATATGGCTGAGAAGAATCTTAAATGAACTAGGATTCACTAATACCAATCCTATGTCATTATTATGTGACAACAAAGTTGCTATTGAGATTGCCAAGAACCCGGTTCATCATGATAGAACAAAGCATGTGGAGATCGATCGACATTTCATCAAAGAAAAACTCGAGGAAGGAATCTTGAAGCTCTCGTATGTTCTAACCAATCATCAAACAAGGACATACTAACCAAGGTTTTATCCAGAAATAGTTTCGAGACTCTAAGGTGCAAGCTGGGTATGATAGACATTCATAATCCAGCTTGAGGGGGAGTGTTGAAAATCAGAATCGGATTTTCTGGTTATTTTGTTTCCAGATTTTCCAGATTTTCCATATCTTCAAGATTTTCTAGATTTTCCAGATATTTTTTTTCCAGATTTGTTTGTTAGCTTTTAGGAATTTGTTTATTATGTTTTAGGTGGTGTAGCAGCTATAAAAAGGTTAGATGCCTCATGTAAATATTTATTCTCTGGAGAATAAAAAAAAACTCAGAGCAATTTCTCCTGAATTTTTTCATTATGTTATTCTGAGTAGGCGTGGTGGAGAGTTTGCTCTTATAGTACTAATCAAAGAGTACTTATTTCACTTTGGCATCCGCTTGATTCTCAACGGGTAATATTCAAGAGGACTCATATTGCTAAAATGTATTTATTGAGGATGAAATGCAAATAGATGGGGTAATCCATCAAGCTAACAAGTTCATTTGAAACTTTACCCAGTAATTTTCTAACTTGCGATCTTTTAAGTAGTGTCCAAAGTCATCTTCTTGCTCAAGGTTATAACATTTCCATTAAAATGTCAAGGAGAGACAAATAAGTTCTTCTTTATCACGCTAGGAGCACGTCAAAAAAGAAAAACATACAGTTAATATCATCCCATTTTAAGTCGACCTAGCATGTTTAAATTAATTCAGACTTTAATGTCAAACAGATTATACACATAAGAGTACGCTCTCAAACATATTTTCTCGTGTCAAATAACTCATTTATATATGTATGGCATTTGGATTCCCAAACTATGACACCATTAATACTATCTCATTTGTCAATTAATTTGACTCTATCGTGACAGTATAATAGTTTTATTACATTATAACATACAATGAACTTCCCGATTCAGAAAAAAATGACAAGATATTTTGAATACCTTACCTCTAATTTTAGTGTCAAAGCGAATTAAATAGTAACTACTCTGTTCACTAAATCACATAATACATACCTATTCTCATATGTTGTAGTTCTACTAGAGCCTTCACGACAAATACATCATAACTTTCATGGCATCATTGCCACTAAACGTGCCATTAGTTTCGAAAACCTACAACTCAATAGCTAGTACTATATATGAGATGTGGCATGATTCCGACCTTCGGTTAAGACGGAAATGTTACATAACCTGTTACGGAGATTGGAACACTAGGAAAACACAGAAAAGAACACAAAACTTAAATGGCACCATGTAGCACACTTGTCATAGTTACATCGATCATTCGAGTGTTTAGTCAAAGTAATTATGTCAAAGCTGTTGCTAACTCAAATTGACCTGAAGTACAAGGACACAGTTAACACGAATAGCCAACCAGCCCAACCTTACAAGCCACTTGAAGCAATCTCTCACCATAGACATCCACACACCTCTATCGAGTGTTAACCATTCGACATGGATTAACTGATGTTTTGGATAATATAAGACACAGCCCATACGGACTGCGACTGGCTCTTCAGTGTCTCTCATGGCCATTGCACTCAACACGGCCGAGTAATAAACAGCATTCACTCTTCGAACAACTTGCCTCGAAATGAAGGGCAGCATAGCCAGGCTCTTCATATTGTGATTAGTGACCTGTAACAAACAAGCACCATTCCCATGAAATAGTTCCGGAGACTAATTTTACAAGTATATACTAGATCACTTTTTGATCAAGCAAGAAAAATTTAGTTAGACATGAACTGTCACTACGACTCAAAAGCAGTTAAATTTGGTGAAAAGAACAAGCAACCTTAAACATTGATGCTATGCCTAAGCTAAAGCACGAAAAAGTCCAATGTTTCTCTTTCATCTGAGGGAAAGTTACACTTGAGGGAAATATACAAAGAGAAGACCAACAGTTTCAAGACTAAACATGGTCTTTCACACCGCAACGGTCTTAGAGCATTTTTTCACAATCAGTCAAAACCTATCTACATCAATCACCAGCCAGAGAGAAGGAGCTGCACAGCTTTACTGGAAAAGGACTGAAAGTCACTGATACAAAAGACTTGAAATAAATCAAATCAGTGATATAATTGCTTCGCCTAGCCTATCACAGCTCAACGGTCCAATTCATCTTGTTATCAATGAGACCCATCTGCAGTCTGGTGAGTACAGAACATACCTGTTGAAGTCACCCTGCCAAAAAGTTACACAGCAGACTTACTGCTCTCGCATTTTTTCTTATGGACACACATATAAACAAGTTGATTTTTCACAAAACAAGGGATCTCTTGTTTAGCACAAAAGTTAGTGTCAGTTTGTTTCAAAACAAGTGCTTTTCAGAGTTCCAAACTCAACAGCTTAGAGGGATGAATGGCTGTTCTTTTCTATGTAATCAAGGCACAATCATTTCAATGCTACTATTGCACTGTACAGTAAGGAGGCTTGAGTGAGACCAAGTCTATGCCACGTTAAGGATTAATGGTGGCAGTTGCTCATATGATAAATGAACTAATTTGACACTTTTTGAACTTTGAATCAGCTTTCTAATGATGATCGTTGACACAGTCATGAGTCATTAGAAGCAATCATAGCCAATCAAATATGAGTCCCAACTAATAGTGGCTTTACCTTCTACTGCAGTAAGTGATGCTTCCTACTGGTGATCCAACCACAGCTGTCCCAGGACAGAAACTTCATCAGCATCTAGCAACACATCCACCACTACAACTGCAAGCCAAGCCCTCAACCTGCATTTTATAAGGCAAGCATCAGAAACAAGTGACCCAATATACATCTCTGCAAAATGCTCTAACTGCAGAATGCAGCAACAGAACATCCACCTGTTAACACCCTCATGACAGTGGCTAAACTAAGGTGGTGCAGCCACATTGTATGCAAAAACGCCTACCATATTATTTAGGTCACCAAAAGAAATAAAAAGTTTTCTAATCGACACCATATGAACAAACAAGCATTAGGACAAGGGAAAAAGTAGCACATTGCAATTCTTGAGAAATAAGGATGCATCACACAGCTACTGACAGTAGAGAGAGTTCAAGAGTGGTTACTTTAGACCAACCAACAGCTGTATATAACCATCAAAAGAAAAATAAGTGTCCAGATTTTAGCACATGGAGCGGGAGGACTTCTTAAGTTGTAAGCTTGACTATAAGTGCATTTATTCTGAAGAGCAGGAAGCCTATGATGGGCAGTCTTATAGAAAATTTTTCATTTGTGCACAAGCTTAACAGAACTATGCAGGAAATGTACAAAAACCCAATGCAAAATCCAGTGCATTTGATGCAAGGCCTTTGATCATGGAAATAAGCATAAATTTCTCAGCACGCATATCCTTGAAATGCATTAAAAATCATGAGCTAAATTAACACTTGCAGTATGAGTTTACACCATTCATAAATGACAAAAGGACCTCTCTTAGGGAGGGAAAAAATGCATCCACACTCCCCTAGTGTGTGAACTTCACCGTACTTCCTAAGAGCTTTAATTTTTCCTCTCATTCCATCTACATTCTTCTAGCATGACTAGCCCCTTGGTTTCCATACTCCATCAATCTATAGCATGTGCCCTTCCTTTCTATTCACAATAATTCCATCAAATATGAAAAGACATTAGGTGGATAACAATGGGGAAAAACTAGAACTAGTTGGTCATAACTACATGTGCCTGAGCATAGTATTCATGCAACAACAGAAGCATTGATACCTAAAAATATGCACTGACTGCTTGCGATCAAAGAGAATATTTTCTTTAACCCATCAGAGTTTGTGTTTCTTAACCCTTAACTTATTCTACAATTGATTGTCATAACAATTAACAAGTTATCCAGGTTAATGAACATGTATATGGCAGTATTTGCCAGAGAAAATAATCCATTATAAAAAGCTTCTTATAGTGCACCAAAATCTAGAACACTCATTCGATGAATCCACTGGCAATCTTAGTTACAAAGTATGCCACCTACTCTGTTCATGCCACCCTCACTGAATCATGCAAATACCTATCCATGAAGAAGAGAATTACGATCTACAGCCACAGAACCAGACCTTGCCTTGGGATAACTCAGATGGTGACATTCTTCACTAACACTTCATCTCCCGAATGAATAGCTAGTAAGGTCTTCACCTGCAAGTCGAATATGGAGCCAATTAGGGAATAGTTTGCAGATAGGTCAGTATCATTTAACTGATCTGACTATTGATTTCCCCGCTCCTTTTAATAGTGCAGGTAAACTGAAGCAGAACTCATACAATGATGCTAGCTGCAAGGCTGTCCTTTTGAAATAAACAATGCAATTGGAGGAAGTAAATCATCAAGAACAAAAAAGGCTCTCTGGGAGTCCAATGGGCAAGTTCATCAGCTGTGCGGTTGAAGCAGTGGCTTGGATGAGTAGCCGACCAAGTGACTGTGTAAATTGATTAGTTTAACGTGACACAAGAGAAATCCAGGGTTCAGTTACATATCCATTTTAAAAGGACATGTCTAAGTGGTGCTGTACACATCATATTTATCACAAGATTAACGGGAAATTACCAATATAAAACCAGTTTATTTCCTGGTTACTCATATTTTAATGGATTTCTTCTGTGACCGTTTTTCCGAAATCAACTCAAGCAAATCCCTGACCATTGCAACTAACACCAAGTAATGCCTCCCCTAAATAGGTGAGACAAATGCCATGTTATATTGTATAATTGAAAAAAGTTCATGCTACCTGTGAAGTTTGGCACTAATATCTATGCAAAAAATTCAGATATAGGAATAATCGCAACTCTTGCAGTCTCCTCAGTGAGTTCAAGTGCTCCTGCGATTATAGTTCTCTCATTGCGTGTATCTTCGCCACTTTTTCCTGCCTGATGCATCAAAGCCCACTCAGTTAGCCTAAAAACTGCATTAGTGGATTTAGCTAATTCTTGTGATATAAAATCTCACCTTGCTTATGGGATATGCAACATGAAAACAGATGAAGACAAGAACATGGAGTACTAATGCCACTCTGCACCAATTGCCAGACCATACCTAGAATACAGTGCTTGGGTAAAATCTGTGACGGAGTGACAGGTACATTCAAATTTGAACGTACACCGAATAAGATTAAAGGAAGCCCAATCCCAGCTGCCCAATGCAACAGTACTAACAACACAGAGTATATTAAGTTGAACCGAGTATTTCTGCTCCACTATCCTTCGCTACCTTCTCTATTAAAGCCGAATAATTTTAATCACTTTATTTACTACACTGGAATCTATACCTAAAGAAAACCCACCATGATCAGTAACATAATAGGAATTTTCCAAGTGTGACAAGTGACAAGTAAGTGATACATACTTTTGAGGAATAAACTCTAGTAATTCCCTATCAAGGTGCACCGTACCAAAGTTTCACTATAATGAGCAGTAAAGATCACATTCCTAGATGAGGCTCATGCTCATTAATGCAAACATAAAATAAGCTACCAAGAATGAGAACATACCTTGCCAAACAAAAGTATCAAGGTCATTGAAATAAGAATAGCTCCCCAAGCTGTTACAGAACTATCAAGAAAGACAGGCAGTGCTGGCAACTGCAAGTGCAACAAACAAAACAGAGACATGAATCACTTGCTCATCAAAATGAGAAGGAGACAATTCACCTCATTTACCTCCATAGCAGCAGCGTTGCAAATTAGTAGGGTGCACAGCAGCGAATGTTGTCGTCTAATAACCGGAAATATCTTCTGTAGTGGAAAAGAATTGATCTTCAGTCAATAGTGTAACAACCAGATGATATGTATCTGAAAGGCTGCAGCTCTAGCAACAGATCATCTGTCTTCCAGGATATAATAGTGGGACTACTTCAGTTCAGAGGAAGTCAGTAAGCAACTTAGCAGCACAGTATATCTTTATAAATAAACGATAAATGATAGAAGAAGATGGAGTATCTGCTCAGAGAATATATTGCAAATGTGCAAGCTTGTGAATCATTCGTGATGACACAACCACTCAAACAATTGGGATTCAAAAGCTCACTGGAGAAGAAACAAGCTTCAACTTGGACTGCTTGAAGGAGCCAAGACAAGACAAGAATAAATTGTCATTGAAAATAATCTCCATCAACCAAACTCACCATTGGAATGCATCAGACATACATATGAGAAAGATGGCTTCAGATACTGGACATGAAAAGGTACATCAAATGCCAAACAAATTTAGACAGTAAGTACAGCACACAGGGAAATTGTGGAGATTTAGGAGCATTTATTTGATGTAAAATCACTCTCATAAGTCCTCATGATCTTTCACATAGTAAAATATCTCATGAGGTCTTAGCCCACGATGTGAAAACAAATTCAGACATAATCCATCCTCCAGTTTGGCTAAATCAAAGAACGTACAGGACATGGACCAATTCATAGCAAAGATCATATTATCTGGAACCTACTATAAGTAACATCGGATTAAAAATTTGGAGAACACTTGTGATAAAAGAGGAACCTTATAAGATAAATTTTGGGGTAAAACCATGCATATTAGCAAGATCTCAACAGTATCCATGTAAATTCAAAAGTACACACTCATGGGCTAGTATGTATAACTTTTACTTCACTTGACAGAGGAGCACCTACTCTAAGTATAGGAAGTTCCAGAAAGCCTTGACCATATAATTGCAGAAAATTCCTACCAGACTTTATCACGGCTCACCTCTCACTTAACGTCCCGTTTCTCAAGTCTTTAATGTTTCCAATATCAGAATAATGTATATCTACTGTTCAAAGGGATTAACATCTGATCCAGCTGCAACCACGTTGCTTTGTAACCCCATAGCTCTTCAACATCTTCCTCACATTTGCTGCCTCATCCCATTGACCTGCAGTTGCATATATATTTGACAAAAGCACGTAAACCGACGGATTGTCTGGCTCGTTTTTTAGAATCAACTCAGCAACAACTCTTCCAAGCCTTAAATTGTTATGAGATGCACAAGCACTGAACAATGTCCATAATGAGCCAGAATTTGCTTGAAAGTGCTGACTATTTATTACTGTTTCAGCCTCATCGAGATATCCAGCTCGACCAAGAAGGTCAAGCATACATGAGAACTGGTCCTCTTGAGGTTTAAGGCCAAACGTATTTAACATTAAGTCAAATATGCGAGCACCATCATTAACCAGACCAGAATGACTGCAAGCAGATAATAATGCTGTAAAAGTGGCTAGATCTGGTTTACACTTGGACTCATTTCGCATTGCCTCAAAATAATTCACTGCTTCCTTCCCTTTCCCATGCTGAGCAAAAGCAGAGATAAGGGCATTCCATGATATCGTGTCTCTCTCAGGCATCTTATTAAACACTCTCAAGCAAGAGTCCAGAACTCCGCATTTTGAATACACTGTAATCAGTCCATTACTCAAAGAAGCCTCTGAGAGAAATGCATTTCTGATGATGTAGCAATGAATCTGTTTTGCATGTCCCAAGGAACAGAGGGTAGCGCACATGGCCAGAGCAATACTGAGAGTATATGCATTTGGCTTAAGATCATAAATAAACATCTCAGGTAAGCATCGTAAGCCTTGTACTGGAAAACCATTTGACAGCAAACCAGAAAACAGGGTATTCCATGAGATCAGATTTTTCAAAGATATGTCTCGAAACACTTGGTAGGCATGCATCATCTTTCCATGTTTAGAATATGCCAATGTTAATGCATTGGAAGCCTGAATATTCAAGAGGAGCCCCTTTTGGTATAAAAGGGCATGAATCATCTCCACTATTTTTGTTGACTCGGAGTTAGTTAACAAACTTCCAAAGGTAAATTCATCAGGTTCAAAACCAAGCCTTTGCATTTGTAGGAAGGTCAAAATCACTGATGTACCCAAATTTAATTGAGCATAGCTGGAGATCATGGCATTCCAAGACACAAGATCCTTCTTATCAAATCTATTAAAAACCGTCTTGGCTGCCTCCAATATGCCACAGCGAGAATACATGGTAATTGCAGCATTAATAACTGCAGTACAAGATTCAAGACCTCTTTTGATAGCTTGAACATGTAGTTGAGCAGCACCTCTCTCGAATGAACATGAACTCATGAGACTTACATAGGTGAGCTCAGTAGGACTAAGCCCAGACCTTTGCATTTCCCTGAACATCAAAAGAGCCTCCTCATCTCTACTTATTCCCACAAGACCATCTATCATTGCATTAATGGTGATTTCATCACGCACTTCAGCATCATCAAAGACTTTGTAAGCATCACCAACACATTCACTGTTGAAGTACATTGTAAGCAGGGAATTTATGACTGAGGGCTTGATCAGAAATCCTGTCTTAGTAACTAAACAATGCACCTGCCTCCCGAACTCAAGCAGCTCCAAAGAACACAAACTCAGCACACAAGCGAAACTATAATTATCATGCTTGACACCCAGCTCATGCATTTCCCTGAACTTGGCAAAGGCAATCTCTTCATGCCCACTATCTGCACACCCAGTAATAACGGCATTCCAAACTGCCACATTCCTGTCAGGCATTTCATCAAACGCCTCACAGGCATAGTCAACTTCCCCTAGCTTCATACAAGCCGACATCACTGTCGTCCATGAGTACACATCTGGGTTCTCAATTTCCCCAAACACCTTTTTCACCGAACCCACATCTTCCACTTTCGCATAGAGCAAAAGAAGGGTGTTGGCGACGTGTGGGTAAGCTTTGAAGCCGGCCCGAATAGCGTGAGCGTGAAGCTGCTCGCCAAACACGGCGTTGCGAGAATTGGCACAAGCAGTGATGGTGCTGGAGAGAGTGTAGTGGTCCGGCTTCAAGTAACAACTCTCACGGATTTGGACAAACAGTTGGAGACATTCTGTGTAGAGGTTGGAGCGAGTTAGCTTCGCGAGCGAAGTGTTGAGCCTATAGAGTTGTTTGGCTGTGCTTTCTACTGTATTTGCACAGACGAATGGAACTTTCATCAGCTGGTGCGAAACCAATAACCCTCCGTGCTTCTCAACGTCAATCTCCAAGGGCCCTTACAAGAGAGAGAAAGAAACCCAACATCAACCGCAACAAACAGGTGTGAGAGAGGTACCTGTAAGTATCACATAATGTAGCGTTAGCGTTGCACGTTAATAGAGAAGCCGGTTGTTGAGGGGGGCATTGCTTCTGCAGCTGCAAGCAGAACTGACCCTGAGAGATTTTGGAGGGAGGGGTCTCTTCTCAGGGAAGAACGATGAGGACTCGAGAGCATGGCCATGGCGGTATGGAGCAAACCGGGCAATTCGGTCGTTGAGCTGCCAACGTTGCAAGGCTCTCCATTTTAGCCCTGCGCGCGATGGTTCGAAGAGAGGGGAATATAAAGTCATAGTCGAAACCGAACGCCTAAAAAATAATTAAGATGAGTTTCATAAGATAGGTGTTTGAGGAAACTAATTACCAAATCAAACAAGAAAACGTGTGTTAATGAATTATTTTCAATTGTTTGTTATGTGTATTTCATGTGGAAACATTTTAATTTGCAAACATTGGGATTAAAATAACATAAGTGACATAACATTCAAATAGCGATCACTTAAGTACTATAATTTTTTCTTTCGATCACTTAAATGCTATAACTTCTGAAAAACGTTCACTTACTTGAGAACCCCTGTCTACCCCGATACTGAGTTGCAACTCTTCCTATAGAAAGCTTCTTCGCCTAATTACATTATAACTTTTAATCGATTGTTTAAGTGTAGTTTTTTTTTTTCTTTTTTAAAAAGTCCATCCAAGTGTTGGAAATCCAATGTGGCATAACATTTGTATTGATCGTTTTTAAAGATTTATGGCATTCAAGTGAGTATCGTACATAAATTATGAATTCAAGTGATAAAAAAGATACTATGGTACTCAAGTGAGCGTTGTACAAAAGTTATGATACTTGTAGTGTCTTTTTCCCAACGAACATCAATGATATATACTTGACAAGCATAGTAAACTTATTTAATGTAATTTTAAGAGCTGAGCCATAAGCATATATTATATCCCATTGATATTTTTGTATCTTGTCGTGCTTAATTAATCTCTAGAAAATTTGTTTTTCAGAAAATTTCAAATAAGAGCATGAAGTACAAACTTTTTTCTCAAAAAAGGAGCTCAAGATATTGTCTCAAATAAGAGTCTCATGTGGCCAATTTAATCTCAAATAGCCCGATTTCACCAATTAACCAAATTTTGTCCATATCCAGCGGCACTCTTGCCTGATTACATTTTTCTTTTTTTCTTTTTTCTTTCCCTCTTTGTTTCACTTTCACCAACGCATCGATCAAGTTCGAAACTTAGTCCATACACGCTCGCGGAATTATACTCTCCTCTTGCAAATCCAACTTTAAGAGTTTTCTCTTCTCATTGACGGCCAAGCTGTTTGGTCCTCTCGATGACCTCCTCTTGACCGATGCAAACTTTGTGCAAACTTCGGGCAAAATCTATGATTTCACATGACTCATACATTTGATTTTTGCACTTATGGAAAGCTATGTCGTATCGTACTGTTTGCTAGGCACTAGATCAGTCAAATGGGTGGGTTGGGTCGAAAATGGGTCGACCCATATTTGACCCATTTAACCCGTTTTGACCCATATTCTTGTAGTGTAAATCTAGCGACCCATACTCGACCCGACCCATATTGCTAAAATCCATTTATATTCTAGAAAAACTTATGTTCACTTTAAGCTATATGCTAATTGGATAAAAACCTCAAATTAAATTAAAAATAAAATAAAAATAAAATGTTAAAAAACCTATATATTAGACTATGTACATGCTTCTCTTATTTAAAGTGAGCATACTATTGAGACTAAGTATTTAGCTATTTGAACACTATCTAATGAAACATCCGCGAAGGCAAGAATGAAAATGGTCTTTTGCAAGTCGGATTTACGCAAGCTTCATCAAATCTAGAACTGGATGTTACTTTGAGCAATGAAAGTAAATGCATCAAGAGACTTTAAAAAATTTGGCAGCAAGAACTCAACTCATTTTCGGGGGGACAACCAAGTACAGAACATGACCAAGTCCCAAATATGACGATATCTTCAATTCTGGAGGTAGAAAATTCTAAACCTGATACCAATTACAGTTCATCTTTTAACAAAGAGATGAAACTCTTCTTCTAATTAACGCATAACTTTTCATGGGAAGAAAATACTTGCATATGCCTCCCCAACCTGCAAATCCCCACATGAAACAATGTAAAAATGTTCGCATGGACTAATTAAGCATAGTACAACTTGTTTATGGTTGGCCACCCCTAATCAGCTTCCTAAACTATGAAAGCTTCTACAGATATCTGTAATTTACCAAGAAGTCAACTGCCATATCAGAGGAAAAATATGGGTACAAGTACAAAGAAGGTATCTTGTAACCAAAAGCCTCACAACATGCCTGTTGAAACACTGAAATTAGGTCTGCAAAAATAGTCTTGTACCTATTCCATATTGTATCATCCATGAGACAATGAATGTGGAATATTGAGAACAAACGTATCATGTAACACAAACCTTTCTTCACGCTTCTCAAGTGTTACAATTTGTTCTTTCAGCTGAGTTATCTTTTCAAATATTTGGTAGATTTCCAACTTGCACCTTAGACGAATCGTTGAGAAAACTCTCTATGAGTTTTATGGTAGATTTCTGTACTTTTGGATGCAAATGCTTTATGTTTAAGAACACTAATGGAATTATTGGTAAATTTGATCCTAGATCAAAAGAGGCAATATTTTTGGGTTATTCACGATCTAGCAAAAGCCTATTGTGTCTTTAATAAAACACAATTTTTTGAAGAGTCAATCCATGTCAAGTTTGACAATACTTTGAAAAGAGAGCCTATGGAGGGTGAAGAGAGAATTCTATATACTAACGCATTAGCCTTTACAGAGTCAACTCCCACTACAAATAAAATTCCTCTCACAAATACGAAGGAAAAACCATGCAGGCATTTAATATTTGACCTCAAACTTGACTAAGATTGACTGAAAATATTAGAAATCCAAACCCCTAGAGTAGTAAAACTTGGCAATGGAGATACTTAAGTGCAAAAAGTTAGGAAAGTGACACTTAACTGCCAAAATCAAAGCAAAATGAATTAGTTAAGTGTCAATGGGGAGAAAATCTAACCAAAATGCTTATAAGGTGATTTTCCAATGAAGCAAGTACAAAACGACATTGTTTTGCACGCTATTGTAGCTATATAAGTGCAAAAATAACGTCATTTTGCTGCTGACGTGCCTCCTTGCTACTTGCAATCTCTATCTTTTAAAATAAATAAATAAATAAATTTAGGTTAATAGATATTTATATTAAAATTCAAATATTTATATTTATTATTAAAAAAGAGAAGGACGAAGTAGAAGGCGAGGGCTTAGCCCTCACTGCTGCCCCCCACCGTCGCTAAGAAGGGCGACAACAAAGTGGAAGAAGAGTTGGCCGAGGTTATCGGGCCCTGTTGGGTGACGACTCATCTGGCCAAGTAAGGGCTGGCGACCATTGCCAAATCCGGGGGAGGGCCACAATCCACGCCCCGAAACTAGGCAAGGGCTCTCAGGCCTTGCTGTCGATCGATCAGGGTCATCGGCCCCAGGACAGGGCCCAACGACCTCAGCCGCCCTTCTCCCACCATCACCAGCCCTTCCAGATGATGACGAGGAGGTGGCGAAAAGGGCTGCAACTGTTTTTTTAATTTGATTTTAAATTTATATTAAAATTCAAATTTACACCAAAATAACGTCATTTTGGTTTCTCTTTGTTGAGTCAGCTCTCCAGCAAGCTACATATGTGAGCAATATTAATAAAAAATTATCACGTAAGATTTTCCACAAGATTCATCGGACTTGGACTCAAATATCTCATTTTTTTAAAATGTCATTTAAGTGTCACTTTTCTAAATTTTATTACTTAAGTACCATCCTGTGCCAAGTTTTGGCATTTGGACTAGTTTTTTGCCGAAAATATTACTTTAAGAGATTTCCAACAATATCTGATTTCTTGAAATTGAGTAATGGGATCTTAAGACGTCGGATCTTTAAACCACGACCATCCCATCATGAGGTGTCAAGAATTTTATGATTTGTCTTTATCTATTAATTTCACCTTAGAAATCAAGTCATAAGCCTTTTGACACTTTAAGAATCACGGCAATCAAATTTTTAATGGAGAAAATATAGTTACTTTTCACCGCGATCGTATGTTTAGCCCGATTCCCTGAAAATCATGATCCCAACATTTTTTTCAGAGATTGAATAGCACCTGTGGAAATTTCCAGTCGCGGGCATTTTGGGACAGTTACTTTTCTAAAACGCGGCCGCAATGAATTGCTGCGTCGGGACGGACATTAGCAAAATGTGAGTCGCAAAATGATAGTGAGGAGATTCTTCGGCCGAAGGCAACTCCTCTAGAACCATATAATTTATGAAAAAGGAAATAGATGTGAAAGAAGTTATTTATTGCTTCTTGAAACGAACTTCTTCAAAATGCTGCAAAAGACTTAGGGCCCGTTTGGTTTGGCTTTTGGGAATGCATTCGCCAAAATACAAATACATTTGGGTAAATTGAGTTTTCAAAATGCAAATATCGTTTGGTAAAATTTGCATCCGTAAATGACTTTTATTAAATTTAAAATATATATATTTGTACTTTTTTTTTTGAAATCCGGCCACCAGACCGCCGGATCTAGCGACTGGATGGCTAGATTTGGCGGCGCAACCCCGGCGACGGTCGCCTGGGTCGGGCGACCCAGGTGTCGCCTGAGGTCCGGCGACGGTCACAGGGGTCGAGCGACCCTCAGGCAGCGGTTGCCGGCGCCTCGCCAATGCGCGCGACCCCTTGGCCGATGACCGCCGACCTCCGGTCAGCTTCTTCTGGTGGTTGCGGTAGTTTTGGAGAAGATGAACAGTATCGGGATCTGCATTATGAAAATGCAACTTCCCATAATACCTCTGGAGCTACATTGGGCTAAATGCCCTTAGAGCCACTTGTAGATGCAATTGCATCTCACTAAAGTCATCCAAAAATACAAACCAAACACCTTTGCATTTGGCTAAGGGACTTTAGAGCCCCAAAAGGCTTTCCAAATGCCCAACCAAACAGAGCCTTAGGGCCCGTTTGGTTCAGCTTTGGGGAAATGCCCTTAAGAGAATGCAAATACCTTTGAGGTAAATGGGTTTTCAGAAATCTTTAGACCGTTTGGTAAAACCAGAATCGAAAAGCCCTTTAGGGAAATGCAAGATTTGTTTTGGTAAACATGTATTTGAAAAGCCCTTTGGTGAGACTAAATTAAGTTTTTTAGTTTTAGTATTTTTAAAATTGTAAAAAAGAAACAATGACTATATAACATTTACATTTTCATGTTGAGAATAATATAAAAGATACATATTAATAAATTCATTTAAAAATTATATTAAAAGAATTTGATTATAGATTAGATGCAAAGCTCAACTTTTGGCTAAGGATTTTTTTAAGTTTGTTTTCAACTTTGAATAATTTTTGTAATTATTAAAATATTAATCATTTTCGTTAATTAATGATCATTCTAATATATTAATAAAAAGTTGGGCTATTGATTGTCAAAAAATAAAAATGATATAGCCAAAAAAAGTGAACTTATCGGTGAATAATAAAGCGACGATTGTGGATGTTATTTTTTTAGTAAGCATCGCATATAAAAATGGAAAGATTTTGTTCCATAAGTGATGTTTCGTTGAATATTCACATATATTTTAAGATATTTTGTTGGCAATTATTGCAATTGGTAGATAGTATAAAAAATTAAGTGATATGTTATGTCAGCTCCGTGTTCATTAGTTAGTTTCGTGTTAACATTGTTGATTTGGCATCATATACATGTGTTGTATCGTGTCGTGTCGGTTCAATAATTTTCAAATCGTGTTTATGTCGAGTAAGTTGACACGATCAATTAATCATGTACGTACGACACTGACATGAATCGACACTCATAACTGTGAGCTCTATTTCTTGCTTACAAAGAAGAGCAAAGGAAGCATAACATCGATTGCTCCAAATTTTACCATGGGTAATCGGCAGGCCAAGATTATTAGCCGTGACATGAGACTTCTAAATTTTGGCAGTATATAAATAAATAAATTAATTAAAAACGAGAAAGACTTGAATTATTAAAAAGAAGAAGCAAATCCATAGTTATGATTAGGGAAGAAGCAAGGGGGGAATAAAATAAAACAAAAAGAAAATAAAGAAAAAGAAGGGGAAAAAAATCCCAGAAAAATAGGCTCGAATTCCCCCTCGAGTCGATTCGGCTGTTCTGAGTCTTCTAACCACCCAAACCCTCACCAATGAACTATATCCTGCAATGATTATCAAAATATTAACTGAGAACCATCTTATGTTATATTGCCATAGGATTGATGCGCGCATGGCCTGGTGGGAACCGGCCTGGCAATAGAATTTGCATTGACAGGAATAGTTCTATCAGTAGTCGAAACAATTTCACCGGGTCTTGCTGTTCCGGAAGCTTCCACTATATCACTAGTGCTTCCAGATGATGGCGGCTTAAATGGCGCAGGACCTGATGAACCCCCGGCTCTTTCCCACGGCTTAGGAGGTGGACCATTTGTTGCGGAAACAGGGAATGAATGTCACAAACTAATGCAAACAAACAACGAGGACGGATGGTTGGGGTCGATTTTACATCGTGGCCTGACTTTGCACCAGCTGCCTCAAGACTAATCACTCTAAGGGCAACACCCAACATGAGAATCCCTGTTCAATTATCACTACAAAACACGGATCATTCAAGCAGATAACGAGTTAAGAGACACCAACCGACGATTGCCCTTAAAGATACACAAACGACGGGACCCAATAGACGGAAAAAGCAGCTAAGCTCGTAAAGAAAAAAACCCAGAATGCAGAGTCCACCCACAACGGAATTAAACCAAAAAAGATAGAAACTTCAATTACAGACTCCCACCAAATTCGGCTACGAGAATAAAGCCCCTCCTTTTTCAGCACGCGACCACAAAACTTAAAGCGAATGGGAACCCAAATCAGAGAAGACAGAGCACTCGATTCAGCCGGACGTAACCCATAATTGCATCAAGAACGGAAACGAACGAGCAAGAACGAAAGACAAGAAAGGAGCGAACCCAATGTGCCGTTACCGGAGTCCATGGCAGGATAGGAGAGAGCTCCGAACCCAGATGAAGCACCCCGTTATGCCTAATTCACGCGCGAAGCCTCCTTTGGACCTTGGGCGGAGAGCCGAAGCCGTCGCCGTCGCCGTCACAGGAAGCGGAGCCGTCGCCGTCGCAGGAAGCGGAGCCGTCGCCGATCCGCGAGAGGAGGACCTCCGAGTGGTGCTCGGATTGCTCGGATCTCGGATCTCGCTCGCTCGTGCAACGAACTTCGGCCTTGATGGAGTGGTGCTCGGATTCAAATCGGGATGGAGTGGTGCGAGTTGCAGGGAGAGGAACGCTGCAGAGAGAGCCGCGTCGATGGAGAACGCTGCAGAGAGAGACGAGAAGAGAGCCGGTCGATGGAGAAAGAGAGGAAAACGTGGAAAGAGCTGGGGTTTTGTTTAGAATGGGTAAAAGTGGACTTCCAATAAAATTTTAAGGGTAAAATAGGCAATCGGGAAAAACTCATTAATTCCCTACCTCAGCATGCCGAAAATGCTGAAATGCCCAAAGCAGTCCCCACCTGCTTTGGGCTTTCAAGCATTCCAAAGGCAAAGATTTCAAGAAAGCGCTTCAAATCGCCGAACCAAACACCCTTATATTTTTCCCTGCTTTGGGGCTCAAAGCCCCAGGAAAAGCTGAACCAAACACCCCGTTGAATAAGGGTTTGCGACCTCAAATAAGGGGTCACAACCTCCGCGTCGACATTGCGACCTCCATTGGTGGTCAACACACACACTGTGCAAAAGCGAGAGAGAGAGAGAGAGTCGTGGAAATCAAAGAGAGGGTTGGAGGTCGCAACCCCCATCGATGTCGGTGTTTTAGAGGCGCAAATGGTGGTTGGTAAGGAAGCGGGGTCAGACTCAAGCTAGGTGTGTAGCAATGGACACCAAGGCGATACAAGAAGGAAAGGAAAAGAAGAAACCAAAGTATTTATGTGAACCTGTTTTTGAAATATGATTTTCGATGAGATGGCAGGTCAAATTAGCAAAGGAAAAAAAAAAAAAAAGGCGGTCTAGGTAACGGGAGAACTGCATTAAACCTACTTTGAAACAAACGGACAATTTTGTACGAAAGAGTTCAAATCAGATTTTGAATAATAGAATAGTTCATTAGCCCTTGATTTTTCTACGACTAGTCGTCATAACAATTGACAAAGTAATCCCGGGAAATGAAACTTGAATGGCAATGCTCATCCGATATTGTACACAAATTCAATCTTAAACCTTTTAATTATGTCAATTTAGTCATAAATTTTTTTATAATTTACCAATTTAGTTATAAATCTTTCAATTATTCTAATTTAGTTCTAAATTTCTTAACGATTTGCCAATTTATTTCGATTTATCAATATGGTCCTTCCAGCTAATTATCTAAAAAATAAGTTTATGACTAGATTAACATAATTGAAATATTTATAACTAAATTGGCATAATCAAAAGGTTTATGACATAATTGGTAGTTGTATTATAAATTTAAGACTTTTTGGACAATAGTCCCGAAAGTTTACATACCACGATAGCGTGTGGAGTTACAGTATTTTCAATTAGCTTTTGTGCACTAAACCGAGTCATAAGCTAGGTTGCACCGACACGGACACATGATACGCGACACGACACAATACAACACGACACGCCGAAACGTCATTTATAAAAAATAGAGAATTTCGACATGTTCCGACACGTTATATATTAAATAAATATTTTAATATATAAATGCATAAATAACTAAATAATAATGAAAAGAGCCTAGAATTAATCTATACTAAAAACATTAATCCTACATTTGTTAATATCATTCATTATTTTAATTTGACAAAATCAATTACATTTCATTATAATAATCCATAAAACTTGGAGGAAAAAACAAGTAATCCACGTTCCATCATTAAATTTAAAATTTAACAATAAGGAAAAAAAAAACGATCAACGTTCTATCATCAAATAAAACAAAAAGTCATTCATCCACATTATCCACTTCTTAAAAAAAAAAAAAAAAAGACTCATCTCCAGCTCATCAAGTGAAAAATTTGCAACTTCAAGCACCCCAACATCTTCAAACAAGTATTGGAAATTTGTTTTAGCTTCTTTTTTTTTTCATATATTTATATTTAGACCCCAAAAGTTTTGGAAATTTGTAAAAATAACCCTGTGCGTGTCGAAGTCACATGTTGGAATTTCCGACTCGCGTGTCGAAGTGTGTCGAAGGCAGTTGACCGCATGTCGAAGCGTGTCGAAACGTGTTGGAGCATGTCGAAGTGTTGGACACGACACGAAGAGTCTCGGAGAGTGTCCGTGCAACCTAGGTCATAAGCTCTATGATCTAATTAAAGGTAAGCCATTCTTAGCACTGGGAAATTTAACTTTTCACAAACTGTGTTAAAAATTATCTATGCTTAATTGAATAAACATGGATAACTCTGATATTTTCAGAGTATCTATGAATAAGCATTCTTATAAATATAAATCTCCTATCAAATCCATAGACTTTAATTGAACAATTTATATACCCTTCTTTTGTAGATCAATGCAGCTTCTACCAACATTCATCTGTGTGTGTCTGCTCCGCAACAGTACCACTACGAAGCAATAGGATCGTGATTTCTCGTGACGTAATCTGTCTCATCATAAATCTCCTCCTGCAGAAATGAAGTCAGCGGATCGCATCAAAACATTCTAATACGGTTGGAAAAGCAGTAATCCCGGAAAGTAGAGAAATGAGGGTGGGTGGCTTACCTGTAATATCTCCTCGATTACATCTTCCAATGTTATAATGCCGATAGCTTCTCCTTCTTCGGCGAGCTTCAGGAGTGAATCCTCGCTGAAATGGAGGACTTCAGAGTGGAAGTCCTTGGCCCATTTTCTGCTCTTGCTGGCAGCTTTGTGTAGTTCTTTAGCATCTCCTCCTTTCAAAACCTTCAGCTTCTTGATCGGTCTCTTTTCCTTTAGGCACTTCCCATGGTGATCTTGCTCGCCGAAAATGTCCACCTTCACCTCTCTCGCTGTACAGGTGATTCATTTAAACGTAGTCAAGCGGAAGTCCAGAAAGGAAGCCTTCCTACCTGTTGTCATTAACTTGAATATTGAGGTTGTCAAATTAAGTTAGCTCTTACCCTCATTTTGTTGATCCGCTGCCGAATGCTCCTTATCATTGCACTCTCTCACAACAACTGCCATATGACTATGTCCTTTCTGAAACTCGTTCAGTATATCATAGAGAGGCATTGACCCGGGAACCCTGAGAAGAGAGGCCATTCATGCACGTAAGTAAGCTAAAAGCTTCTTGTAGTGCACCAAAATCTAGCATGCTTATCAGATGAATCCATTGGTGATCTTAATTTCAAAGTACAATACCTACTCTGTCCATACTGTCCTCACAGAACCATGCAAATACATATCCATGAAAAACACAACTGAGATCTATAGCCACAGAACTGGACCAATACCTTGGGATCTTTCGGATGGTGACATTTTTCACTAACACATCATCTCCTGGATGAATAGCTAGTATATTCTTCACCTGCAAGTTGAATAGGGAATTTATAGATGGAAATGGAAAGCAAGTAAAAGAGGGAATAGTTTACAGAAGCCTAAGTAACATTTGACTGATCTATACTCTTTTCTTTTATGAGTTCCTCCTAATAAAGTGCAAGTAAACTGAAGCAGAACTCATACAAAATGCCAGTAAGTTAGCAGAAGAAAAATTGGGCTATTCTTTAAGATAGACAATGCAACGAGAGGAAGGAAAACATCAAGAACAAAAAACGCTCTCTCAGTCCAATAGGCAAGTTCATCAACTTTGCTATCGAAGCAGTGGCTTGGATGAGTAGCTGACCAACTAATGGGCCAATTAATTAGCTTGATGTGTGAAAACATGAAGGGATTTAAACACAAAGAAATCCAGTGTTCAATTACACATCAATTGAAAAGGGACATGTCTGAGCGGTGCTGAACACGTTATATTACTCATAAGATTAACAGGAAAATTACCAATATAAGACCAATTATATTTCTTGGTTGCTCATAATATACTGGAATTCTGCTGTGTCCTTTCTCCAAAATCAACTTGCGCAGATCTCTGCACCATTGAAACAAACACCAAGTAATGCCTCTCCTAAATAGGTGAGACAAATGCCCTGTTATATTGTATAATTAAAACAGGTTCATGCTACCTATCAAGTTTGGCATTAATATCTATGGCAAAAGTTTCAGATATGGGAGTCATCGCATCTCTTGCAGTTTTATCAGTGAGTTCAAGTGCTCCTGTGATTATAGTTGTCTCGTCCCGTGTAAGTTCGCCACCTTTTCCTGCCTGATGGTTCAAAGACCACTCAGTTGCCACCATGAATTTTATCACAGAATCATAACTAGCCATTATTGGATTCATCAGGCAGGATAAAATTTGATCATTTATCAAGGGGGGAAATTTGCATGTCTGTTCTTACCTCATTACCATGTAAATCAACTAGTGCTTTCAACTCAGCACGGCGAAACAGAGCTTCATGTCCTTCTCCCAGAACGAAATCTAAAAGCTGCCAATATACATTTTGCAGGCTATCGTCAGAATCTTATGATGATATTAGCTTGTGGTAGTGGATTAAGCTAATTCCCAAGGTACAAAATCTCACCTTGCTTATGGGATATGCAACAGGAAAACATATAAAGACAAGAACTCGGACTACTGGAGCCACTGCTGCACCAATTTCCAGACCATACCTAGAACACACTGCTTGGGGTAAAATCTGCAATGGAGTGATGGGTACGTTCGAATGTGAACATACGCAGACCAAGATTAAATGAAGCCCAATCCCTGTTGCCCAATGCAACAGTAAGTGATTGAAGCTAACCAAGAGTGTCTACTCCACTATCCTTCACTACTGAAGTTGAACATTTGGAATGACATTAATTTACTATACTGGAATCTGTAGCTAAAGGAAACCCAACATCATTGGTACAGATTATGAATTTTCTGTATGTGACAAAAGATAAGTACATTATATGTAATTTTTGACAAATAAACTCCAGTAATTCCCTATCGAGTTGCACCGCACCAAAAGTTTCACTAGAACACATAGTAAATATCGTATTCCTAGATGAAGCACATGCTGATGAATGCAACATAAAATAAGCTACTAGGAATGAAAACGTACCTCACCAAACAGAAGTATCAACGTTACTGAAATAAGAACAGCTCCCCAAGCTGTTACCAAACTATCAAGAAAGATAGGCAGTGCCTGCAAGCGCAACAAACAAAACCGAGACATGAATCACTTGTTCATCAAAACGCAAAGGAGAAAAATCACCTCGTTTACCTCCATAGCAGCAGCGTTGCAAATTAGTAGGGTGCACAGCAGCAAATGTTGTCTTCTAACAACCGGCAATATCTTTTCTATAACGAAAAAGAACTGATCTTTGGTCAATAGGGTAACAGCTAGATGATGGATATCTCAAAAGCTGCAAGTCTGGCTACAGATAATCCGTCTTTCTGGATATTAATAGTCAGACTACCGGTCCTTTGCACAACTCTCCACTTTCCAGGGTATAATTTTCTAAGGGAAAGTGAATTGTGTCCATACAAACGACATGCAGAGGCAACAGGTTGTATCTTCGCATAGCATCTCCACAAAGGTTTAGCAACACTAAGAATAGTTGTGAAACATTATTTTATCAGACAGAGATCAGACAGAGCCGATCACAGTACCTTCATTTTTCCTATGTTACCTAGACTCGGTTTTAGGGATTGGATATGGACACAGATCCGTATGTTGGACTTGCCAAAACAAAAATCTAGGACTCAGCTCAAAAGGGTCCAGAATTTGGACACTTTGCTGGGACAATTTGTTTTTCATGTCGATGTCGCCACCTGTGAGAGGCTTTTTAACACTTCAATTTCGACTTTTTTTCTATATTAACGAACTATAGTCACCAGGTCGAAGTCATAATAAAAAGGAGGTCCAGCCCTCAAAGAAGTGATACCAATAAATTTTTCTTCACATGATGGTGAAAATTGATAGGCATGTTTCGCTTAGAATTAGCTAAAAACATGCCTAACATGAACCAGCGCATTTGATGTTCGATCCATTCAACTTCATATTGGGCTCACATGAACCGGTGCATTCTACAACCTTGGGGTGAGATACTAGTAAAACACAGCTAAATCAATTCGGAGAACTGAGTACCGGCGTATTTACGATCGGTTGGTGTGCCAGACTTAACAAGGACTTCGAGATCGACGAGGCTCATTGACATGAGACCCAGCGTCAGCCCGGACATGAGACCCGCGAAGACCACTAGGAAAGTGATGATCCCTATGTGGATGAAGAACCCTGTTTCGCAGCATCTGTACTCTATGGCCATTCCCTTTTCACTCTTCTTCTTCTTCTCCTTCGCCGTTTCCTTCCCTCTGTCAGGGCCTGACCGAGATGTTCCGAGAGCTACAACACCACCAACGAATTGAGAAATGTAAACGCTAAAGACGGTCGTCATGTGTAACTTTATTCAGTGGAAAGAGGCAGAAACTTTATTCAGTGGACAAAGGCACATCGAAATCTGATTCTGCGCCAACTTTACGAAAGAGACTTGGAACTGAAATTACTCGAAGTGACCCTTTTGGCGTTTCGCAGAGCTGGCGTGTGCTCGAAGGTGCGGGCACAGCCCATACCACGCGGTGACCTTCGGGACGGTGTCGGTCGCGTTCGGTGGAAAAGAAGAATAAAAGCTGACGAGGAGTCGAATTACAAATGGCAAAAGATGGATTCCTTTTTTCCGTTTTCCCACACTGAAAGAAGTACAAGATTAGAATTTTAAAAAATAAATAAATAAAGGCATGGTATGCTTGGTGAATGATTTACAATGCGGCAAGATCAGGTCTATCAAGATTATCTCTAAAGTTGACAAACATTCTTCCTCATGCATACACTGAAAAGTATAATTTTTGAACACAAGACCTTCTCCTCTAGTAAGATTTGTGGGTTCACTTCCAACTATTATAAAAGCTTATGTTAAGAATATTCAAATATTAAGAAAAGTGTCAATCGAATGTCGTTGAATAAGACTTTGTCTGTCTACTTATAAAAAAAAGGTTAATATCATGAAAAACCTCAAATTGATATACTTATGACAAATTTATCTCAAACTAGTTTTATGATCGCCAAAAACTTCAAGCTAATACATTTGTGATAAATTACCCTTCGTTAGTTTCCATTAAATTGGATTAGTTCCAAGAAAAATAACAAACCAATACACTTGTGTGTATGAACTATCATGTGTTATCTAATTAAAAAATTTAACAATTAAAATTAATGGAAACTAATGAAAAATAAAATTATTATAAATGTATCGATTTGAAGTCAGGTGAGCATAGTCTAGGTGGACAATTCTCACATTGGAATCGGAAATTATCCACTAAGGACTGGTTTCGAAAAATTGGAATCAAAACCCACTCATTGGTTCCATAAATCCATCGAAAATCGGACTGCTGGTCCAATTTGGTTCCCTGGTGGGTATCCCCAATCCCTACAAAATTACATTCATAAATTAATATCATTATGAATGTAGTTTCTATTTAGAACACCAAAACTTGTGTGGCCTTATATTCATCAAATTGCTAGTCTTTGATTTTGATTAAGGATTGAAAATTATAGGGCGAAATGAATAGACAATATTCCTTAGGTAAAATCTTAATGTCTTCAAAGGTCATGGTGTGATTCTCTTAGGGATTCTCAACACTTGAAACTTGTGGAGAATTAGACTCCACTTGAAAAGTCCTAACTTCCACATAAATTAAAACATTAATCGCTTGATCCATCTTTTTTTAATGTCAACCTAATTTAATCTAGGAATAGCTAAGGAAAGACCTAACTATACTCTTAAAATAAGCATTTGGCTCTTAATTTCGTATCATGACAATAAAGCACTGCGATATTAATGGACATCTTCAATCGATTCTTTCCTTCCTCTTTGTTTGTTTATTTTGCTTTGGTTAAGAAAGCAAGTAAATGGATTGTTAGAATAATTTTAAAAAAAAGAGGGAATTTAATTTTATTATATACCTAAGAGACAAAATTAGTCACTAATATCCAATAACTATATATGAGGCCAAAAACTACAAAGTAATTAAGTAATTAAGATGGAATTTTTTTTTTATAAATATACCGATCTAGTCCAATTGATAGATAGGGTAGTTCCACACCTAAAACCAAAATCGAATTGATGCTCACCGATCCTACTAAATTGAAACGAGAACCAGATCGACCTTCATGGAAACCACTAGTTCCAGTCTAGTCTCGTTCGATTTTAAATAGTTTTTGGTTCTTTTATACACTCCTAATTTAGGGTTTTTTATAATAAAAAATTAATTTAGAATAAATCTTATGTTAAGAATATTCAAATATTAAGAAAAGTGTCAATCGAATGTCGTTGAATAAGACTTTGTCTGTCTACTTATAAAAAAAAGGTTAATATCATGAAAAACCTCAAATTGATATACCTGTGACAAATTTATCTCAAACTAGTTTTATGATCGCCAAAAGCCTCAAGCTAATACATTTGTGATAAATTACCCTTCGTTAGTTTCCATTAAATTGGATTAGTTCCAAGAAAAATAACAAACCAATACACTTGTGTGTATGAACTATCATGTGTTATCTAATTCAAAAATTTAACAATTAAAATTAATGGAAACTAATGAAAAATAAAATTATTATAGATGTATCAGTTTGAAGTAAGGTGAGAATGGTCCAAGTGGACGATTCTCACATTGGAATCGGAAATTACCCACTAGGGTTTAGAAAAATTGGAATCAGCACCCGTTGGTTCCATAAATCCATCCGAAATCAGATCGCTAGTCCAATCTAGTTCCCAGGTGGGTATCCACAATCCCTACAAAATCGCATTCATCAATTAATATCATTATGAATGTAGTTTTTATTTAGAACACCAAACTTGTGTGGCCTTATATTTGAATCGAATTGCAAGTCATTGATTTTGATTAAGGATTGAAAATTATAGGGCGAAACGAATAGACAATATTCCTTAGGTAAAATCTTAATTTCTTCGAAGGTCATGGTGTGATTCTCTTAGGGTTTCTCAACACTTGAAACTTGTGGAGAATTAGACTCCACTTGAAAGTCCTAACTTCCACATAAGTTAAAATATTAATTGCTTGATCCATCTTTTTTTAATGTTGACCTAATTTAATCTAGGAATAGCTAAGGAAAGACCTAACTATACTCTTAAAACAAGCCTTTAGCTCTTAATTTCATATCATGACAATAAAGCGCTGCGATGTTAATGGACATCTTCAATCGATTATTTCCTTCCTCTTTGTTTGTTTATTTTGCTTTGGTTAAGAAAGCAAGTAAATGGATTGTTAGAATAATTTTAAAAAAAAGAGGGAATTTAATTTTATTATATACCTAAGAGACAAAATTAGTCACTAATATCCAATAACTATATATGAGGCCAAAAACTACAAAGTAATTAAGTAATTAAGATGGAATTTTTTTTTTTATAAATATACCGATCTAGTCCGAATTGATAGATAGGGTAGTTCCACACCTAAAACCAGAAATCGAATTGATGCTCACCGATCCTACTAAATTGAAACTGAGAACCAGATCGACCTTCATGGAAACTGCTAGTTCCAGTCTAGTCTCGTTCGATTTTAAATAGTTTTTGGTTCTTTTATACACTCCTAATTTAGGGTTTTTATAATAAAAAATTAATTTAGAATAAATTTATCATTAATTTATTAATTTAAAGTTTTTGAAGATATTCAATTTTGTAGGCCGGTTCTAGGAAACCTAACGTTGTCCTTATGTTGCAAATGCATCTGACCCTATAACATATCGTGGACACCACCAACTGTCGGGTCCTTTTAAGCTTTGAGACACGTGGATTTGCACTACGGAAATCCGGGAAAAGGCTGTAGTGTTGGATGCCTTCATTAGTACTAAAGTAATTCAATCCCATTCTATAAATTTTAATTAGAGGGGCGGTTCTTGCTTCATAAGAAGTATAGTCGAGAGCAACTACAAGTTATCCAAAAAGACAGGGGTATCAAAAAGGCTTGGATCAACCTGAATCGAGAAAGATAATAGGTATAAAAAAAAAAAACAAAGGGATATCACGGCAGTTTGGTTCGACTCAACCTGACCTAAATCACATTTAACATTAAATGCTCTCACTAAAAAAAAAAAAAAAAAAAAAAAGCTTTGGATTTATTTTTTACCCCGTATCAATCTTGCTAGGAAGTTTCTCTTCTCCCCTTATTTTCTAAGCTAACCATCTTCTCTTTTAGGCATTTGTGAGTGTGCTTAACAAGTTCCAGGAGGGACGATGAGTATCACGAGGCTAAGTGAGCCACGCAAGGCTACTTGCTTCATCCTCACCCTCTACCCTTAAGAAGCTCCAACCTGAACTCATCAGTCTTGGCTCGGGAGCTAAGTAGAAAGAGAGAGAGAGAGAGAGAGAGAGGTGATTGAAGTCGGATGAAGGTAACTCTTCTCGCCACCCTCTATGGAGAACTTGTGGTGGTTGAGCACGGGTGGCCAATGGCCACCACTATTGCTTTCCTCTGCGCGTTAGAGGAGGCTGTGAATCTTCTTTTGCTTCCTCTTTTAGTCTAGGCTCGTTGACACCCGTATTTCTCCGATGGTCTAAATTTGAAAATTTGAAATTCGAAATTCCCGATCAAGAGGAGTCTTGTCTCTTGACCAAAAGTCTTGTTTCTCAACTAAGAAATTAGATTAATGTCATTAATGTCTCGGTTGCATAATAAATGTAAATGTAGCATATGCATGCAAAATTAGGCCTTTAGTTTCAAATTTTCAAAAAAAAAAAGCAAGGAAAAAGAAAGGAAAAAAAGTTATTATTATTTCTTTAGTCGCTAATCTTTTCTTAAGACATTTAATTGAGGGACAATAAAATTTAAGGACCTCGGGTCCGATTAAATAGAATTCAACTTGAAGAGCCAATCGATCGTTTAGAAAATCATATTTAGGCTCGTTTGGTTGGCTTTAGGCAAATGTCATTGGGAAAATACAATTATCTTTGAGCTAAAGGAGATCTTTGAGCTAAAGGAGTTTGTGAAAATGTAAATAGCGTTTGGTAAATTGTAGTTTTAAAGTGCATTGTGAAAGAACTTTAACTTAAATACCGTTTAGTAAAAATTATATTTTATAGTTCATTTACATTTTCATAAATCTTTTTAGCTCAAAGGTATTTATATTTTTCCAATAACATTTGTTCAAAGCCGAACCAAACGGACCTCTTTAGCACTATAAAATTTGAGCACGCATTCCTCGAGACCGCGTCTCACAATTCCTAGAGGAAATAACCTGTTTTTCCTCCTTCCCATCTTGAAGGTGGCAGCGCAAAAGGACAAAGGAAAATGGTCCCTTTTCCGTTTTTAAAGAGCGAGTGGTATTGGACCAAAAAAAAAAAAAAAGAGCGAGTGGTAAAAAGGGTAAAAGAAAAATGAAAAGGAAAAATATTTAGGAGATCCCTCTATATTTATGGAGAAGGTAAGAGCAAAAATAAGGGAAAAATCAGAAGGCTCGTCCTGGACGCTCGCCTCACGCACTCCTCCTTCCCCTTTCGCACGCGACCAGCCACCTCCACCGTCGCCGTCTGACGACCTCCGACTGGCATTTTCGCGACCTAGCTTTCCCAGTTCCCGTGCCATCTCGGTGAGTCCTTCCGGTTGTTGCGCTCTCTCTTACCCGAGGATCTCAGCTCGGAGACGCTGCCAGTCGAACTCGCCACGGGCCGCCGTCTCCAAGCCAGGTAGGAACCCCTGCAAGTAAACGCCCGTTCCCCGCCATCAAAATCCTTGCCGTGCCCTGTCTTGAGTGAAACGCGAGCCGAGAGTAGGTGCCTTCAGTTTTCGTTCATTTCGAGCGTCCCTGAGTGATTCTCTCGAGTCTGGGTACGATGTTGCGGGTCTCGAAATGGTCCCCTACCTCTTTCTCAGTTCACAGTCACAACCTGTTTGACGAGATGCCTGTAAGAACCGGCGTGGGTGAGCTTCGTTTTGTTGTCGAACTCGAGCGCATTATGGCCTAGATTAGGTCACGTTCAATTGATTTTCGAAGCCTTTGCCGGGATCAGACGTACTTTTTTTTTTTCCTGCATCATCCGTTTCCCCGGGTGTGCTCAGCTGATTGATGCTTTGGTGAACGGTGGTGGCCGTCGATGATGGCCACGGTTTGGAGAGGATCAGGAAATGGCCGGAGATGGCGGGGTTAGCCGGCGTCGCTCGCTTGTTCACGGCTGATAGCCGGCGAAGATGAAGGGTGGCGGTGGCGGTGGCGGTGGCTGTGGCCGCGGATGGTGGCCGTGTTATGGCTGGACACGGCTTGAAATATGGGCCGAGCATTTTCTTAATTGGAGGTGGGCTGGGCCGAGCATTGTTTGAACATGAGTTTGGAGTGGGCTGTATGTTATAAATCGTGCGTAGTGTGGGCCTATTGTGTTGCGGCGTACGATGGGCCTTGTTGGGAATGGGCTGGATAGAGAGAAGGGCGACAAGTGAGCTAGTTTAGGCTTTAGCGAGTTTGGGTTAGCTCTTCAGCCTTGTAGAATTTGGGCTTAGTTGGGTCTAAATAGTTTGAGAGGGCCTGATGCAAGACCACCGGTTGCGTCCACGAGCCCAGTTTAGCGAGACCAGCGGCATCCCATTGTTCGGACCGGGCCCAAGACCCAGCCCGAGTCCCTATTTCCAGAATATTATAATTATGTATATATTTTAAAAATTAATTGGTTAAAAAACTCGATTTAAAAAAAAATCAGAAAATTCTTAGAAATAGATCTTTGTTAGATTTCGTAAGCTTTAGCATTAGATGTACCCTAGTTTTATTTAGTTAACGTGACCTTCAGATTAGGGATTTCGGAGCTTAACTTCAATAGGAGTTTAGTTCTAGTAGATTACTCCTTTAGTTAGAAAATTATACTTGGTTTGAATTTAGCTCATGGGGGTTGCAATCCTGGGTTTAGAATAAAGCAATCATTTTTTCCCCACATTTATCTTTTATGTCATTGTAATTACTTGGGTGTTTACTTATCGCGTTGTCTTTCAATAAACTGAGTGTTATTTTCCTTTTCTAGAATAGGTTAGTTAGTTTAGAATTCTAATGAAAATCACAAAAAAAAAAAACAAAAAAGCATTTGCAAGCTTATTGAAGCGACTTTGATACCTTTAAGATTATAATTGATAATCAAGATTGCACAACTACTTCGTAAGACACATTCAAGTTATGTATCAAAAGGGCGCTAATGGAAACATTGGCTTAATCAAGTCCCGGTGCTAAAATTTGGGTTAGGAATCGAGATAATATTCCTGTGTCTTGATTGGTTTCTAGCCAACCTCAATAGGTTACGAACAACTTCTAGAAATGCATAGGATGTAAAGAATATAAAAAAAATCCAATGTCATGTAAAGTATGGGCTACCCAAAATCGGTGGATCATTTGTAGTGTTTTTATTTGATGGATAGTTTGAGACTGTGACTTATATGTATCATTCGAATCATTGTTTTGAGTAAATACCTCTAAACCTACTTATTGAGTGTGGCACCTCGAAAAAGTAGGTCAAGACATTTTCCCATCCTTTTCCACCTCTCCCTTCATCTAGTCAACTATTGTTGTTTGGTTTCGTTTTCTCCTTCTATGCTTTCATTGTGCTTTCTCCCCTACTTTTTTTTAAGCCTATTGGATTGAGGATCACCCAAATAGAACTACACAACATGAGGACCTAAAGAAACAATCACTACCTTTTTTTTTTCATTGTTGTGATTATTATGCTAATGTCCGCCTAATTTTTTAGAATAACTCAAATTTTAGGTCATATCCCAATTCAATCTCAACCTCTTTTTATCTAAAAAATTCACTAACTTTCATTCTAATCCAATCCCTACCATGCGTCCAAAATTCATCACTTGTTTTTTTTCAAAATTATCAACATTAAAAGGCTGTTGTTCTCCATAAGAAGGTGAATGTTTTGGTAAAGAAACTGATTTTGATAATGAATCTTTAACTGGTCCTAGTGTTGATTATTTTGAAGAAACTAGTGGTGATATTTTCTACGTGAGATAGATTTGGATTATAGTGAAAGTTTGTGATTGTTTTTGACACAAAAAGAATTCGGAACAAAATTGAGATTAGATCTAAAATTGGGGAGCTTTTTTTAAGGGAATTACGTGTGTCAATGTTGTTTGCTCAATGTAGAAGCTGTAGATTATGTTGGTGATTCTGGGTAGTTGTTTGCGTTTGCCAAAAAAGAAAAAAGAAAAGAACTAATCTGTTTTTTTAGGTTGGGTTCTACATGGGTCGGGCAAAAGGACTATGTAATTTTTGTGGTCGGGCCGGATCGGGTGGGATATCTATAGAGATTTGATTTGATCGTAGATAGAGACACTCATATCTAAAAGTTTCTGGGGCCGAAGCCATACTCCCAAAAAGAAAATTTCAAAGGGCAAGCATTTATTGGACCCGCTCCCCATATGTCAAGCTACTACATGACAAAGGATGTCATCCTAATTTGTGTAATTTGGCAAAAACCTTCTCCGTTACTTGAGGAGATGGGCCTGCCATTAAAACTTTCGAACCAAATATCTTGTTTGATATAAATACATCACAATTCATATTCTAACCCTCAAATAAAATCATGAATCAAAATACTCCCGTTTGTTTCACAAAAAATAAATAATTTAATATTATTTTTTTCAAATAATGATCATTTATATAATTTGAAATAATTAGTGAATGAAAATAATTTTCATTATCAATTATAATATATGTTTAAATATTTTTTTAGACAATGAATATACTTTTTCATTTATTCTTTTGTAAGCGATTTGAACTATCATTTTTTTATTTTTCAAGAAACAAAGGCACACTAATAACCCATCAACATTAACACTCTAGAAAGCTCCATGTTTCACATATGCTACAGTATATTAAAAAATTTACCGAAAATCTATGAAAAAGGGAATAAGCTACCAAAAGTCTCAAACTATAGCCACTATAATGCATTCACCCTGAATTTTTTTAATGATATCAAAAATTTCAAATTATGTGCGTCATGATAAATTTGCTTTAAACTTTTTTTATGACATGACAAAAAAATTCAAAACTTGTACCTATGTGATACATTTACCATCCATTCAAGTTCTACCCCATAATTTTTTAGTTAAAATAACACTATTTTTATTTCACTTATCATGTCAATACCATTTGCTTTTAGGCATCCATATAGTAAGATTTTTAACGATGTTTATTTACGGAAACTTGATGGAAGGTAGGTATATTGTACATATACAAGTTTATAGTTTGTTAACATAAAATTCGGGGTAAATAAGTTATAGTGGATAAAATTTGAGATTTTTCTGTGGCTTTTGCTATTTATAAAATGAGAGCGAGTCTGATCTTGCCGGGTCTCCAAAAGATATCTTACGGTTACCTAGCATCTCGGTTTTTCATATCTCTCTCCACTGTCCACGTAACGTCCCACGATACTCTGGTTTCCAAACGACCGAGAAGGTCGGAGATTGCGGTTGTGCTTTTGACCAGGTTTCGGTCTGCTACTAGAGCAGAGCATTCTCTTCAGTTGTCTCTCGCCCTCTCATTTGTCCGCGCTTGAAATCTCATCGGTCATCGTCATTACTGGATTGGATCAGGGGCATAAGGCCATTCTAAGCAACTGGACAGCCATGGCGTTCTTTCAAAGCTTGACGTGGAATATTGATCTGCAGTTAGTTTTCTGATTAAATTGCACCATCTGCATGTACTTCGATCTCAAACTTTCGGGACGAACTTGCAATCACTGAATTAATTTGATTTTCGAGACCTTCATGCTCACGTGAGATTTTTCTGCAAAGGAGTCATCCGTTTCGGGATTTTTTTTTTTTTTTTTGAATAGGAGAATCACGATCCATGGAGAGAGCCCACCAATCGAATTGAAGTTGTTCGTGATTTGTGTAATGCTATTAGTTTTCTCGCAACTCCATTAGTCTCTGCGGTTCCTTTTATGCTGTAGTTGTTCTTTCCAGGAAGTCCTGCTATTCTTGGTGACCAAGAAGAAGATGCCGACTGATGATTTTGGGAGAGATTTTGATTACTTAGAAAATCAAAATCCAAACCGGAAGACCGAAGAACACATCTCAGGTCAGCACACGTGGTATGGAGAGAAGGAGGATGCAAGTGCCCCAAACTTTGATATGGAGGTTCTCACAACCGTATTCCTCGACTTACAAGTGGCCAAGAGGTACATTATTTGAGCTTAGGGGGTGCTGGTTTTCACGTTGCCATTGTTTTAGAATTAAACATGTCTTTGCATTGTTTACAACGCTTCAGGTTTCTGGGGAGTTATCTGCTGCTTCACCTGAACGCCATTCCGTGGCATCTCCTGATGTTGGTGCTGGGAAGCGCATCCATTCTCTACCTTCTGTAGCCGATGCTAATCAATCGCGTACTTCGCTCTTGTTGTTCACAAACATCCTTGTCTCTACATGCTTGTAAACCCTAGGTATGGCGCATATTGGTTATGTGGTACTGGCAATGCAGCTAACAATAGGGTGACCCATTGAGGGAATTTGATTCATTTGGACTGAACAATGTTGCCTGGAAGGAAGGGGTTGATGGCTGGAAAATGAGGCTAGAGAAGAATGTACCTCCAATGAGCACTGCCCAGGCTACTTCTGAAAGAGGAGGTGGTGATGTCAATGTCAGCACCGATGCGCTTGTGGATGACTCTTTACTGTGAGTCTTTACCATATTGAGCTTAGTCTTTTTTTTTTTTGCTTAGTATTTCCTACAGTCGAAAGCGACGCTGACCATTTTCACTAACTTTTCCTTTGTTGATGTTTCTTAATTATGTGGTTCTCTGTTTTCAACCAAAAAAGCTGTCAACATATATTGAATTGCTAGAAATTCTCAAAAATTTTCCTGACGCATGCTCTCCATTAGTATCTTTAAGTACCGGTGTAATAATGTAACTGTCACTACATTTTAATAAATCGTTCTATCTGCTAGTCGTGTTCAGTCCTTGGCTGCATTTCGCATAAATATATTTCTTATTCTGTGGGAATGACAAAGCCAGGCAACCGAATAACAAATCCTGTGACCAAGGCCTATGCTCTGTGGTTAATATCTGTGATATGTGAGGTTTGCTTTGCAATTTCTTCGATATTGGATCAGTTCCCAAAGTGGTTTCCGGTAAACCATTAAACGTATCTCGACAGACTAGCAATTAGTAGTATCACTACTTCATGAATCTGGTAACTTAGGTTTTTCTTATTGCCAACTTGTTTTGTGTGATCATAATTTTTTGTGAAACTTTACATGGATATAGGCATTGACAGAGAAGGAGAACCATCAAAGTTGCTGCTGTTGTTGGCACTGTCGACCCACTAAAGAACATCCTCTAGTGACAGCAAATACAGCATTCTTCGTTCTTGCAGTTGACTACCCAGTTGACAAGGTCTCATGCTATGTATCCAACGATGGAGCTGCTATATTAACTTTCAAGGTCCCTTCTGGAACATCAGAGTTCGCAAGGAAATGGGTTCCTTTTGTAAGAAGCATAGCATAAAGCCTTGAGCCTTGAGCCCCTGAATGGTGCTTCGCTCCGAAAATTGACTACTTGAAGGACAAAGGTCATCCTTCATTTGTCAGGGATCACAAAGCTATGAAGGCATGAGTTTAGATCAGATTCTTGATAGTGTTTTGCAATCCCTTTGTACATTGCATCGCTGTGGCATGTTTGCATTTTCATGTATAGCAGAGAAAGTATTAGAATTTGAAGTCCTCATAAGTGGACTTGTTGCCAAGGCACAGAAGGTTCCCGAAAAAGGATGGATAATGGAAGATGGGACTCCATGGCCTGGAAAAAATACGAGGGACTGCCCCAGAATGATTCAGGTCAATTTATAATTTTTGGAATGTATCTGATATTGCGATTGAGCTCATAAAATCGTACCCACCCCAGATTGATTCAGGTTAATTTGTAGTTAAACTATGAGGTAGCAACACAGCAATCTCTCTCTCTCTCTCTCTCTCTCTCTCTCTCAGAGTTCAATGGTGCTGCCACTGAGCCTCATATGCCACCAAGCATAACATAAATCTTCGTCGTAAGTCCTCTCCTCCACCCGAATTACTTCAGCAACAAAAAGTGAAAGCTTTAAAACTTTTTTTGTATGGGAAGTTATTTCTTGATAGGCCCTGTTTCTTTTTTTCTTTTCTGTTTCAAGTTTTTGCATTCTCTTCTCAATCAATTTGAAATATAGTATCTGATTTACTGATAGTTATCAGAAAGTTACAATAATGATGATTACGATCGACTGACTTAAAGTTTGTGATTATATCCACTCCATGAATTTGCCTTCCTAATGTAACACAATGAATTAGTTTCTTAACCTTTTTTCTCTTCGATAATGCAAGTATACATCAGGAAATCACAAGAGCTGAAATGCTACTTGGAATACTTTATGTTTTCTGGATAATCCTTTTTTTTTTTTGGGTACAATGCGACATTGGTGATGTTGTCAATTGGATAATAGTATCATTTAACTTCTATTACTAAATTTGATGGAGTGGAGCTCTCATGATAAATCAGTATGAAACTTATAAAAACTCCAGGTTATTATATAAAGTTTTCATATCTTAAGATCTTATGATTCGATTTTATAAAGTTCTCTTCTCATGAATATCATTGTCTGTGGCAGATTTCTCTTGTTTCCTGTTGTGCTGCGTTTTAAAGGCCATGACTCCACATCCAAGTTCTCTTGACTCAGTTATGATAAGGGTAAAACTGTGGTTCCTGGATCCTGGAAGCAGCGATTTTTTTTCTTACTATAACATTTGCATTACTCGCCTGCTGTCAGGTTTTCTTAGGCAAAGTGAAGGTCTTGAGGCGAAAGGTAATGAGTTGCCACGTTTGATCTATGTTTCTTGTGAAAAACGTCTGGGCTTCCAACATCACAAGAAAGCTGGTGACATGAATGCTCTTGTGAGTAGAAATGTCTGTTAATTATGGATGTCGATGCTTTCATGCTTTCCTTACCTTTTGTCTTATTTTATATTCAGGTGAGAGTCTCAGCTGTCCTCACTAATGGACCTTTCTTGTTGAATCTTGATTGTGATCACTACATAAGCAACAGTAAGGCATTGAGAGAAGCCATGTATTTCTTGATGGATCATAACCTTAGGAAACATGTGTGTCACGTTCAATTTCCAAAGAGATGTGACGGTGTTGACAGAAATGACAGATGCACCAATCGCGATATTGTGTTCTTTGGTTTAAGCTTTTTGTCTCTTCATTAAAATACATTTTATTATGTTATGTCCAAGATTGCTACTTGCACTGACATCAGAATCACATCCTCCATCAAAGCAAGTTCTTTTGTTGTGGACTAAGATTAAAACACTCTTCAGCTTCCTTGCATATTCATTAGATGGACATTCTATCTTATGATCTGGACAAGCTTAAGAGGTTTAAATGGCATCCAAGGTCCTGTTTATGTTGGAACTGGGCGTATGTTCAATGGAACAGCCTTATATGGTTTGAAGCTCTTCCTTATATGGTTATGAAGCTCCTCACAAGCCAAAGCATAGAAAGTGAGGATTCCTGTCTTCTCTCTGTGGTGGATCACGAAAGAAAGCAAGATGAAGTAAACTCTGACAATAAGTGGCAAACATGTAGTTCCAACTGTGCCTATCTTCAGCCTGCAAGATATAGAAGAGGGAGTGGAAGGTACAGATCTAGCTATTTCTTGGATCATTTAAATTTGGCTGGAAACTTCCTTGCAACCTCCATAACAATTGACTGGTCAAGAGCAGAGAGTGGTATACAAGTTAGTGAGGCCTTGAGATCTGGAATGTAGCTTCATTTTATTGTGGTCCTTGAGGTTTTGACACTCTTGCCTGAGGACGACTTTTGTCCCTGATGACTCGGCATTCTTATGATGACGCAATTTCTATATTCTTTCAGTAATGTAGTTTCTTAGGTTTTTCTTAATGTTTTCTTTTCTTGGATTTTACCTAGCTTCATCAATCACTTATTTCATCGAGACCTTGCTAGTGTGCTTTAATAGTTCATGTTGGCAATCCTGCTCACTATCCATTTTAATGCTGCCCCTGTGTGTAAGAGCTATTAAATATCGAACAGTTAATTTCAGGTGATAGTGTTGATCTTCTGCTCGAAACTTATAATGCTGTAAGGAGCTTTAACATTTATATTAGAACCTCTCTGGCTTACTTTTTATTTTCATATTCACAGGAGCTGGATTTTATGATGAAAAGTCATTGCTTGTGTCGCAAATGAGCCTGGAGAAGAGGTTTGGTCAGTCTACTGTCTTTGTGGCCTGTAAATTTATGGAGAATGGTGGCGTTCCTCAATCTACAACTCCAGAAACCCTTCTTAAAGAGGCTATTCAAGTCATCAGTTGGGGTTATGAGGATGAAACAGACTGGGAAGTGAGGTATGTGAGCTTATTCTAATATTTATTCCATTAGAGTGTTTGTTGTTTAAGAGAAAAAGATACATGAGTCATGGGCTAGCAGATCCTTGACCACATAATAAGCCATGCGGTGTCTATCAAGTCAAGAAGACGTCAAGCTAGCCTTCATTCTATAACTGTTCCTAAGAACAGTACGATGAATAGCATCCTTGTATTATGCCACACTACGACCAGCTTTGCTCGAGCATTCAAACCCTTGAGCAAGATGCGTGAAACATTTTAGGCACGACAACTGGAGAGTAGCATAAGCTTTTGACCAATTTGTGCATAGGAGGCCAATCTCGTCTCGGAGTTTCTAGAGTTATAATTGTTCAATCTTAGAATCTTAGCACAAACGTCCTAAACGACACTCCCATGAACCAATTGTATCATCCCTTCTACATCACTTGCTCTTCACCTTGATGCCACAAAGCTCCACTCTCAAAGAGTACATGAGTATGGGAGAATTCGGTCTGTGACATTCTCCCCTATTTAGTTCCACAACACCATTGTTGCAGGCTGTTTAGTCACTTCCTTGTGTCGCTTGAGTACCATAAACGCTGCTCGATTGAGTCTTACATGAATGGTGGACACTCACCCAACAAACAAGCCACTACACTCCATTACTGTCTTTCGCAAAGCTGCTCGGGTATCTTTGGTCACTCATGCTCTCCTTGATAAGTGTGGCATTTTGAGCCAACTGCACTTTTTTTAGGACCCTCTTTCTTCTACTAAGCATCTCTTGATCTTAGCAGACCAATGAAGGTTTCTCCCCTTGTTCAAAATGTGGTAGCAAACCCATCTTAAGATTCGCCGATTGATCCGAGAACCTTTTCTTCTATTCAATGAGCAATTCAGTTTCTTCCTGAAGTCCCATTGTCTTTCAAGAAGCAAGTCAAGACTTGTACTCTGTCCTAGCCCCTTTTTCTTTGGCAATTCACTCTCCGCCCTTATAGGATCAGGTAGACTACAAGAATTCCTTAAATTACCATATCTATTGGAGGGATTATGCCCTAATACCGTTTGTTATGGGCTGATAGATCCTTGATTGTGGAATAGCCCACTTGACACTCGACAAGTCGAGAAGACAGCATTCTATTGTTGTTCATAAGAGCAGTATGACTAATTGTATCATCATTTTTGGTCAAAACAAGCAATTTTTCAACTTGGTAGATCACCTTGTAAGATGAAATTTGACATGTATTTTAGTATTTCTATTGATGCCTTTTTTTTTTCCTCTAGTATTTTGTTCGATTGTTTGAACACACGATCTATCTTTTGCTTGTAGTGAAATCATAAACCCTATAGAAGATGTCTTTCCCTAAGAAAGTGCCAAGGCCTAGTCCTAGTTCCCATTATGCAAAACCACATCAAATAAAGCAAAATGATACTTTCACATGCTCGTGAACAATATCCAAGCAAGGGATTCACAACTTCAAAATACTCATGAATACTAGAAATTAACACTCTATTTTCAATTGATAAATTGATTCCAAATAGTAGGGTGTCTAACTTAGTGTTTCTTCAAAGTTCTCCATAACAAATATTAAGTAGGATGGTCAATCAAGGTTGAAATTCTTATCATGAGATGAAAATGAAAGGATTCTTTAGGAAAAATTTTAAAAAGCGGGCAGTCATACCTTGAAATACTACCTATAGTTCAGAAACTCATATTTAGAGTGACCCATATTCTAATAAAATGTCACTCTCAGAAAGAAGGAATAACAAAGAAATGCTAATAATGGAGACCAAAACCTGGATATAGAAACTTATTAGCAAAGAGTTAACATATTTGGAAATCACGAGAACTGGATAAAAGTAGGTCTTGGTAGTAAAGATTTATGGGTTTGCCATGCATGGAAAATGCCAAATAGGTGAATGTGCCAAATAGGCAAAAATCCAATGCTCCAATATTAAGGCCGTCAAAGACAAGCCAAGGCATTAACGAGTTGTGTAGTTGCAACAAACTGTTATGCACATAAAAAACATAACCTCTCTGAATTGTCCCATTGTTTTCAACAAATTGTTTGTTCGGAAACTATTTGTCGGAAACAATGGGGCAATTTAGAGAGGAAATGCTCTTTATGTGCATGATACTTTGCCGCAACTACACAACCCATCAATTCCTTGGCTTGTCTTTGATAGCGTCAATATCAATACATCAGATTTTGCCTATTTTGCAAGCCCATAAATCTCTGCTATCAAGACCTTCGTTTATCCAATTCTCGTGACTTCCAAATATACCAACTCTTCTCTAATAGGTTTCCGTATCTAGTTTTTGGTCTCCATTATTAGCATTACTTTGTTATTCCTTTTCTCTAAGAGTACGGTTTTATTGGAATATGGGTCACTCTAACTATATATATAAGTCTTCGAATTATAGTTGGTATTTCAAGGTATGATTGCTTGCTTTTTGAAATTTTTCGAGCCCTCCATTTTCATCTTATGATAAGAATTTCCACTCAATTTACCATTATGCCTTATATTTGTTATGGAAACTTTGATGAAGCACTAAGTTAAGCACTTTATACTATTTGAAATCAAATTATCAATTCAAAATAGAATGTTAGTTTCCAATATTTATGAGTATTTTGGAGTTGTGAATCCCCCTACTTGGATAATGTTCATGTGCACGTGAAAGTACCATTTTGGTTTATTTTATGTGGTTTTGCATAATGGGACATTTTCCATGGGGTTTATGATTACACTACGAGCAAAATGGTAGCTGCAACTAGCAAGTGGTAGTTTTGGAATTAGAATGCCTAGCTAGCAACTAGAAAGTGGTAGCGGTGGCACTACATGTGGCATCCCTCGACAGCCCCCGAACCGTTAGGGTCACCACAGTTTGCTTACCTTTCACTTAACCAGATAATATAATACTATGATACCAAGGAATTTCATTTTAATTCATAAATCCTAGGGATTTACATCTTTTAGATCAGTCCCTGTGCAATGTATATGGCGGAAGCACATCCATCAACTCCCTTCCCTATATTCAAAAACGATGCACACCCACTAAATATTTATAGGTAAAAACTGAACACTTTTATTTACTTAAACTAGATGGACATCATTCATCGGTACATCAAAATGCCGTAGTCTTCTATACTCGGTTATACTTTAAAAGATGATCGGCATCTCCTCCAACAGTCGTATACTTAAAGTCCATCGATCAGTGTCGGCATCCAAAAGTTCATTCCTTTGCTATCTTCCTCCTCACGGTCATATCCAACCACTCGATCCATCTACCGGTGGTAGTGGCAATAAAGGTATCTTATTTAGTCCGAAATGTTAGTCCCCAAACGGGGTAAGTACAACCACTCAGAAGTAAAGATCCATCAAACTACACAATACAACAAGTAAGACAACCACAATTTCATGTGAAATGCACATATCATCCATGAAATCATGCTTATATCTCCATGAGATGCATTCAATGCCTTCATGATCACATTCTCAATGCCATATAGTATCAACTCAATTTCATAGGCATTTATATCTCATGCCATATGCACACACATGCGCATGATCCATATCACCCATATAGTCTTCATAATTGCATTCTCAATGCCATATAGTATCAACTTATTTTTATTTTTCTTTTTTGGTAAAGAGTATCAACTTAATTTCATAGGCAATTATATCCCATGCCATATGCACACACATTCCATTCCCATTTTGATATTCAAAAGGATCTCATTTTTCTCCCAAGGACCAGTGTTTGCATTCCTCATATATTGCTCGCACCAGCTTGGCATCGCGAGGAACCTCTTGCACACACCTCAGGCATCCGGCACACACACTCCGGGCATCTCGCATCCCACCTGGCATCACGAGGAATCATCGGGGGCTCGCCATGAAAATAGTTACCCCTGCCTTCTGGAATTACATACCGACATACCACCAGGCATCCCCTGAAATTATGTACCGATATACCACCGGGCATCTCGAAACTCCCGAGGAAACCTCCGGGGCTTGCCAGGAAAATGGTTACCCCGACCCTCCGGAATTACGTTCCAACATACCACCAGGCCTCCCCTGGAATTATGTACCAATATACCACTGGGCATCCCGACACTCCCGGAGCATCATCGGCTCACATCTCCGACAGTATCATCCACATCACAATGCATATTCTCATATATATCTCATTTCAATTTAACATTTGATGCAACAATATCAGAGGTTTAAACCAGCCTTTTTGATGTCACATGATATGCAGTACAAATAATAACCCAAGATATCATATCTCATAAAGCAATCCTTTTGTTTTTGAAAATAGAACAATTTTCGGGTAAAGCAGAATGCACTTCCTTAATAAAAATTCTTGAAAAATTTGTAAACGACCTCAATAAATTCTGAAAATTTATCATGATGTAAAAAAGACCTAAAGAAATAGATTTCATGAAGAACACCATATCAAGAAAGTTCCACATCAATCACATATGTCCATACATCACCGCAAAAAGAAATTCCAGCACCACTTTTGCACAGTTCCGGAAATAATTTCGATTAAGCCCTTAAATGAACTCCAAAAATTCTGATATTTTAATATGTTATAGCTGAGACCTAGAGGTAAAAGTCTCATGAATAAATAGAAGTATAATTATTTTTGGATTACAAGATGTGATTATTACAACTCATCCTAACCCTTGGCTAAATCTCTAGATTTAATCCATTTCAAAGAAAATCATTTCCCCAATTAATACTGGTCCGTTTATTCTCAAATTTCAGTATGTTTCTCCTCAAGATATCATCTACAACTCTTATCAAGGACACAAGATCAAATTCAGACTGAATAATTTCACAAAATTCACAGAATCACAATAGATCAACATAACAGTTTCCAGATCTAGTATTCTTGAAGAAAAATGGTTTCACCATCCAATACTTGTTAGTTTTATCTCAAATTTTAGTATGTTAATTTTCAAAAAGTCTTTTACAACTTTCATCAAGAAGTCAAAGTGAGATTCCAACTAGAAAATTGCATGCAGCTCACAAAATCACCAAAGGTTGGACTGTTTTTCCAGAAGACAGATTACTAGATTAAGGCACTACTCTAATAACTTCGAAAATTCTTATCTCTACCACCTGTGAAATTCACCATACATCACATACAATCACAGCAAGAAAAATGTAGATCAATGGACTCTACTTGCCTCTAACCCAAATAAAATCACAGCAAGCACACAGCGGGGCAGGGTGGACTCGACGGCGGCAGCTAGGTGCACGCATGGCGGCAACAGGTCTTCTTCTTCCCTTCCTCTCTCGCATGCTTGCTCGGTTTCCCTCTCTCTCGTGCGACTCTCTCTCTCTCTCTCTCGGTGCCTTGCTCAATCCGCCCCCTCCCCCTTTTTTTTTTTTTGGTTGTTTAATTACTTGCCTTTGATCAATTTTGCATGGAAGGACACTTGTCTCCATGGGAAGGACACTTGTAGAGTCCCTCTCGCCACTTGTCATTCTCCATGCAAGCTTATGGGCTTTCTTTGGGCCGGATTTGGGCCAGCTTTTTGGCCGACCAAATAGGGAGAAACGGTGGGGGATTCGGTGGGGCTGTGGGTTGGTTTTTGGGCTGGTTTGGCCTTAAGAAAATCAGCCCACTCCTTCTCCAATTTTTTCCTATTTAATCCCTACTTATATAAATGTCTAATTACACTTTAATATGGCCATAAAACTTTGAAACATAAATCAATAAAAATTCAACTTATAAAGTACATGGCCAAGAATAAAAAAATTTCCTTATCAATTTATCCTTTAATACAAATCCTTAATCACTCATGGACATAGGATATATTTCCAACCAAATAATTGTCCATTAAAATGCTTGGCCTTAATCTATTGTAATTTATTAGTCTTATGACCATAACATAGTCCGATGGCGCTTCCATCACTTATTCATAGTTCATGGTATATCCAGGGGTTGTCATAAAATTTTAGGATGCCACACTACATGGGTGAAAAGCACCTCCTAGTGATATGGACATATGTGTTCACTCTCCACAATCCACCATGCTTGAAGAGAAGTAAATTTTCAAGAGAAAAATTGGATGATATATTTGTTGTTGGCTTATATTTGAAACCATATTAAGAGGGTGACATTCACACTATAATTCACACGTGTACTTTTTTGGATCCAAATGTGTGTATATGCATGTATGACCACATGCAAAAGAAGGCGGGCACCATATGTGAGTATACTTGCATGTGATTTCTTTTGTGTGAGTCTAGCCAAAACCATATGTGAGTATACTTGCATGTGATTTCTTTTGTGTGAGTCTAGCCAAATGAATGGGGAAACATGTTTCCCCCAAATCATAATGCTAGTTTTATCTCAAAAAAAATCTTGGAGTATTGGACCACTGTGTCTCATGTCTCATGTGGTGTATTTGGAGATGATGCGACAAAAAAAGATTAAATGGGTATCGTGCTTCTTTCTACTATGTTGAATATTTGTTTGTTTGTTTTCTTTTTTTGTATTCATGCTCGAATACTACCTATCATTTAGTTTAAGTAATTCTAGATGTTTCATTTTTTCTCTTTGCTCTCAGGAATCTCCAATTGACAAGATTGGATGGCAAGTCATAACCATTCCTCAAAATAATTACTTTAATACCTTAGTGGTTGAGTTGCTTTGCATCTAGTTGGATTGCCTATTTGTAGAGAAGGCATATCTTGGTTAATATTGACATTACAGGACATTGCACATTATAAGATTAAGAACTTCTATAATGATTGATACAGAGCTGATGTTATAAGATAAAGATGATGGTATAATTAGAGGCTATAGCACAGTTTTTGCAATGAAAGAAAACCTTTCAAAGGAACATACTTCATTTAGTTACTACAATCAAACATCATGAAAATCATGGTTAAGAATTTCTTATTTGAGTGTCCTATTATTTAAGATTGAAATAGTTTCTTCTATATGATGACATTTTCTTATCAAAGATATCAAGAATTTCAATGCATTGCTTTGCTTTACTTAAAGATTCACACACACACACACACACACACCAAATTATTAGAGACCACTGTTTCGTCGCCAAAAAAGACACACACACACACACACATTTCATTTTCACATGGTATTAGATCTGCACTTTAAAAAAATAAAAAGAAAAACCCTAGCAGCCAAATTACTAAAGACCACTATTCCGTCACTAGAAAAGGTTGTGCCTTCAGCCGGCAACTTATGATGTTGATCAATGACCCCAACTATCATTGTTCGAGTCCTGCCTTGGGAACGCATCGATCAGCCTTGTGGTTGCTGCTTGATTCCCCATCATCGCAAATTGTGCCGAATGCTGTCGAAGAGTAACGTTGCCACGAATCGGAGGCTCTCAAATCTCACCACCTCGCGTTGCTCATGTGAAGAGAATCGAGGCCCTATCCGTGCGCATGAAGATCTATGGAGTATTGATTGGATTAGGCTGAGTTTCAAAGAAGTATCCAATCTCATGGTATTATTCATCCGACGTCCTGCTCATACACTCCACAACAAAACGGCGTTGCTGAATGTAAAAATCGCCAGCTTCTTGATGTCGCCCGCTGCCTCATGTTTCATATGCATCTACCTAAACATTTTTGGGGCCATGCTGTTCTTACGGCATGTTATTTAATTAATAGGTTTCCAACTTCTGCTCTTCAATGGAAGAAACCATTCTCAATTTTACATCCAAATCGTCCTCTCTTTTCCTTACCTCTTTGAGTCTTTAGGTGTGTTTGTTCTGCACATAGTCTTACTCCAAGTCTTGATAAACTAGATCCTTGTGCTGAAAAATGTGTCTTTGTGGGATACTCTCGAACTCAAAAGGCATACAAATGTTACAATCCTACTCGTTGTCATATGTTCGTGTCTACAGATGTGACATTCTTGGAAGATCAATCATATTTTTCCTCTCAGAATGTTCCACAGACACCTGGTGATAGTGATGATTGTGTACTACCAATGCTTCCACTGCCTTCCATCTCTCTAGCTACCTCTAGAAAATTTCAATTTGCTAACCGTACCTATCATCGACAACGTACAATTCCAACTATCACAGTACAACCTTCATTAGCACCTGATTCATCTGTTCCCCCATCAATTGCAGTTCCAGCTTCTAATCCTGATCCGCCCATTGCTTCTCGAAAAGGTACATGTTCTTGTGTTGGTCGTCATGTTGATCGTTATTCTGTTCTTTCTGATATGTGTTAGTACGCATCATCCTATTTCAAATTTTTTGTCCTATGATCGCTTATCTCCTACCTTCTCTGCATTTGCCTTGTCGTTGTCTTTTATTTTTGTGCCTAGCAGTGTTGCTGAAGCTCTTGCTCATCCGAGTTGGCATCGTGCCATGGAAGATGAAATGCAGGCACTAATTCAGAATAAAACTTGGTATCTTACTTCCTTACCTACTGATAAGCAACCTGTTGGTTGTCGTTGGGTTTTTATTGTTAAAGCTCACCCTAATGGTATTCTTGATCGATTGAAGGCACGATTAGTTGCGAAGGGATATACTCAGACTTATGGTGTCAACTATAATGACACCTTCTCTCCCGTGGCCAAAATTCCCTCTGTTCGTGTCTTCATTTCATTGGCTGTGCAATTTGGCTGGATTCTTCATCAATTGGATGTCAACAATGCCTTTTTACATGGTGATTTGGCTTAAGAGGTCTACATGGAGCAACCACCTGGTTTGTTGCTTAGGGGGAGAATGTGGTATGTCGTTTACACAAAACTTTGTATGGACTTAAACAATCTCTTCGTGCTTGGTTTGGTAGATTTAGTGATGCAGTTATCAAATTTGGATTAAAATGGTGTTAGGTAGATCATTCAATTTTCAACTCTGTGTCTTCGACTAATTGTATCATTCTAGTTGTATATGTGGATGATATCATCATTACTAGCAGTGATTCAGGTGATATTAAAAAACTTAAGCAATTTCTACATAAAGAATTCAGTACTAAATATCTGGGACGTCTTCGATACTTTCTTGGTATTGAAGTATCATATTCTCATGCTGGTATCAATTTATCACAACGAAAGTATGCACTGGACATCCTTGGCGAGGTTGGATTTCTTGGAGTAAAGCCACTCGATACCCCTATGGATCCCAATATTAAACTTGATGCAGAACATGGAGAATTACTACATGATCTAGCAAAGTATCGAAGATTAGTTGGTAAGTTAAACTATCTTACTATTACAAGACCCGATATATGCCTCGCGGTTAGTGTAGTAAGTCAGTTCATGAGTTCTCCTCGTACCACTCATTGGGATGCTGTACTTCGGATTGTCAAATATTTGAAGGGAGCGCTAGGTAAAGGACTATGGTTCAAGAATTATGGCCATCTAAACACTGCAGGCTTTTTGATGCCGACTGGGCTAGATGTCCCGTGGATAGGAGAAGACGGTAATTTAGTTGCATGGAAAACAAGAAAATTATCCTTCACGGTGTGCTATGGCACATGTGAAATGAATTACTATGGTTGAATTTCTCGAGATTGGAATAAGTCAAATCCATCAATGTCGTATTGTGATAATCAAGCATTCATTTGCATCTAATCCAGTCTTAGTGAACTAAGCACAAACCATGATTGTCAAAAAGTTGATGATGTCATTCTTCAAACACAAAGTCGAAGGTCGCAAACAAGCATATCATAAATTTAGCTAAAGGTTTTGAACCTTAGTTATGAGTAGGGTTAGCGTGCGCGCCCACACACACACACACACACACACACACACACACACACACACACACACACACACACACACACACATATATATATATATATATATTGTAACCCTTTTCATTTTGATTATTAGAAAACAATTATCCTTCACGGTGTCACACATTGAGGAAATGCTCATTGTTTCTAAAAAGAATAGGATGTTAGAGTTATCATGTCATTTGCATATCAATATAAGGTTTTGAAGTCTTATGAACAAACACAAGTATTCATTTAGAATTAATAATATTCTTAAATTTTAGAGAAGAGTTTTTTGCAATACAAAGAGGAAAGACAATCAAATTTGTCTTTGTGTTGACTTTATGTATTGTAACATAGAGGAACAAATGACTATAAAACTATGAGCAAAAAATATGAATGCTAATAATTTATTTGCTCACTGTTTAATACAGAAAAAGACGCCAGAAGGACAAATTTGATTATCTTTCGTGTTTTGCAAATTATTCTTTTATGAAATTTGAGAATATGAACGCTTATATTTATTCACAAGACTTCTTATGTTAACAATGGTGATAGCTTTCACATCCGTTCTACCCTTGCTGCCTTATTGGTTGTACGATTGGGTTCAACACCTTTGGCCGTGTTTCATATATGTTTACAAGTTTGAACAACATCATCACCTATTGTTGGTGGTTTGGTTGTTGCTGGACAAGTAAAATTGCTTCCTTGAATGCTTTCTTGAAACAATGAGCACTTCCTTAGTAGGTAACATTCACTAGATTTTTAAGTGAAGCAAAGCAATGTAAATGGGACAATTAGCTTCTTAAACAACAAAAATGAGATTTCTCAGAAGTGTAGTTCACTTTTTTGAAAAATGTTGTTTCACATTTGAAAATTCTTTTTTGTTTTCCCTCTTATGTACATTTTAGTTTGATATCTAGTTCTCAATTTACTTTGTGATGGTCATTATCCACTTGAGCATATTCAAAAGATCTCAAATAAATGACAAAGTGCAGCATAATATCTAAGACTAAAGGAGACATTGAATATTTTAGAGGTACCAATCCTAGATTGAACTTGTGCGTTGAAGTTATTTTTAGTGCTAGTATAGCATATTTAAAAAAGTTGTCGTTGGCTTGTTTTAACCTATGAAGCGTGCTTCCATGTCGTGTCCGACACATGTTGGAGCGTGTCAAACACGTTGACATGCTCGGACACGCGGTCAATGTGTGTTGAGTTTTTCGACAAATAGTCAACTTTTTTGACTCGTCTCGACACGCATGTCGGATGGAAGCGAGGGCGAGGGAGGAGAGATGAGGCCGTGAGCAACGATGAGAAACCGCCAGAGAAAGAGTAGAGATTGAGGCGCCAGAGAAAGAGTAGAGGCTGAGGTGAGGGCGGCCATAGAGATTGAGGCGAGGGCGGCCACAGTGATGCTGCGGGATTGGCGACAAGGCTTCAACTGCAAGTGAGGAAGGGCCGAAGGCGAGGCGGAGGAGGAGGAGAAGGATCGAGAGGAAGAGGAGAGGAAGGGGATCATATGGAGGTCATGCGGCGAGGAGATGGAGATGGATCGAGAGGAAGACCGTGCAGCGAGGGGAAAAAGTGAAGGGAGGAAGGGGTTGCAAGGTCGTGCGGTGAAGGAAAAAAGTGTTTCGGTAGCTAGGGTTTTGGAAACTCAATGGGATGAAGTGAGTCAATGACAGCCTGTCACATGGGTGGGGGAGGGGAAAAGAGTGAAATAAATTTGGGGTGGGGGAAATAGTCTGACATGGGAAGGTAGGGAAAAAAATTGAAATAAATTTAGGAGGGGGAAATAGTCTCTCATGGGGGAGGGAGGGAAAAATTGAAATAAATTTGGGAGTGGGGGAAAACTTTTTTAATCGGAAAAAATAAATAAATAAAATTAAAAAATAATTTAAAAATAAAAGTACTGAATTTTAAATGATAATAAATTTTGATCATTGTAAAAAATCATAGATTTATTTAAATAAGTTGATTCTAATTTCTTGTTAGTCATCAGCTTTATCAATAACTTTTGTTAAAATTAAAAACATATTTCCAAACATGGATACATATTAATTATGAATATGTCTTTTGAATTTCCAATGAATTAATTTAATAATATTATTAGTGTAAATTCATTGTAGGCTCTTTTTTAATTAATTATTTATTTATGAATTTAAATCAAATTAATTAAAAATAAAAATATTTATTTAATATTTAACGTGTCAAAACGTGTTGAAATTCTATACTTTTTGAGAAATGATGTGTCGCGTATCGTGTCGTGTCATGTCATGCCGTGTGTCACGTGTCGGTGCTACGTAGGTTTTAACCACCAAACTATTAGCAAAACGCAACAGAAAAAGTATGTTCCATTGCATCAACAAGTAGTTGCCATTTGAGATTCTTGATATCTTTATAGGAAAAGGTCTATAGAGGATATTACTTCAATCATAAATATTAAAACACTTGAATGAGAACTTCTTGGCCATGATTTTCATAATGTTTGATTCTAGTAATTTCAGGAAGTATGTTCCTTTGAAAGTTTTCTTATTCGTTGCAAAGATTGTGTGAGCATCCTTGTACGTGCCAGTGAATCATCCTTTATCTTATAATATTTGCCGTTAGCTTTGTATTGATCATTATAGTTGTCATAATGTGCAATGTCCTGCAATGTCAATAGTGATCATTGACTAAGATATCACTTCTCTACATATAGGCAATCCTAGCAAGTGCAAGTGCATTTGGGGAGTAAGATTATGACAAAGCAACTACAATTGCATCTAGCGTGTTAGAGGTAGTTATTTAGAAGAATAATAATAATTTTTTGAATCATCTTGATCTTGTGAATTAGAGATTCTTGAAAAAGGAAGAAGAAGAAAGAAACATCTAAATTTGCTTAGACTAAATGATAAGCAATATTCGAGCATGAAAAAAAAAAAAAAACATGCGCAAACATTCAACATAGTAAAAAGAAGTCTTGTACCTAATTAATCTTCTTTTGTCGCATTATCTCCAAGTACTCCAAGATTCTTTATGAGATAAGACTAGCACCATATTTTGGGGGAAATATGTTTCCTTAAGATATTCATGACTCAAGTGAAAGGTATCACCACATGCAAGGACACATACTCACATGCGGTATACGCTGGCTTTTTCATGTGGCCATGCACAAACTTGGATCTGAAAATGTACAAGTGTGAACTATAGTATGCCTGCCACCCTTATTAATATGGTTCTACATATCAGCCAATGTCAAATATCTCATCCTATTTTTCTCTTGAAAATTTGCTTCCCTTCAAGCATAATGGAGAATGGACACATGTCCAGATCACTAGCAAGGCGATGTGTTTTTCCACACATGAAGTGTCGTAGCTAACACTTACTAGTTGCTAGCTAGCATTCTAATTTCAGAAATATTAAATCATGCAGACGGGATTTGTTCTAAGCTCGAGCCTCATTGTGATTGTTGGTGTTGGCCTGAGATTTGAATCTAGAATATTCTCAAATGATGTCAATGTTTAACATCTCATTTTGTGGACATTCCAATATGTTCTCTCAAGTAGCTAATATCTTACAATATAAGTTTTTTTTTTTTTTAACCTAGATTGAGTAAATCATCTTTATGTGTATAGTAGTTTGTTATAGCTACACAGCCTATCGGTTCTTTATGACGTCAACTTTGGAGCATCGAATTTTGCTTACTTTGCATTTTCTATGGCAAGCCCTTAAAACCCTACTATGAAGATCTACTTTTATCAAGTTATTGTGACTTTCTAATACGTTGACTTCTCTAATAAGTTTGTATATGTAGGTTTTAGTCTCCATTATTAGCATTGCTTCATTATTCATTCTCTTTATGAGTGATGATTTTATAGGATTATGGGTCATTTTGACTATATATATATGGGTCTTTGAACTATAGCTGGTATTTGGAAGTATGACAGCTTGTTTTTTTGAATTTCTAGATAAACTCTTTAATTTTCATCTTATGACAAGAATTTTCACCTCAATTGACCATTTTGCCTTAAATTTGTTTTGGAGAAGTTTGGTGAAGCACTAAGTTAAGCATCAAACTATTTGGAATCAATTTATCAACTAGAAGTAGAATGTTAGTTTCCTTTATTCATTAGGAGTATTTTGGAGTTGTGAATCCCACACTTGAATAACTTTTAGGAGCATGTGAAAATACAATTTTACTTTGTTAGATGCAGTTTTGTAGAATGGAAACTAAGACTAAATCTTAGTGCTTCTTCCATAGCGTTTATGATTATGGTACAAGCAAAAAATAGATCTTGTTCAAGCAATCGAACCAATTACTTAAGGAAAAAGATGTTTACACTTGATTTTAGCTGGCACTTTGACCAAAAGTCAACTTTGAGTTAAAATTTGCTTTTTTGCATAAAAAGTCCTAAAATAGTCTTAATTTCACTTTGGCATTAAAAATTTTCAAAAATTATCCAATTTGACCCATTAAATGATATTTTAGTGAATAACCACTAAAATGTTGACTTTTGATAAACACTTTCACAAAAAAAAAATTGAAATTTTTCAAAACCCTCAAATCATCTTCTTTTTACTTTAATTAGAAAATTTGATTTATTCATGGATTTAGGATCAAAATCCGTAAAAAATAAATCAGTTTATTTCTAATTATTTTTTAGGATAACTCCTTTCATGACATTTGAGCAAAGATCATTCTTCATGGTTGAGCAATTACATGACTACAAGGTAATCTTCCAATTTAGGGGCTCTTATCGAATTCTTCTTGGTTGAACAATTACATTTTCAATAAGATCACTTTCTTAGTAGCAATCCAAATCTGGTATCAGCTTTGCTAAATTCACATGCGAACATTTCAATTTGATAAATTCGACCTATTTGAAGGTTTCAAAATTGAGCTAATGTGATCCGATTGACCTAATTCAACTTGGCCCATTCTAGACTAGAGTTAAATTAATTGGGCTTCAATTTGGTCAATTGGATTAGGATTACAATTACGAGAGAGAGAGAGAGAGAGAGAGAGAGAGAGAGAGAGAGAGAGAGAGAGAGAGAGAGAGAGAGAGAGAGTTTGGGCTGGAAAATGAGAGAGAAGGAAGAGAGAGAAAGAGGAGAGAATTTTCAGATGTAAATGAGGCCTCCCTATTTTTTTAGGGAAAAATATTTTTATACTTCCTTGTGAGATCTAGTTTAACAAACTTTCTTAGTCCTTTAACAAAATTAAGAAATGAGCACATGTTCATTTTAAGGGTTGTGATGCATCAAGAATGAATGGTTGTGATTGATTGCACGATTAAAGCTTAATCGATGGGCATTTTCATAATTTCGCAAAATTGAGATGAATTTTGTAAATTCGAGAAATAAGGGTATGGGTAGGTTGGCCATCGGACGGGCCACCTCCTCATGGTGGTCACATGTCGTCAAGATTTCGTCAGAATGTGGCCAAACTGATCACTTTCCGTTGAAACCAGTTGGGTTGGTCTGAACCGGTCTTGATCCGTTCGGTCCTATTCCTTTCTTTTGTGCAATTTAGTCCTCTAGGGACTCAATTAAAAAGAATCTTTACTCAATTAGGGGACAAAATGAGCAAATTTACATAATTGCCTATCTCAAAATGCAAATTGGTAGAAATTGAGTTCAATCAATATATGAGATATCAATTGGTTCAATTACCCATGTTCCTGGTGGCATATTACATTCAAATTAACATCAACGTGATGGTAAAACCTTTATGGCAAAATTGAATTGAAGGCTAATGATGAAATTGAACCTCAATCCACCAAATTAAACCTCAGTCTATAATGGGTCAAATTGAATTGCATCAATTGAAGCTTGTTGGCTCGGATTTCTCAAATCTAAGTAAGCTAAATCTATCAATTTGGAGAGTTCTTATGTGAATTCGCTGAAATTGACCTCAGATTCGGATTTATTTCAAAAAAAAAAAAAAATAAGTTGAATGGGAGTGTTGGCTCACAATTCATAAAGAATCGACTTAAACCCCTTATTAGAGCTAAAAATGGCGATTTTCATCTCAACTCGTCAAATCACAAAATTGGTCAAATGAGAGAATGCAAGATGGCCTCTAGATCAGATGTTGTAAAAGGAACCAAACCAACATATAAACCACATGAAAGTTATTTAATTCTTGGGCGATGTTGAATCTAAAATCCAAAAAGTTCAAAATATGAGGTTTTTAATTGATTTTCACAAGATTTTCGATGCCAAAATGATTTTGAAGCTTAGATATGATGATTCAAGGGTTTTTACATTTTTTTAGTTTTTTGGTTAAAAGTTTGATCAAAAGTCAATCCTTTAGTTGACTTTTTGATTGATCAAAACTCACGATCAATCTGAAAGTTAGCCATTTGATTTTTTGGATTTTCATAAAAATGATTAGGAAATTACCTAATAATGATGGGCCAAAAAAGAGAAATGAAAATTGACACTTTTGGTTCGAGAAACTAATTCCGTTTCGATCAAAAGCCCTAAACTCGAGTTTTTTACTTTTATTGACGTGTCGGCTAAAAATTAAGTGTCAACAAATTTGTCGAATGATTTTCGGAGCTCTTCGAGTCAGTATGCTTAGTTGCTTGATTTGACCTTGATAACTCAGATCCATGAAGATGTGATGAACTAAAGAAATAATCTTGACATTCTAAGCTTAGATTTGATAGGTTGCATGTCCAAAATAAACGTTGTTTGCTATGTCATATAGGCTGCAAAATAGGGTAAATCTCAAATAAGAACCTGAAGTTGAGCCATTTTCTCAAAAAATGACCTAAAGTGGACTCTGTCTCAAATAAGGACATGGAGTGGCTAACTTATTCTCAATTAAGGACCCGAACTTCTAATTTTATTCACAGCTAGGGGTACTTTTGTCCAAGAACATTGCTGTTTATTTTTTGTTTGTCTTTCTTCTTTTTTCTTTCTTCATCTTTCTCACTCTCTACATCACCTCCATTATTAGCCCCTCCATCGCTCTGTGTCATCTCGTTGTATGACCAAGATTGGGTTTTCTTTAACACGAGCCATTACAACGTAGTCTAACTCGTTGAAATTTTTAAATTTCACTCCTCAAAATGGTTTGTAGACAATTCCACGAAGCTGAAATGAGCTTTCAAAAATAAGTTCTTTTTATTCCAACATTCATCACAAATTATGATCTCAAAGCCATAATATGAATCTGTTTTTGCCGAGACTCAACTTCTTGTCCAACTCCCAAGTTACGCAACTAATCCCTTTGGCGACGTATTTCTCTCACCTTGAGAGTGCATCAAACTCCACTTATTTCGGGCCTTCCGCTAACCCAGTAACTGCAATTTTTTGTGTTGTTTTTGATCCTGCTTGCCAACAACAAAGTAGTAATATCCAAGCATCGTCAGATTGTCTTGTTTGACTAACTTATGCCTCTATTCAATTAACACCCAGTGTCATGCAATTTTTTTCACTTTCATTATTTTTTTCTTTTCTTTTTTTTTGCCCCTATTTTACAGTTCATCTTCTTCCTCTACCGGTTGTGGTTGTTGGGGCCTTTGAGTACGTGAGGACAAGTAAAAACATGGTGAAACAACATCGTTTTGTCCACATTAGCCATCAGCCATGCTCCGTTGCTAATTAGACTGTCAACTTTTTCCGACCTAAATTGATTGGATTGACTACTTTAGAAAGAATAGTAAAAAGGTTTAGGACTATGTTTGCCAAATTAGAAGATTTATAACCCAATAAATAAACGTACAATAAACTTAGGACTTTTTTAAACATATTCCCCATCATGTATCGAATAATAGGTTGTATCGCATCTCAGTTTGTTTTGGATTGGAAATGCAAAAAATTTTACTTATGATCTCATCAACAAATAGTATAAGAACTACAATTGTTGCAAAAATTGAACTACGTAGACGAAATTTGAATAGCCTAAGAAATAGGATGACTAAAGTGAAATTTCTATTTACAAATTTGTACATGTAGACATCACGTGTCAATAGTAATTTCTGACAAAACTAAAACGGAATCTAATGGAAGAACCAAAAATTTTACCAAAGAGAAAGCACAACTAAAATTATCACCAAAGAAAGAACAAAAACTAAATGTGAACTTCCCCCAACTTTGTGAGGACAATAATGTAATTTGTCACATCAACGATAAATGAGAGGAAGAATACTATGAGTGCCAAAACTTTTGTATGACACTCTCTTAGGGTGTGCATGACAAAATTTTTGGAACAGAAATTGAGAAGTTAAAAATTTTAGTTTCTAATTTTTTCTTCAAATATATTTTTGGAATAGAAATCTGTTCCAGAAATAGAAAAATCAAATTGCGTTACCAAATAGATTTCTGTTCTAAACATGTTCCGTGGAACAGAGAAACAGAGAAATAGAGAAGTATAAATTTTATTATGCACACTCTTAAGTGTCAAATTTTTTTCTCACCAAAGTACCAAAAATTAGGAAGCACCAATACTTTTCAAGAGTCTTTGTGTTGTGTTGGAGTGTTGGACACTCTCGGACACTTTTCAATACTCGGTCAATATGTGTAAGAAAATCCGACACCTAATCAACTATTTTGATACTTTCTAACACTTAAGTTAGAATTCCAACATGCAAGTTTCCAACATGCAAGATCAATTCAAAATTTTTTCAATAAATTAGGGTCAAAACGTATATATGTAAAAAAAAAAAAATGAAAATAATTAATTGGGAAATAAATATATATATATAATCTTCTCTTCTCTTACTCTCACTTCCCATAATACACAATTCACCTCCCCCCCAAGTTTTTTTTTCTTTGTTATTCCAACATGTCGACATGGGAGTTTAGAATGTGAATTACTTTTTCCTTTCCTCAAAATTTTATGAATTATTAGAATGGAGTTGAATTTGATAAATTGAATTAATGTTATTAATAAATGGTGGATAAATGTTTTTAGTGTAAATTCATTCTAGCTTTTATTATTATTTATTTATTTGTGAATTTGAATCAAATTAATTTGATTGAATAATCATTATGTATATATAAAAATATACATTTAATATACAATGTGTCCCAACATATCCCAAAGTGTAGAAACTTTTTTATTTTTTAGAAACGATGTGTTAGCGTATCTTTCATATCGTGTCGCATGTCGTGTGTCGTGTCGGTGCTACTAGAGGTGATTGATTCCCAGTCCAATCCGATTCCACCTAGGAACTAGGAACCGAATTGAGAGGATCGATTCTCAATTTTTGGATTGAGGATTGGACCGAACAGTCCTAGGGTTGGGAACTAGACAGAACAGATCGATTCGGCCCAATCTAGTCCAGTTTCATAGAATCGATCACTTAGCAAAAAAAAAAAAAATTAAAAAAATTAAGAAAAATACAAGAATTGTTACTAGTTTTAAGTTTTATTGCTATTTTTTAGAAATTAAATATATATTTTTAATAAATAAAAAGTTGGTCTCGGGTTTGATTTAGTCCGGTACCACCCCCCGCGGAACTTGGAACCGAACCAACAATCACCGGTTTCATTTTTATGGAATTGGGAGTTAGATTGATCTCTTTGAGAACCAGACCAAATTGGCATGTTTGATTCGATCCGGTCCGGGCGGTTCCCAATTTGGGCAGTGCAACATGCTCACCTTAGGTGCCACTTAAACTACAAATTTAAAAAATCACTCACTTGAGTGTCGGTTCGATTCCCTTAGCTAGAAAATTTAATGTGAACACCGGTCATTTGACATGGCATCACCGATTGACCGACATGGCTTTGTCGACATGATGTGGACAATTTTTAATATTTTTAATAATTTTTTTAAATTTTTACTTTTTTTTTTTTGCTTTTATCTTTAGGACTGGTGCAAATCACTAGTGTCCCTCACTTGCTACGAAACCCTTGCCTAGATTGGGCAAGGGTCGCCTCCCCCTTGATTGCGAAGGCCTTAGGCGAGGTCGTTAGGGCCTTGCCGATCGCTGGTGAGGCCATGAAGCCCCACGCTAGCTATGGGCAGTCGCCAACAACACTACTTTGCCTAAGGTCGGTGAGGTCGTGATGCCCTCGCGAGCCTTCACAGCCAAATCTAGGTGAGAGCTACCTTGCCCTCATCATGAAGGCCTTGGGTCAGGACATCACAGCCTACCGACCACGGGCGATACCACACAAAGTGGGTGAGGGCCCTCGCAGCCTCGCCAGCGATCAACGAGGCCCCAATGGCCTAGCCCAATGCCTTCATGGTGAGGGTGAAGCAGGCCTCCCCCAATTTAAGCTAGGATTTCACGGTCGGCGAGGGTCGTCGATGATCATGAGCTAGAGCCTTACCACCTCAGGCTACGAGCTCATCTGATTTGGCGAGACTTTAGGCTCGTCGACCTTTGGCAACAAGTCTCAAGCCTCACCAACTAGCTGCCAAAGGCCGTGAGCTCACCTAATATGGCGAGGCTCGAGGCTTGTCACCGAAGGCCATGAGCTCACCCGATTTGGCGAGGCTTGAGACTCATTAATCTCAAGCGAGCTCAAGCCTTACTGTTGAAGGCTGTGAATTCACTCAATTTGGCAAGGCTTGAGGTTCATCAACCTCAAGTAAGCTCGAGCCTCACCACGAGCTCACCGATCGTCACTATGATCGGCACGGGCCGAGGAGAAGTAAAAAGGAAAAGGAAAGAAAAAGAAAAGAAAAGAAAGATGAATACAATTAAAAATTAAAAAAAATGAATTTTTAAAATTTATATTTTCATAAGAAGAATTGTTTTGATAACCAAATCCCGAATCTAAGCTTTGATAGATTCGGGAAACATTTCCACTTCTTTCTAAGGAAAAATTATTTTCCTGAATTTAAATTTTGGTAGGAAAACTTTTTCTATTAACTAGGAAATCATTTTATGTTAACTCATCTTCCTCAAAGCAAACCAAAAGCCCAACAATGTTTTCACGAAACAAAAGCATCCTTAATTGTACCTTTATAATAAGTTTTAGGATTTAATTATACTTTCATAATAAGTTTTAAGATTTTCAATACTTTATTCCTTCAATATATCAGGGAGGAGATAAGTCTCAAATTGGCTTTCGTACGAAGTTGACTGTTCAAGATCTAATTGGGATTGCTTTATTACTTGCTCCAACAAATAATTCTAACGACCTTCAGTTATTCTTCGAAAGATCAACCCTTGCTTTCATGATTTAAGAGCAACTTGCGAAAGAACATATACACGAATTAAAAAGTTCGTTTGTCTGTGATGCCCAAAATAAAAAAAACATGTACAATCAATCATGCTAATGATAAAAAGGCCACGCTACTGTTGCATCAGCAGCACCTCCAACGAACTTGAAAGTCCATAAGGGCCGCTGTTGACCCCAATGATTGTTATTCGTATTTTGTTTCGCCGAGAGTGGCAAAATGCGACAAAATAGCTTTCACCAAAGATTTTTTTTTTTGGGTCTAAAAAGAGGAGCTTTCATTCAAGTAATAGAACCAGTACAACCTGCAACTTTAGCGTCGGAAACAAGAAGATCAAATAAACAGGTAGGGGGCACTTTGGCCCAATTAGCATCTAGGGTTCTATTGTTGTGGGCCTTTGCGGCCCAGTCGGCCGCAAAGTTTGCTTCGCGATGGCAATGCCGCACTAGAAGGCTGGAGAATCGGTGCAAGAGAACAGCAACTTCAGCAAACAGTGATCGTACCTCCCATAGCGTCAATCGGTTGTCGATCACGGCATTAACCAGCAACAAGCAGTCAGATTCAACCACAATTGGATCCTCCATTCTTCCTTGTTTGATCAAGTACTGTAGAGTAAGCAAGAAAGCATAAGTTTCAGCCTGCAGAGGCGAAGATGCAGCAAAATCGCGGGTAAATCCTTCTATCAACTTTCCAGTGTGATCTTGGCATAGACATGCCATTGAGCCTTGGTCACTTTCAAGCTTAAAAGCCCCATCAATATTACACTTCAGGACACCGGGATCGGGAGGTCGCCAGACTTGGGAAGGTAGGGTTGATGGCAGTCCAGTTGCAGTAGATCGACGATGCAAAATCCGAGCTGTTTGAACCTTTGCGGATATGACATTCAACAGATGGAGTGGATCAGGACGATGGCTATGGAAAACGAAAGTGTTTCTGGCCTTCCAAATCTGCCAAAGGATCTTAGCTATTGTTTTGAACTCAGGTAAGCTCTGTTTCTGATTAGCTCTGTCTGCTAGCCATTGTTCTATGCGAGGAACATCATGAGGAGTTAGATGAAGACCAATTGTGGGGTGAGACCATATCGTAGTTGTCCACAGGCAACATAGGAATAAGTGTTCAAGGGATTTTGGACAATTATTGTTGCATATATTGCAGACCATATCTGTGCTGATGTGACCGCGAACGAGATTGGTCTTTGTCGCTAAAGCATTATGGCATAGGGACCAAAGAAAGGTCCGGATTTTTGGTGTTAGCTTTAGTCGCCAAATACTTTTCCATAGTTGCACAGGTACTTGATAAGACGACGATGGCATGTCTGTATGATTTGAGTTTGCTTTCTTTATTGCCTGATAGTTGTTATGCACTGTGTATTGGCCATTGATAGTGTCTGTCCAGATTTGCTTGTCCTGTATATGATTGGGTCGAACCTGAATACTTGTAATTTCTTTGATGGTGTGAGTATCGTAGTGCTATTGTAATAAATTAGCATTCCAGGTTTGTTGTTGCGGCTCCAGTAAGTCAGCTACTAGATAAGGTTCCGTCAGATGGGCAAGACCACCTAAGATTTCTTTAGGAAGCCATCTGTCTTCACGTATCTTGATTTTTCTCCCATTTCCGACAGACCATTGGATTTTAGCTAAAATGGAATCTCTTCCTAATAGTATACTCTGCTAGCCCCAAGAAGGACGCGCCCCTTTCTCCGCATATCTGAACTTCCGTTGATAAAAGTAAAGACCTTTTAGTAATGTGCTGCATAGTGATGATGGGTTCTGTATCAAGCGCCAGGCCTGTTTACCGAGCATTGCCTTATTGAAAGTAAGAAAATCTCGAAAACGCAAACCACCTTCATTCTTACATCTCTTTAGAACATCCCATTGTGTCCAATGAATACCAGATCTACTACTGTCATTCTGCCACCAAAAGCGAGCAATCTTCTTTGCAATGGCTTTGCAAATCGATATTGGCAGTTTAAAAAAGGACATGACATATTGTGGTATCGCCTGTACAACAGCTTTAATGAGAACCTCTTTTCCACCCCTCGAGAGAAATTTTGCTTTCTACCCTTATAATTTAGCATTCACTCTCGCCATAATCCAGGCGAACCTGTCTCGTCTTGATCTACCCCAGTCAGAAGGAATCCCTAGGTATTAACCTGTTTTTTGTAACACTGGGACCCTAAATTCAGCGCCCAAGTTAACCCTTAAACTATAAGGACAATCCTGACCAAAGAAAATGCCCGATTTGTTTCTATTTATCATCTGCCCAGTAGCTAAACAGTATTGATTTAGAATATTGGCTAGGTTATGACATTCCTGGATTGTAGCATTCATGAAAAATATGGCATCATCAGCAAAAAAATAAATGGGAAAGAGTTGAAAAATATGGCATCATCAGCAAAAAAATAAATGGGAAAGAGTTGGGCATCTCCTATTGAGCTGTAGGCCTTGTAGATGTCCTATGTGAAGTGCGTCATGAATAAGAACAGATAAGACATTTGCTACCAAAATGAACAAGTAAGGCGAGAGTGGGTCTCCCTGTCTGAGTCCCCGAGAATGATGGAAATACTCTAGTTGTTCCCCATTAAAAGTGATACTAAAAGACACTGCTGTAACACACTGCATTATCCAGTGAACCCAGGTGGCATGGAAACCCAATCTGATCAAATAGTCCTTAAGAAAGTCCCATTCCACCCTGCCATAGGCCTTTTGCATGTCCACTTTTAAAACTGCTTGAAAATTTCGTTTGCGTTTCCTAATCCTCAGCCGATGAAGCACTTCTTGGACAACAATAAATTATCCTGGATTTGCCGGCCACTCACAAAAGCAGATTACTCAGTAGATATTAGATCAGGTAAAAAAGGCTTAAGACGATTAGCTAACACTTTTGAGATGATTTTATAGATGTAGTTGCAAAGACTTATTGGTCGGTATTGGTCGAGACTCTCTGGTTGAGCCACTTTTGGAATCAGAGTAATGCTAGTTTTGTTAAGAGAAGCAGATAGATTACCAGTTGCAAAGAACTCTTGAATAGCCGTAAAAATATCTTCGTGTAAAAGATTCCAATGCTTCTAATAAAATAGACCATTCATACCATCAGGTCCCGGTGCTTTAGTAGCCCTCATTTGGAATGTGGCGCGCCGTACCTCATCTCGAGTAAGCTGGGCCGTTAAGATATTGTTCATTTCTAGAGTAACAGTAGGTGGACATTTTGCAAGAATAGGACCATAATTCCGAGGGCCAGCTGATGTGTATAGTGCTGAAAAGAAATTCCTTGTCATGGTTTTTAAACGATCCTCTTCCCTAATCCAAGTGAGATCAGCATCTTTCAACATTCTTATCCGATTCCGAACTCGCCGTTGTAATGTTGTCGCATGGAAGAATTTGGTATTCTTATCTCCCGTTTAAGCCGTTAAGCCTAGATCGCATAGCCCAATGCTGTTCCTCCTGCTGCCATAGTCTGTGAATGTCCATCTTCAAATGAATAATTTGCTGCTCATCGTTGTAGTTGTTGGGGGAATTGATATGTGTTTGAAGTTGTTGCTACAGGTGCGATATTTGATTAGTTGCCTTTGAGAATTTAGATCGACTCCACTTGGTAAGTGCTTGAGCGACCTGCTGTAGTCTTCATGGTAGGTTAGACGTACTAGCACATTGGGACTTCCAGGATCTTTCAACCACCTCACTACAGTCCTTTTCCTGCAACCAATAAGCTTCAAAGATAAATCTTTTTTGTTGTCGTCTTAGTCGGGCCTCAGTAGTCAATAAAAGAGGGCTATGATCGGAGCCCACTGGTGGAAGTGCATATACCTCAGCCTCAGGGTAATTAATACGCCACTCCATAGTACACAAAACTCTATCCAACCGTTCTTTAACTAGGTCGTCACCAAGACGATTATTCATCCAGGTGTAGGAACATCCTTTACTGCCCATATCCATTAAGTAACAGTCCTGTAATACTTCTCTAAAGGAATACATTCGATGTGGTTCAACTAGTCTTCTGCCCACTTTTTCCCAAGGAAACAGAACTTCATTAAAGTCACCCGCATAGACCCAGGGTATAACATTTGAGGAAGCAATTAGACAAAGCTCTGTCCATAGTTGTCGGCGTAGCTGATAGGTTGCTGGAGCGTGGACACAAGTTAGACGCATAGAAGTCCTCTCTCGAACCTCTGTACAGGTTGTATAAAAAAAAATGCTGAGTAGCTCTCTCTATATGGATTATAAGATTGTCATTCCAGAGCATAGCTAGTCCACCAGCCAGTCCAACAGGATCACATACATGGTAATTACTAAATTTCAAAAGCCTTTTCATCTTGAGGATGACCGCCTCCTGATTCTTAGTCTCCGCCAAAAAAAGTAAATCAGGCTTTTCAGAGGCCACTAAGGCCTTTAGAGCGCGAATTGCCAGGGGAGAGCCCAAACCCTGACAGTTCCAACAGATGAACTTCATTTGTGCTGTCACCAAAGATTGGATCCTCAATTTTTATTTGAATTAGGTTCCGTGGCAATTCAAACATGAAGCGTTAAGCTTATCAAACTAGTACAAATTACTCTAAAGGAAAGTAAGTACATCAACTAGAAAGATATACCGAAAAGTCAGAATATATTTTCCTAAAAATAGTCTTCTTTCAAACAAATTAAGTAAATCTCAGTTCAGTTTCAACCGTTGAAGTTCCACAAATAGTAATTGTTGTTCTGAAAAATAAAAGAACAAAATAAGGAAAAGGAGATTAAAGGAATAGAAATTGTTTGCAAAAATATCTCGAATCAAGCAAAATTTGCAGAAATAGAGAGCCAGGCTGAGGACATCAATTATGGAGAAACCATGTACAATATTTGCAGCACGAACTTTCTGTACAAAGTCCTTTTTTGATACTTTTTATCAATTGGAAACACATAAGCTTAGTGACCATGGTGGCAACTGTATAATCTCACTCCGAACACTTGAGAGCACAAACAGATCTCACTCCAAGATTCCAAACAGCAAAAACCCAAAGCCAATCTCCATCTTTCCTTCACGACAAATTCCATTTCCACTTGCTTTAGTTATCAGAAGAAGGAGCTCTGTAGAATGATGGAATAGTCCGAGGGAAAAACATTTGCCTCACTCCTTCTGCCCTGACAATAGGGAAGATTATGCCTGATGCCGCCTGCACAAAAAATTGAAAGGGCTTTGTTTCAGTGAAAACAATGCTTGATACCTAAATCAAATGTTCATTCTCTGTAAACTACTGGAAAATTAGAGGTTTTGGGGGGCATAAACGTAGAATGATTCATGAAGAAGTGCTTCCAAATAGAGAAAAAAGGGCAAAACAGTGAGATTTCTTGCAGAATATTGAGTACCTCCTTGATTTAAAGCCACAAAAAATGCAAAATAAAAAATTAAATTCAGAAAGTGCCATGCAAGAATTACTTTAGCTTCATCTAAATCCCTGAAGTCTGGGAAATGAGGGGGCAAGGCTACTCACCAAAATCAATCTGGCTCCGATCCAGAGACGTTTAGGTGAAGGAACAGGCAACAGCAGTCGGCCAACACCATATATAGCCACTGCAAAGAAATTGAGGACTAAACTTAAGGGACGTGGATTTAGGCCAGACAGCAAAGCAATGGGTCCATTTGAGAAGACCTCTCCAAGGCTCAAATAATCAAAACATGCTTTGCGCATCTCTTTCCTCGCTTCATCTGGAGAAGCACAAAAGACCTTGTACAGAGCGCTGGCCAAAGTGTTTATAGTGGATGCCGTGGGCTACAAGAAAGGGAACCCATCATCAGTACGTCCATATGATGTGGTTTAACTTTACTAATGTAAACTGTCTTTCTTCAGCTAGGCAATGAATTTGGAAGCCCAATGTTGTAGCACAGATAAGAGAAATATATACATATATAGAATCAAATCATGTAAGAGGGAGTGAAACTATTTCTAGCCAAATTCACTACCAACCCATCAATCCATAGTTGACTTTGTTAACTGCATAATTACTGCTTCGGTCAGCAGAAGGCAGCTCCTTCTCCTTAAATTTTGCCTAACCACGTATAGTAACATCATGTATATTAAAAGCATCAACATCTATGCATTCAATATTCCATTTAAAATATTGCAAAGATAGCAACCACCGAAGGTTCGATAAAGAGAACATCTAAGCTTGAGGACAAGGCTAACTCAAGAGCTCAGACAAGCATAAACCATATATGAAGTAAATCACCTTGCGCAGGGTATAGAAGGATTCAAGATGTCGGTACAGTGCAGTTGCATCATGAAGATTGTGCAATGGCTTAAGAAGATCCCTGAGTATGACAATGTCCGACAAGGCCACAGTCATCCCTCCCCCCGTTATAGGATGGCGCATGTTGAATGCGTCGCCCAATAGAAGGGCTCCGGGCGTCGGTTGGGGATCAGCTGGCATACTTCTGTTTGGCATAGTCCTTATGTTGCCTTTCTCTATTGCCGCAATGAAGGCATCATGAAGTTGAGGAGGGATCTGGTACAAATATTCTATAGGTTAATCAAAGTAAAATTTGGACAGCTGGGAGATGTTTTTAATGATGCCAAATGAAAAAGAAATTTATAGAAAAAAAAAAAAAAAACCACACAAGCAAGTCCTTTCACAAAACTTTCAATCTGTAGGCATATAGTTCATTTAACAAATGCTAGGCATATTCAAACTGTTTCTGGACCTTCTGGTCTACATAAGTAGTGCAAAAATGATGCAGAAAAAGGTAAGTGGACGTGGGAACAAGGAGAACATATTCAAGTAATAGTTTGCCACATCATTTTGTAAACCAACCCTATTATACTTAGAAATGTGCATTATTTTTTTTAACCTAATTAAATATTATGTAAGCTTCCATCCTCCCTTTCCTTGCCATGCTGTCTCTGTCAAAGAGGAGTCAGGAAAAGATAGAATGGTAGTACCTGTGGAGCCACCACGCTCTTCAAATATTTGGCCATTTCCCCATTAGCAATAGAAGGTAGCTTTTGACCAGGTACATCAACCAAACATCGAACCTCTGTGCTACTAATTGGATAAAACAATATAGGTGAAGGATCGGTGAGAATGACATGACCATAGTTTGCAAAGGGAAGCTCACAGTTTTCGAGTGCAAGTCCAACAAAATGAGAGGGGACATCTACCTGCACAAATTGTGACAAAACAGAGAGAAAACGACATTAGCAAGACAGAAACATTAAAGAGATGATTTTAGCTTCAACCAATTGCAAGCAGAATAGTTCTTCAAGTTAACACATATTGCAAGATAAGAAATCACCTTTGGCTTGCACAGTGAGCGGCACAAGTTTGAGAAGCACCCATCACAAACAATTGTTAGAGGAGCGAATGCTTCCAGCTCCTGACCAGCCTTGGTTTTGTAATGCACACCCTTAATAGTCCCATTTTCTTCAATCAGTGATGTAACAGTCCCTTGTTCCAATCGCACACTAGGTTTGAAACAACAAAGGAAATAAAATTATCAACAAGCATTACAAAAACAGATAAGGAAAAAAAAATCACGTTAAAGATGGAACGAATAATACTTGGGAAGAGTAGCAGCTTTTCCCCTCATCCTCTGTATGAAACGTCCATTGTGGAAACTCCTGCCAGCTACATCTGAATGAAATTTTCCCAATGGATACGAGAGTCTAGTATTTTTCCCATCAATAAACATAGCATAGCCAAGCACTCTCTGGGCATTGATTTCCTTGACACAATCTGCAAAGGGCAAGCATTCTCATTAACATTTAAGTCTGAGAAAACCAGAAAAAAATTAAGTATTTGAGAAGTGTCATAGCTTGATACATAAGATAAAGGGCTGATAATTTTCGTATGCTTACCCTCAAGACCCAATTCAATAAGTTTCAGGTATCCCCCTGGCTGCAGCAGTTCGCCAACGATTCGGTCTGGTTCAGTCAAGTCTCTTTCTATGACATGAACTCTCCTTCCAACCTGCAGTGATAGATTTTGCAGTTCATTATTTGGCATCAATTAAATCAAAAAGATGAAATAGCTTGATATAACCATGAGCCCTTCTACAATCGGTGCAGTCATTCATACATTAAAGAAAGGAAGGAGTGAGTATGCCCATTCATTATGGTAATGTTTCACTGTAGTGAACTAAATAATGTTCTGTGAAATTTAGTAAGATAAGCACCTAGGTGAGAACGGGACCATGAGTTAAAGCATAAAAAAATGAAAAAAATGAGCTCTTCTTTAGGCAAAATATCATATTGTATGAGAAGATAGAGACATTGGCTTCCAATGACCAAGAAAACTGCAAGTAGCCAAAGAGACAGCTATCACAAGAAACCGGTGGAATGAAAAATATTCTACTTTCCCAGCACACACAATCAATGTTTCACAAATTCACTGCCACGAAATTACAGAGAGTGAGGTGAAGTAACTGAGCTTGCCAGCCATAGTTCCACTAAAAGATTATTTGATTAGGATTCATCTCCAAACTTCATAGTTAGATAATTCTCGAAATGCTCTACTTCTGATCCAATATAGCTGCAGTCAAATTAAGAAGTCAACCCTTATGGCGACTCTCAAATCGATCAACAAGCAACTTGCACTCAACAACTTCTATTGACAGGGTCACAGGGTCAGATTAAATTAACCCCCAGAAATCTTGGAGATCAATTGTCATCCTCTATTCAAAACCAGACAAAAACAGACACTAAGATAAGCTAAGTCTCTTGGCTTTATGTCCAGTTAATTATCCAAAATAAGAACAAGAAAACACCAGGAGCTTATTATGCTATCAAATTGACATATCTGAAGACCAACTAAACTCCATCCCTCCACAAGAAAGTCAAAACGCTGGGAGCTCGTTGAACAGACTCAACCCAAGAAATTTGTTCAAAAGCCCGGGGTCAATATATGCCACGACAGATTATTTTTATGAATTATAATACTAGTACAGCGATGAAAAAGGAAAAAAGAAATGGAATGGAGCAAATGACTGAGAATAACAAAGTAATGAGAGGAGACACTTTGAGGTCGATTCGATTATTCACAGGCTGGCAATATTGCGCACGACCCATTTACATTATAGGAATACAGCACGACGCCAAACACAAATTACAAAGACATGAGACGCTTCACTTATGTGTGCCACAGATGAATATGTTTATATCCAAGTAATCATTTAGCTTATAAGTTGAAATTACGAGGTGTTATGCAAAAATAAATTGACAAACACAAGACACGAAGAGATGAACCGTAGCTCTACAAAATGCTGTCCAACAAGAAAAGAATGAACTTTCTCAGAGAAGATTATCACAGTTGATATGATCGTTTTCTTCTCTAATGTCAAGCAATGAAATCACATACCTTGCCGAGGGTGTGTGCAAGAGCAGCGCCGGCAACTCCGGCGCCGACGATGATCACGTCGGCAGCGCCGAAGCCATTCTCCGGCGGGCAATCGTGATTCCCAGAATCACACGGCGATGCGTCGCGGGTGGCGAAGTAATCTCCGTCCTCCCTCGGAAACTTTGCCCTTACGTCACCATTCCTCCGACGCAGGACGTAGAGTAGAACGACGCCCAACAGAGAAGCCAAGAAAGTCCCCACAATGTAGTGATCGATCACCAGCATCTCCATTTCCTTCTCCTTCTCCTTCTTGGAACGAATCAACCGACGAGACCCAGATGAGGAAGACAAAGACAGAGACGACGGAAGGGAGATCTCGCGCTCTCCTCGCCTCGCCCTGCCTCGGAGCAATGCCAACCTGCGCGCTTGATGTCTTGTCTCGTCGTGCCGGGTGGCCGTTGGGTGGAGACAATTAATGCTGAGCGAGATCAAGTGGTTTCTGTAGACTAGAGAAGGTTTGGAGAGATTGTAGGGAGGAAGTTCCATTTGTAGGAACGTGGAGAGACTAGGAATAGGAATTGGCAGGGACTGAACTCTTGTCCTTTCTTGGGCTCGAATGCTTTTGGGGACGGGACGAACACGACGAGTTTGGAATCAACCCGAGGCTTACTTCCGGCCGAAGTAAAGACACCAATGTTCAACTGAACGGTCTTGCCAACTTAGGCATTTCTCAAACAAACATCAATATTACAAAAGAAAATCATTTCAAAACAATCCTCCCCCCCTTCTCTTTAATTTTTGAATAGGCACCCACTCGCATTTAACTTCATATTGACTTTGCTTTTTATCAAACTAGTATATTTTCCCTTATTTCATATTCTAAATCTTTCAATTTAATCAGTCTTAAACAATTTAACAATTTGCCAAAATAGTCTCCTAGCCAATTTTAATTAGCAATTGCTAACGTGAAAACCAGTCATCTCATGTAGTACGGTTGATATTGATGTGAACAATTTTTTGCATTTTAAAATTTTAATAATTTTTTTTCTTTCTTCCTTCGCTAGCTCTTGACAATGGCCAATCTACCCATGGCAATCAACGGACAAAGAAAGGAAAAAGAGAAAAAAAATATATTAAAAAAACTATAAAAAAATCATAAAAATGCAAAAATCATCCACATTAGTTCCATGTGTGTCACTTATAATGGTCAATGTCCTCGTCAACGATTACTAGCCAAAATTGGCCAAAACTACTACATTGGTAGACCGTCAAAAGATTAAGGAATAAATTGACAAAATTAAAAAGTTTAAGATTGAATTCGCATCTATACAATAGATTTATGACTTTTTTAAAATTATCTCTATGTAAAGAAGTAAGGATGCCTAAATCTATTGACAATGGGTAGGACAAAACAGAATCTTAGAAAGTGTAAAAATTTAAGAACGTTGCTTGAGATGTATAGATTAAAAAGTTAAATGATGTTTCAAGATCTAGAGGTCCTTATCCCTATGATACACAGGTTTGAAGGGTAGATAATTTGCCACAAAGACAGAGAATTTCTCCAGATCTTTAGATTCATTGACCAAAGTTTGGCAAAAGAATATTATAAGTACCAAAAGTTTTGTGCGAAACTTAGTTTAGCGCCAAAAATTTTTGCTGGATCACTTAAGTGCTAAATTGGAAAGAAAAAACAATCACTTAAATGCCAAGGCTGAGAAATTCTAGTAAAAAATAATACGTGGCTTTTATAATAAATTTTTTATATGATTTGGCATATTATTCAAAAAATCCAGTCCACATAGCATTTCCATGTGGCATTTTTGGCACTGAAGTAATTACTTTTAAAAAAATTAGCATTCAAACAATCATTGTTTACAACTTTTAGACAACATCGTTTAGGGGTTATATGATGAATGAGTACACCGATGAAATATGTCAAACTAAGAAATTAATAAAATATGGCCAGGTAGGATTTTCAATGACCTAGATCGCAGTTGGCACTTAAGGGTGAGATTGGTAATAATTATGTTCTTGGGAATAACTATTTTCAAAAATAATTCTTATATTTCTATACATTGGAACAATTTATGAGTAAAAAAACGTTTGATAACCGTACAAAATTTCAATTTTTAGAATAGAAAAAGAACAATAAATGTATTTGGTACGACCTCCAAATTTTTTTGTGACATTAAATTTCTTTTATTATTTTAATAATTTTTTTGAGATTTTTTTTTTTTTCCTTTTTTTTCCTCTCTTCTTCTTCCTCCTCCAATCAATTGCCGGTGGCAACGTGCAACGACCGAAGGCGGCGGTGGCGGCAACAAGTGGCGAAGGAAGGCAGCGACAAGCGACAAGCAGCAAGGGGTGACAATAGGTGGCATGTGGGGGGGGGGATGGCAGTGAGTTGCAAAGAAGAAGAAGAAGAAGAAAAGATTTTTTTTTTTTTTTTAAAAAGAAGAAAAGAAATTGACTTATTTTTAAAAATTGTTCTCGAAATAAGAAGTTACTTTTTTTTTTTTTGCTTCATGTTTCTATTCCAAATCTATTCCATGAACACTTGTCTATTCTGAAAAACATAAAAATTAACTAACATTACCAAATAAATTTATGTTCTTTTTTATTCCAAAGGACAATAGAATAGAGAAATAGAAACGTTGTCATGCAAATCCTAAGTGATCTTTTTTTTTCAGTGACACTTAAGTGAACCGAAAAAAAAAACTTTTGATACTAAAGTGAGTACCATGCATAACTTTTGACACTTCTAATACCCTTCTCCCTCAAAGTTTTGAATGTTTTTTAAGTTTTCAATGAAAATATGCTTGAAAGGGTTGATTGGCATATGAGAATGAGATGAAGAGAGGGTAGTTTTGGCTTAATAATACTAGTCTTCGTGCACGCGTGAAAAAATGTTCCAATTAGTGTGACCGATTATTGGCATTCTCCTTTTTAACATTTTTTAATGAGATATGCAAGCAAAACCATTTCTTCTTTTTGCCTATTTTTCTCAACTTCAATTGTCCTAAGATCATGGTATAGTAACCCTAAGATTGCGTAAGTCACACTCACCCTTAATTACTTCATTAAGTTAGGACACATTTGGATTGATAAATACATTTACATTTACTTAATTAAAACTTTGCGAGTTACGCACTTTAATTTTTGTTAAATTAGAAACATTTAAGAGTTTCACAAATACAAATGTTAATGCATAAACTTGCGTATATAATTGTATTTTTTTTTAAATTTGAATAATATGTTAAATTTTGGCTAGATTAGCTTTTACTTAAGCTGAAATAAAAATGGCATTAAACTTAATATCAGATGTGAGGCTATGATGATTATTTTGGTAATAGATACTAAAATTGAAAGGGTGGCTTTTTATATGGTGTGGATAGATTATAATGGGAAAATAAAATAATAATAATAATAATAATAATAATAATAATAATAATAATAATAATAATAATAATAATAATAATAATAATAATAATTCCGACATAGTGATGAACAAACAAGTCGAATGAGTAGACAGAAGAGAAATGAGCAAAGTAAATTTTGGATGCGGGCCACCGCGAGAGAGAGAGAGAGAGAGAGAGACAGAGATTGAGATTATTGGATGGATTTTAAATAACCTTTAACATGCTGTCGGCTTTGCTGATTTGGAGAGGGAAGAAAAGACAGCATCGCTTATGTAGAAATTCAAATGTAGTTTTTGAAATTTGCCTCTAAAACTTTAGCAAAAAGAGACGGGCATATGGATTCACAGAACCCGAGCTCAGACCGAAATCAATCGAACAATTTCCTCCACGAACTATTACAAGATCGGTTCCGAAGAGCACACATTATTCTTTTCCCATATTTACCTAAATATGAAAAAAAAAAGAAAAAAAAGAAAAAAAAAAAGGAACTCTTACGAAAGCACAACAGAAACAAATCAATTTGTCAGTTGATTAAGAAGAAGTTGTATTTTCAGCCCAAAGAGATGTCAAAAGTAGCCCCAAGTGAAAGTCACCCAAGAGTAAGCCTGGGAAGAATGTTCAAAAACATCTTGATGTGCCCAAGAATCGTGACCCAAAAGAGAATGTGAGAACTTTCCGAGTTCGATTTCTGTAGGCCAGTTTGCTTTATTTATATATCTAATTAAGTTAAATTGGGCTGAATTTGGGCTCGAGAGAACTTGACTCTCAAACTTGAAATCCCATGGCCTCTTTCCTTTTTTCGTGAACTTTTTATGCAGTCAAGGCCCACAATCTAGGGATAATTATTGAATAGTCCTAAATTTATTGTGCAAATGTCAATTCAGTCCTAAACTTTTCGACTTTATCAATATAGTCCTGAATCTTTGAAAATTTTAATATAGTTCTTCCAATTAATTGCCACAAGAAATTGTTGATGTGAAATCTAGTCATCGTCAATCATCTTACAAGACATGCTGATTAGCAATTTCTTATGGCAATTGATCAAAAAGATTATATTGAAACTTCCTATAATGGTTTAGGATTACATTGGCAAGATTGAAAAGTTTATGAATGAATTGACGTATGTATAATAAATTTAGGACTAAATTGATAATTTTCCCCCAAAATCCCACCACCATTTCTAGTGTTGATTAGGACTGTCAAATTGTCAGCGTGATGTCCAATCATCGTCAGCATCCTACATAGCATGTTTTGACTTGGACAACTTGTGGATCACGACCACGTTAGCAATTTCTAGCAACAATTGACTAAAAGGATTATATTGGAATTTTTACACAAAAGTCTAAGACTACATTGCAAAATTAAAAATTTTAGGAATGAATTGGCATCCGTACAATAACTTTAGGACTGAATTGATCATTTTCCCTAACAATCTGAACACCATTTCCTAGTGATAAAATAGGACTGGCAAGGCATTTTCCCTTCCTAGGACTAGGAAAAAAATGTGCCTGTTTAGGTAAGATTTAAATTTAATAAATTATTTTTAATTTAATGAATTAATGAAAATGGTTGAATTTAGAAACTACTATATTCAATAGCAATAGCCAGAAAAGGATAATATTTTAGGATAACTAAGACAATACATAATATATTGAAAATCCAACATACTAGTACACTCAAAAGTGTCTGAAATTTGATATTCCATAACTACACTTTGTCGGTTGACCCACCCTACCCACATGCCCCTCTTAATGGCAATTACAATTTGGAGCTAATACCACATAAAATCCCAAATTAATACAAATGTGACAAATTTACCCCAAATTAATTTATTGACAACAAAAAAATTTCAAACCGATACAGTATGCAATTAAATTATTGAGTTAGAGGACACATCACGGTTGATGGATATACCAATTTGAGGTTTTATCCTCCATTAGTCATAGGTGTACTGGTTTACGATTTATTGTGATATTAATTCAATTTCATGAAAACTAACAAATGGTAAATTTGTCACAAATATACTAATTTGGAGTTTTTAGTGATAAAAAAAATAATTTGGGTTAAATTTGTTACAAGTGTACCGGCTTTGGATTTTTTATGGCCAAAAATTAGTTAAGGTCAATTTATTATGAGTATATCAATTTGAGGGTTTTCATGATATTAACCATTACAATTGAGATCACTAGACATGTCTCATCCAATTGTCTGAATTATATGCAAAAGTTTGTAGACACTATTTGCACACTACATAATGGATCAAGGCCAAGATTTCTTTAATCCAACACAATTCTCATATGTTGATGCCTCTTCTTGTTAGTTGACTATTCAACTTGGGTACATTGACACTCAAATTGACCATACGTTGTATGGCTTGATTGTCCAACATCTCACATCTGATTTGCCATGTCATGCTTTGCTTTTAATGTCATATAATGTCATTTCATCATTAAGTCTTGTATTTGATTTGTCATGTCATATAATATGTGATTATTGCCATGTCATGTCGTGTCATTTTATTATTATGTTTTGTATTTGATTAGCCATGGCACGCTCAATAAAATTATTGTCATGTAGTGTCATCTTATCATTATGTCTTGTATCCAATTTGCCATTTCATGCTAGATGTGACTATTGGCATGTCATATTATTTCATTTTTGTGTCTTGCATTTGATTTACGATGTTGTATTGTATGTGATTATTGCCAAGTTATGTTATTTCATGCGTAAAGATTTAATTTTGCATTTCAATTGACATTTGCATACACATGTTCATAAACAATTGGAGTCACATCACCAAACACGAGAAAACGGCTTTGTTAATCAATATAGGAGAAAATGGCCCCTTTAATCAATAATAGAATTGGATAAGATTTTTGGCGACATTTCAAATTTAAAACAAAATTATCTTATGTGCTTAGGAAATTAATTGATGAATGTTTTCGGACTAAACCCAAACTAGGATGTGGTACTGAAAGAGCCTAGTGATATGCTAATCCTTCCCATGCGAACCCCTAACCTTAAATTTCATGTTTTCTTTTGATCAATTTCTTCACACATCTTCCTGGGTAGACTTCCCCATCACTATATGGGCCCTTTCGATGTCAAATCTGCCTATATTTACCTAAATTGATTGGTTGTGACTCTAATTTGATGGTTAAGTTCATGATTGTATCTTAATCCTATAAATTACATGAACTTACGATTTGGGAAGATCCTAAGGACCAAGGCGCTAAGCTGGTGACCCCCCGGTCCGAGAGATTCCAGGTGCTACTTTGTTGTAACGAGAAAGGGAAAAGATGGATTGACGAGCAATTACAAAGAGCATCAGGAAGTGGTACTAAGTGATGATTGAGAAATGATAAAAGTGAGAGTGGAAGGGGGTCAAGTTATAAAGGGATGATCTTTTTTCCCCTTAACACGCTGGTTGATTGTTGGAGGCTCTAAAGCCCTTTAAGAACCAGAAATTGGAAAGGTAGGGCTTGGGCCGACCCATCAGGGCCAATGCGCCTGTAGCTGATTTTGAAATTCATGCCACGCATGCGTCTTTAAAAAATACAAGCACACATAGCACAAGGGTCATGTTGTACCCATAGTGATGCAGCATTTTCTTTCAAACGGGGTAATGGCAAAATTAAAATGCTTTCGTTTCAAAACCTAGGAAATCATTTGAGATTTGCATTTCGGAAAAATATCCATACTATTTTGAAGTTGACAAAACTATCTAGTTCTTATTATTTCAAGTTGTATTAATATAAGAGTCTCTTTGTCACCATCAATTGGATCCAAAGTACATAAGTAAAAAAGAAAGATAAAAGCAAAATGAACCTCGATAGATGGTGGACAACTTGAGGAGAATTGGTAGTTCATGAAGACTTGGAGGTCCCATGACAAGGTGAACAGTTAGTCTTGATTACTAGTGTACGCGAACGACCAAATCAACGGCAATTCGTAAGTCGACTACCAATGAGAAACTTGGATAGACTCACGGGATTGTGATGAACATGTCTATTTCATGTTCTAGAGAAGAAGACCCAAATATTCGTTAGACTGATCATTATAGATCATAAGGATATATGAACTCGATTAAAGCTCGAAATTTCGGAGAGAAGAATTGGAGCTAAATCTAGTCAACTGTTACCTAATTGAGTTAATCAAAGGAATGGAAATATTGAGGAGTCTGAGATACCTGGAGTGTTAAAACTTAGCATAAAGGGACACTTAAGTATAGAAAGTTAGTAAAAAAAACACTTAAATGTCAAAATTGGAGCAAAATGGATCAATTAAGTGTCAACGACAAGAAAATTCAGCCAAAATGCTGACATGATGATTTTTCGACAAGCCAAGTGCAAATCGACGTCATTTTGCATGCGACATGAGTAAATAATTGATATAAAAAATAATTTAATTTAATTTAAAACCAGATTAAAAAAAAAAAAAAAGGCAGCTGATGGTTGAGGGCTCAACCCTCGTCGCCGTGCCTCCTTGCCATCACCGAAAGGTGGGGAGGGTTGACGAGGTCGCCGAGCCCGGTTAGGGGCTAGCGACCCGAGCCAACCAGCGGGTGGTGATCCTTAGCTTGGCCAAGCGAGGCTAACGACCCTCGCCGGATCTGAGGAAGGGTCGTGACCCTCGCCGAATTTGGACGAGGGCTCACAGACCCTCACCGCTCGATCGACTAGGGTCACCGACCCCTAGCCAAGGCTAGGCAACCCCAACCAACCCTCCCCCGTCTTTCTTGTGACGACGGGGAGGCGGCGACAAGGGCTAAGCCCACAGCCACCCGCTACCTTCTTCCTCCTTAAAAAAAAAAAAAAAAAAAAGATTTTAAATTTAATTTAATTAATTTTTATATTAAACTTCGAGTTATGCCAAAATGACGTTATTTTTATGTTTTTTTGTTGAGTTAGCCTTCAAGCGAGCCATATAAGCAAGCAAAATTAAATATATATATATATAAATGCCACGCAGGATTTCCGACGGAATTCACCAAATGTGGCACTCAAGTGTCCCGTTTTTCAAAAAAAGTGTCACTTTCCTAACTTCTGACATTTAAATGTCCATTTATGCCAAGTTTTGGCACTTGAAGTATTATTTTGCCTATTGAGAAGTATAGGCAAAAAGACTTACATGGATACGCGACCAGATCTCAAAGCCATGTTCATCAATTCCAATGGCTAATTGACTCTCTTGAAGATCCTCCGATTGCTAAATTGGAGATTGAAAACTATATAAGATAATTGATATACGTTGAGGATATACTAGAAAACAAAGAAAGCTACAAATATTGATACGGTCGCATTTTCTCGATACTCTACAAGCTCGATTTTATTCACTTGTGATCATTCTTTTGCAAGAAGGGTAGCGCTTAGTTATTGAAAATAGAATCTATCAGCTTCGGGTAGACGCTGTACTTGTTTTTTTTTTTTTTATATTTACTAGTGGATTATTTCTATTGGTAGCTATTAGTTTGGAAGAGTAAACGTAAACTTAGTTTGAAAGAGTAAATATAAACTTAACCTAAGTCAAACTACTATTTGTGTGCATCATCTTCTATCTCTTTACATACTTCATTAGTCATTACATAAAATAAAGGACATGATGTTGACTCTCTTCACGAGATTATTTATCTAATCACCCCGGTTGCATTGTTAGTCTCAATACAATTTTGTTTTTATTATTTAAGGTCACATATACCTGAAAATTCATGAAACGCCTATAAATTTCGTGAATTGATTAAGTGGAAAGGTCTTTAGCCTGGATAGTTGCAATTGAGGACATGATTGGAGAACGTGATACGGAAAGGGCGTTGGAGGCTAACACTTCCGATGCATAACTGAACCCTAGAATTTAGGGTTTCTAGGATTCATCGGACTAGCACTTTCAACATCACTTAGGTAATTTGACTTACCCCATATTACCTAAGCTATTAAAACGACTGAGGTTTCTCTTCAATCGATAGGTGGAGACTCTAGTATGATTTACGAATTCAATCGTTTAATTTTCATAAATTACCCAAATCTTCTATCGGGGAAGATTTGAGGAACCGAGGCGCTACCAACTAGAAACTTCGATTTGCAAATTTTCGAGTCCATAATGCCTTTTCGGTACTTTGAGAGTTGGAAGATTTTATACGAAGCAAAATCAAAGTTCCAAAGAGACATAAACATGAAAATATGAGACGCTAATCGCTACTAACCTCGCGACTGATGTCTCCAAAATTTAAGGTTCCTCGAGAGGGTATATGTGTCGGTTTTTCTCACTCAAGATGCATCTGAATTACAGCATGTAACATTCTATTGGACACATCCATAGGAACTCCAATTTGTGTACTCCATTAATACATGGTCTACAGGGAACACGGAGCTATCACATGGGAAAATTATCAAAAATATCCCGAACCTATTGCATTTATATCCATTCAATTTTAAACATTTAGACAATTTTCCAATATAACCCCTCAAGCCAATTTTGACTAGAAAATGATAACATGGCATTCTAATCAATGACGATCATCCTTTGTGAAGTGGATGGCATTATCTTAGATAATTTTTTAAAGATTTTATTTTTTTTCCTTTTCTATTTTTTCTTTCTTTTTTGCCTAAGGCTAGTCCCAAGTGATGGTCGGAAACCAACCACAGAGGATGGTCAATGAGAGCTAAGCAAGGGTCTCCCTTGGTCGATCTAGCATAGGCCACCCTTGCTTAGGTGAGGGATGCTAAGCCCAACAATAAAAGAAAAAGAAATGAAAATAAATAAATAAATAATTAAAAAATTTACATAAATGTCCACTTTAGTGATGGTGGCATCATGTAGGACAGTCGACATCTACATTAGAGATTTTCAGTCAAAATTAGCCAGATGAACTACATTTACAAATTGTCCAAATGTTTACTACTCAATTGGCTGAATTAAAATATTTATAATTAAATTGACACAAATACAATAGATTTATAACTTTTTTGATAATTTTCCTACTATCACACTATCGAGGATTAAGTAAGTCAAATATTTTATTGCACTACGCTAGGGAGTAACCAGAAGTTTAAAAACTACAAGTACATCTAAATCAACTCACTTTGACAGGATGAACCATACAAAGCCTTTTCCCCCTCTCTTTTTTTACGAAGAAAAAGGAGTGGGAAAGGACAATCACTATTGGCAAATCCTCCCAGGTAATATCATAAAAGTTTCACACATTTTACGGCTTGTCCCAATTGAGCAATTGCTCCTAGTTGTAACCAGACCCTGTAAAAGGATCCAAGGGTCTACACCTTAAGATAGGAAGGCTACTTACTATTGAAATGAGGGTGGAATAAGACCTTTCTACAACCTAGTGCTCTAGAGACTACTACTATAAACAAGTTCTGTTGGGAATATGGAGATGAAGAAGAAGAAAATATTAGGGGAAGAATACGTAATCCTGTTTGTTGTAATTGAAAAATTAATAAATTCAAGAGAGTAATAACAAAAATAAATAATAATTGGAATGAAGAATTTCAAATTTATTTATAGAGCTTTATAATTCATGTACAGAAGCGATACATGAACCATGAATTACATAGATACAAGAATTCAGAATATACATAAACTCAATAGATATATGAATTAAGTAGATACATGAATTTAAGAGATACATGTACTTGAGAGATACATTAATAGATGAGATACACGAATGAAAAAAGGCGTACATCGTTTTGCTCACTTTCGTTGATACAATAACCCACCATAATTAAAACAAGTTCAAAATGAGAATTGATAAAGGAGATGAGAATGGTCCTTGAGCCTTGTCCACTATGCCAGCCAACTCAAAGATAAATACCAAGCCCAAGTTATTTCATGGGGGATGGATAAAATATTGTCCAATCATCAATTTTCCTTCTTTTTTTTAAGACACTAGCCCTTGTTTGATTACCACTGCCCAAAGTGGTAGAGGAGAGAGACTTTAAGGGGGACTCGTGAATGCTAGTTTTCACTAAAAATAGTTGATATAGTAGTCTAGTCATCAGTGGTTGCCTAGCGTCACATCAGTGATTTCTGACAAAAATTGACTAAAAGAATGATTTTAGAATTTTGTACTAAAATTTAAGATTAAATTGACAAAATTGAAAAAATTAAGATTAAATTGATGTACACTTAGTTTAAGAATGATTTGACAATTCTCCCATAACATGACATAGTGATACTGATGGTTGAATTTGGACAAATTTGGTGTTGATAATTAGGACTCTTGATTTTTATGATTCAAATATATTCTGATCAAATCTAAAATTAAATGAGACCTCAGTCAAACTCAGTCAACCTTTTCAAAACCTTTGTAAAAATTTGGTGTGCAAGGTGCTTTTGAACACACAATCACCAAATATAGTAAATAAAACATTGCGCCTAACAAAAGAAATGACTTCATAAACGTGGACAGACCCGATGATTAACGAATCTAATTCAGCCCCTTTTAATATGATCAACCCATGTCAACACATCAATACGATCTGAATTCTATATCTGTCTAATCACATGTTGTTTTCCATTGTGAAGATATAGCTATGACTTGACAACCATTGGTTTTAGGAAATTTGATCCCTTGCATGCACAGGATTTGTCATCGGTATGCAATGTAAAGTCCCTACGTGTCATGTGACGACTGGCTAGTTGGTTTGCCATCACCAAGGATGTGTAGTTTAGTGGCTTATGTAACATAGTCATACTTTTCTTTCATTGAAAAGGTAAGAATTAAACCGATCTATGCAAGGTGTATACAACAATACTAACTAATTTTACCATGTGCTCTTACTATCATTACTAATACGACAGAACTTGATGGATGCTCAGGATGCAATCTAATCATACTTCCCAAGCCTAAGGTGTCACGCCCCGAACCCTAAGCGTGCGCACATCCTTCGACGATTGATTAAAATGCGACGTCTCAAGACGCGTCGCCAACCCATTTTTTTTTCTTTCAATTAAGTACATGCGGAAGCGAATTAAATACAACACCCAATCAACAAATAAACATAGGGATAGTAAAACACGATTGTGATTTTCCCATAAAATCCACGACCTATTTATCCATTGTTGTCCCTAGGAAATTTAATGATTCACAAGTCCTTACATTAGCAACTTCCAACTGACCCTCTCAAAATCCTCAGGGATCAAGGTTACCCTAAACTTCACTAATTGCAGGGCCAGCCAAAAGGTGTCACATCTCGCGCCCACCACATCCGCACTCAGCAGATCTCCACGCTACGGCCTTGAAAAAGATTAGCTCACGACGGGGTGAGATAAAATCTCAGCGAGTCAAAACCTAAGCCTCAATTAGGATGCAAATTCGCCTCGAAGGTGGTCCTAAGCACACACCATATAGAGCTTACCTTGCCTCAGCGCATACCTACACATTAGCTCAACATATATACCATCATCAGTGCAACAAGCGTAGTTTAATAACCGGAACACATCATTTCAATCACATGGGTCCCGATTATAAGACTAAATCGTTATAACACGTCCTATACCGTGCCACACAATTTTGTCCCACAACTATCACAACCACTCAGGCGTGTTCCAGTTATTACGACCCATTGGCCACGTCCAACTCAACAATCAGTGGTCATTAAGCATAACCGGGCGTCGTCTCGTCTCATCTAGCATGGCATTGTCCAGAACCCCCGCCTAGACGGCATTTCACATAAGAGCATCATTTTGAAATCCATCCACGAATGACATCGTCCAAAACCCCCGCCTAGACAACTTCACACAAGAGCATCATCCCGTGTATTCATACGCATCAGGACAGGTTCACTCAGTGACCACACGAGCACATACTTGGCCAAGAGCACCATGCTTTGCGTTCAAATATCTCGTTTTCAAATAATGAACTTGGCCGCTTTTCTTTGTATTAAAAATCTCGATAAACATAATCGTGCGTGGTCACGTAATTAAAAGCGAACCGTCAAACATGGTATGCTCCTATTTTGAAATTCCATGATTTATATAGTACATAAGAATTGGCGTCCAAGAACTGACACCTAGCATTTTTCCATTCAAAACCCATAAAACTGAGCTTTCTACTAAAATTCAATAACTACCATCAATATCACGCATAATGCTATCATATAGCTAAGAATACCAAAAATCCCTTTTCAAAAATCAACTTAGCAACTCTCTTTTTTTCTTTAAAGCTTTCGGAAATAAATTTGTACAGGTTTACGTATTTGAAATTAACTTATCAAACTTTGCATGCATCTAGTATAAAACCTCCTCATTTTATTGAACACATAAAATTTGGCGTCCAAACCCGACACCTCATTTATTTTCTATTTTCTTTTCCAACCACTTCTTTTTTAAAACAATCTTTAGTAACCCTTTTTTTTGTTCAAAACTTTTAGAAATAAATTCATAGGTGCTCACGTACTCAAAATTAATCCGTCAAACATTGCACGCACTTAGTTTAAAACCTCATTGTTTTATTGGGCAAATAAGTTTTGGTGTCCAAACCTGATACCTAAATTTTCTTTCCGTTTAAAGGCCCAAAGGCCATCTCTTGCAATAACAATAAACAACCACCATAGAACAACCATTCACATATCATCATGCATAAATTCTAAGCATGCCAAAAGTCAACCACATCACCAAATATGCATTGTCCAACAAGCACAAGGGATTTCACTCACTATTCACATTCAAAAGAGCCGGAATCTACAAAAACATTCTTGGAGAGGGCTCGTAATGAAGAGGAAGCAAAAAATGGGAGCACTCTTGCATTTCGTCTATTTGGGACGAGGCAAGCAGCCCACATACATCTCCGCCCCCCTTACTCAACCTCTGTAAAAGAAGCCAAAGCTTAATGATCCAAACATAGAAGTTGTCAGCAAACACCAAGAACAACAACAAAACCACAATCAGTCCTAACCGGCAGAAACCGGGCCACTCGCGCGTCTCCAAGTTTAATTCCATAATCATAACCAAATGAACTCAGAAAATTATCAAATTTGAATATGTTATAAAAGACACTTAAAAAAAAATTGTGAAGACACCTTGACCTAGATCTTTCTAGAATGAGAACAGTAAATCGCCCAAACCGTTACAAAAACTGTATCCGTGTCTAGAAATTCTGTTTTGCAAATTTAGTTTAATTTGAGGTCCGAAACTTGTCTATTTGATCTAAAATTTGATTATATTAAACTACAAGATGTGATGAACAACTTTTTGAAGAAAATCTTTTGAAAATCAAACCCTAAGAGTTGATAAAAATCTTTTGAACACCAAAAGGTCATTGTTTCCAGCACAATCCGAGATTCTGTTTTGCAAATAACAAGGCTAAAATCTCATTCTTTTAAATCCATAAAATCTTGAGTAAAATATATGTCATAGCTAAAGATGTTTAGAATATTTCTCAAGAGAAAGCAACCTCAAAATCATAGCATATGTTTCTCCACAAAAATGCCAAGCGGCGAGCATCCAACAAACTGATCCAGGATAAGTCCACTAAACCAAGCTAAATCACCCTCATTAGTACTAATTCAACCAACTAGATTAATATTAATCCATCATAAGGCTGATATAACCAAAATAGATTAATAATAATCCATATTAAGGTTAATTCACTTAATACTAATTTAACTAAGCTAATTGACACTAATCTAACCCCTAAGTGTAATTAACAACATAATCAAGGATTAAGGAGTTAACTCATTGGATTAGGACGGTGGTATGCTCATGGCGATGGTGGCGCAATGGCAGTGAGAACCCAAGACTACTGCATCTCCAACGGAGACTCAACGGAGGTTGAAAAGGCCAGTGAAGTTCACGGCCAAAGCTGGATTCGATTCTATTTGAGGCTGAGTTGCTGGGCTTTGGTGGCTGCTGGCGGGCTAGCTGAGGTGGCGCTGCTAGCCAGGTGAAGCTGCAGCTGCCTTGGCTGCTCGGTGGTGAGGTGATGGAGTGTTGGTGATGGGTGAAGTGAGGGTGATGTTGGCGGCAACAGAAATGAAAGGGAGATGGAGCTAAGGAAAAACTGAAATGAGGGGTTGCTTGACGTGTGGACTTCTGGTGGTGGGTGGAGTGGTGGCCACGAAGAAGAAGGGACTCTGGAGAGAAGAAATGAGATGAAGGGGACGTGAGCAAGAAGAAAAAGAAATCAGTAGAAGGATGGGGGAGCTTCTTGCTTGTGTGAGATAGAGAGAAAGAGAAAGAGAGGGAGGGAAGAAAGTCCAAGGAGTGGCCAATTAGAAAGCCTTACAAATATTTAAACACTCATTAGAAAGCCCCAAAAGTCTTCATCCTTAATGTCAAGCACTCCACCAATGAGGAATTAGCTTCAATTCTTCAAAACCAAACCATTTTAGGGGTAGAAATAATCCAAATCTTCAGCTATCCGAATTTCACTTAATCTTTTTGTCCAAAATCGATTTTTCCGTAAAATCCTGGACTCGAAGAAATTTCTCCGAAAGATGAGATGACGTCCTAAAAATGAATCGTGACACGCTCAAACGTTCAATTCCTGAAAATGAATTCAATTTCATGGTTAAAATTGACCGAACACGATTTTAGTACAACCTAACCTATCGGGTAGCTTTTAGGGATTTTAGTGCATTTAACATGTGGTTGATAGTTCTCAATACACATTTGTGCATCTCCAACTCATAGGCGATGCTCGGTTGTTGTAAAAATCGCGAGATTTCAATTACGTGTACCAAATATAAAATTGATAAAAAAAAATCGGGTTAATGCCATTCGACGCGAATTTCGCAATCACATGGAATTACCCGCAATTCAATTACGTGATTCCGTCGAATTGACCTATATCCGATCACTAATGGATTATAACAGTGTCATATTGACCCTTATCGATTATTACGATCGAGTAGTTGATTTCTAATTGAATTCTCAAGTCTGTTGCATTTATATCCTTTAACAGTTTCACCTAATAAATTAGTTAACTCGTGAGGGGCCAGCTCAAAGAAAAATGACCATAGGTGCGTCGAAAAATGCCCATTCCATATTATCGAGACGGGGTCAAAATTCAGAATGTCACATAAGGTAAATCTAAGAACTTCAAAAAAATTGATTTGATCAATTTGACCTATTTTCTTCAAGTAGTGCGTTTGTTTTTGAATGGAAAATAAATACTTTGAAAAATATTTTCCTAAAAAGATTGCTTATTTTACTTAAAATAATTAGTTGACAAAAAAATTCATTATCAAAAATAATTTATTTAAAAAAAAAATTGTGAAAAACAAAAATATTTTTTCATTGATTCATTTTTTATAAACAATATAAATGATCATTTTTAGGAAATTTTTTTATAAATCATTCATTTTTCGTGAAACAAACAAAGGCTTAGACTTATTAATGGTAAGATTGATGAAAATTGAAAAATGTACCTTTAATATAATTCAAACAATTTAATGATTTTTGTTGACATTTCATAAACAGTTTTTCTTCTTCTTTTGTGTTTAAATCAGATTTACACTTTGGATGTTCTTTCATGAGAACCATCTAAAATACAAATATTTAAATAAATCTAATAATCAAGAATAATATTTAAAAGAAAATTAATAAAGTACATTTATTTATAATATCTCTCTAAAGTTCAATTTGGAATAATTCGTTATGGTATTCAATTCATTAGTGCAAGTTTCTCTTAGAGGAATTCTTTGGTTAAAGTTGTGAGTTTAAAGCTCAATTTGGAATAATTCGTTATGGTATCCAATTCAATAGTGCAAGTTTCTCTTAGATGAATTCTTTGGTTAAAGTTGAGTTTAAAGTTCAATTTGGAAGAATTGAGCAAATTTTCCGCCAATTCTTGTGGAGAGGCCCTGAGATGGGTGCAAGTGGTGCTAAAGTCTCGTGGTGTAATGTTTGCCTTCCCAAAAATGAAGGGAGCTTAGGTATTCGTACTCTAAGGGAGAACAACATTGCGTCCATGCTCAAACATATTTGGATTCTTTTCTCAGATAAAGAATCCCTGTGGTGTAAGTGGATTCATTTAAATTTCCTGAAGCGGAAAATTTTTTGTGTGGTCCCTTGCCCTACTCATTGCACTTTGGCCCGGAGGAAGTTATTAGATCTTCGTGATCAATTTCAGCAATATTTTAGATGGAGCATTGGAAATGGGAGGTCGGTCTCCTTTTGGTTCGACCCTTAGCACCCGAATGGTCCTTTATACAAGATCTTTTCTAATCAAGATATTTATCGCTCGGGTATATCCCGCTCGGCTTCAGTTGCTGATGGTTTTGCTACTCCTATGGGCTGGTATATCATTAACATCATGGCTAATTGGTGGAATCTCCTTCCGGTATTCAACCAAGAGGAGGATCGGTTTTAGTGGCTTCCGCACCCATCCGGTCGCTTCTCCATTGCTTCGCCTCGGGATTTGATCCGACCGAAGCGTAATGTCATCTCGTGGGCTTCTTTTGTTTGGAATATTGCCTTGCCTCCAAGATATCAAACACATCTTTGGCTTATTTCGCGCAATCGGCTGCCGACTTAGGTTTTGCTCATCTCTTATGGTAGGATCCCCCCTACAAATTGCCCCCTTTGTTCGTGCAGACCTGATTCTATAGATCATTTGTTCTTTGCTTGCCGTGCTTCGGATAGTCTTATTTCATTTTGGGCGGCAAGATTCAACCTAGTGTGGCGAAACAAGTGTTGGGTGGATAATTTGGCCTGGGCTTCCAAGCGGTTTATGGGGAAGAGTTTTTATCAGATCCTAGCTCGGTTTAGTTTTGGTGCAATGGGTTATATCATTTGGAAAGAGCGGAACAATGTGCTTTTTCGGAATCATACTCTCTTTCTTCCAACGATGAAAATGCATCTTCAGAAGGCTATCAAAGATAAGGCTATGACCTTTAAACATGTTTCTGATGTGCCCATGAATAGAAGACTTCAACGAAAGTGGAACATCCATCCTTCTATTTTTTATTGATGGAGGTTTTTTAGTTTTTGTTGTCTTTTGTTTCCTTTTGTTGTTGTTGCTCATTTTTCTGGAACCATGGCACCCTTTACACTCATTCTAGACTTTTGTCTTCTTGAGTGTCTGTTTTTGTTGATGTCAGGCCTCCCTTTTGTATTCTTTTTTGCAAAATCAATATATTACTTACCTTTACCAAAAAAAAAAATCAATTTGGAATAATTTGTTATGGTATCCAATTTAATAGTGCAAGTTTCTCTTCAGGAATTCTTTGGTTAAAGTTGTGAGTTTAGGATTATTATATAAACATAGAATATGATAATCAATGAAGATTACCAACAAGTTTCGAACACACTACAAAAAATTCTTTATAAAAATCAGCTTGAACACATAAGTAAAGAGAGGAATTGAAGTCTATACAAAAACGAATGGAAAATAACAAAATATATAGCATAAAACATCATTTTTTTTTAGTTTATACGAACAGTCTTGTATTTTCAAACAATGCGTACTTTTTGCATTTTCAATATATAGCAACTTTCACCTTTTTTCTTTTATTTTTGAATAATTAGTTCTCTTATTTTGTCAACTCAATAAGTTAGGGTATTTTATAGCCACTAAAAAGGGGAAAATAGCATGAGCCTTTTGTTATAGATAACTATTGAAAAGAAGAAACGCCATATTAGGAGGGAAAGATCCTGGCTTATGAAAGATCCTCGCTTGTGACTTTGTGTAACTTCAATTACTACTTTGAATTTGAAAAGATCTGATCCCGAACGTCGGAATCGGCATCTCAGGCTTTGCAGTGCGTTCTTTGTGTATTAGGAACAGTAGAGACTTATTGACTTTTTTATGACCAAGAAAGCGGCAAATCCTTCTCAATGAGATAGGTGTAAAAGGTACAAGAGATCATCCAATCACTCTCTCCCCGTTAAGCATTCCCATTAATGCGATGCCAACACTACCCACTTCGCAGCGTGCGAATCAGAAGGCTCTCTATTTTAAAACACTTAAAAAGACTACCCTTGCTTGAACATTCAATTAAAAAAGAAAAAAGGACGCTTGATTTTTAAACTTTGACTTTATATATAATATAGTCTCCGAGCTTTTAATTTGTTCAATACAATCTTTAAATTTTGGCCTAATATATAATGTGGTCCCAAAATTTTTAATTTGTTCAATGTAGTTTATGGACTTTTGATACATGTTTAATTTAGTCCTTTAATAATATGAAAATATTTAATGTCGTCCTTAAACTTGAATTAATGAAATTACAACATAGTTCAAGAATTAAATTGAACATGTAACAAAAAGTCTAGTTACTATATTGAACAAATTAAAAGTTTATGAATCACATTGCATATTGGATCAAAGTTTATGGATCATTTGTGTCATTTTCCTATTAAAAAATCCACCCTTCCTCCTTGCCGATTCTAGAAAAGTATATGCCCATGATCTACTTGGTGTGGTGATGGATTTCATGGCCAACATCTCAGTCGCGCTAACAATTATCAATGGCTCAAAAGGAAAGCGGGGCTAGGTTTTCTAGTCGAACTCCCAGGGCAGATCCCAACCTAAAGTCCCTCCATATAATGAAGCAAACTCAAAAGAAACCTTCAACCGCAACCTTTAGTCTAGAAATTCCACCAAATCTCCACGCTAGCTAAGAAAAATGAACAGTGATTGTGTATCGGATAGCAATTCGAAATGGAAAAAGATAATTAATTGTAGAATAATCTTTCTTACGTAGATTCTGAAGGTAACTTTCTATATCTTGCAGTAATTTAAATATATTTCTTAAGATAACTCAAATCATATTTTCCCTTAGATTTCCTCTATCACAATGTTTTTCGCATTTTAGAGGATGCAATATTTGCTGGTTGGATATTATGCAAAGATAAGATTTGATTAGATGTTTATATATTGTGGGTATTGCTTCTTTACGGTACATTGGCAGTTTTGATTAAATGTTAACAGGCCAGAACCCAAACCAAATCAAGAACCATCAATTTTGGAATGAGAATTTCTCGATTTGATAAGTTTCACTTGGGCATCAAATTCCGGTTGAACGGAAACCTCAATCATGTCTACCATTCTTTTTTTCCAAGCAAGAGCCACGATTTTCTCAATTGAAAAGCAGAGACGATGTCATAGTGCCCAGACAATGGGGCCGACGCGCATGATGACATGCATGTCATTTCTGGGACGGCTCAATTGATGCGAGGGACGAAAGCACATCTTGACCATCTCTCTTCTATCTTCTCTCGTCCTCTTTCGGTGTCAGCTTGACCAACCAAATTTTCAACCACCACCTCCTATGGATCAGGATTTGCTCGTTTGAGCTTTGAGAGGACAAAAGTGGGCCCTCATTCAAATGGCATCCTCCACTTACTTGCAGATATTATTCGTGTGAATAATAGGTCTTTGTCCTAATTTGAAAGGGCTTTACGTTCCAGAAATTTTTATGTCCTGAGCACTTCTTTCTTTTCCTTCCTATGCAGTTCACCTATTGCCTTTTGGATTATTCTATACAGATATGAGGACAAAGATTCTCAAGTCAAAAGCAGCATCCACATTATGTCTGAAAGTTCTTAAAAGCGAATCAATAAAGAGGGAAATAGCACAAAATGTCCGCAAGCTTTGAGAGAAGTGTATGTTTACCCCCGAACTTTAATTATTACACATTATCTTGAACTATTTTGTTACAATCATTAGCCCTTCTTATTTTTTTCGCTAGCATGCGCAATGCTCATAACTTTTGAGGTGTAAAAATATATGTTCCTCTCATTTTTCAAAAAAAAAAAAAAAAATGTACCTCTTTTACCCTTAAATGCAATGAAAGGATTGAAAATGGAAGAAAACTAAATATAATATTAAAAAATAAAAATTTTACTTTAGTGATACTAAATAGCATATGTCAAAGAAAAAAATAAAGAAAAGTTTAATGAAAAGGAAAAGTCCTAAATAACAAAAGATCAAATTCAAAAAAAAAAAAAAAAAAAATTGGTTACTCATTATGTATTTTTAAAGGGTTAATTAATGTAAAAAGTTGTTAATTTCCAAAATTATCTACGATAACAAAGATGATTTCCTCAAAGAGTAAAATGAAATGATTGATTGAAATTTAAGGTGGTTTTTTAAAATATATTTTGTTGATCAATCTTTTTTTTCATGAATGAACCATTTTAATATATATATATATATATATATATATATATATATATATAATCGGTATCCAATTTTTGTTAATTGACAATTTTGTTATTGATCCTTTTCCTTCGACTTAATTGGGTTCTACTTAAAATATCTTTTTAGTCCTATTAATATATCCATTGTTTTCAAAAAAAAAAATATTTATAAGATTATTGATGATATTTATTTTTCAAATATTAACCATTTAGTTGATGATTTTCTCCGATTTATTTATTGTTTCATTTTTCACAAATGTAGACACCTAATTTTTATCTAAGGTTTGACCAAAAATATTATTCATTAATAATTCAGTCGAAGGGTAAAACTAGGTGATGCTCATTAAGAGCTTTCTAACAATGCCCAATTTTCTAAAATCAGACGACCAAATTCAGAAATATTCATCTTTTAATCTTGACCATCCAATTGTTAGTTGTAGGAAATTATCATTTGATTCAATCAATTAAATCCACCTAAAGAAATCATGTCATAAGCAAGAATTACAAAGATTAGATCTTTAACAAAGAAAATATCATAACTTTTCACTTTGAACATCTCTTCGGATGTCCTATGATAGAAGAGGGTGCTATAGATTGGTGACTCCAATGGAGACAATTAGTGACAACTAATCACAGAATTCGAGCCATGTTAAACTTTTCAACAAAAGTCCTTGCAATTGTCATGTACTTTTCTAGAATCGTGCATGTTGCATCCGTTTATTTTAGAAAGAAAAAAATTGAATCACATATTTTAAAAACCATTTTGCAGATTACATTTAAAGGACTTACGAGAAGAATGTGGTATCGAAAGGGTATAGCAGGTGCTAATCCCTCCTCACATGTAACCGAACCCATGAACCAAAGTTTTCTCCTTCAAAAGTACATCTAGGACTCGTCAAAAAAAAAAAAAAGTACATCTAGGTATCTACGCAGCCTAGCTTTTTTTTTTTTTTTTTTTTGGCTGGAGGAACCGCTTTGACCGATAGCTACCACGTAAACCCACAGGTGTCGCTAGTGGGGAAACCACCACCCCGACGCTACGCTTAAGTCACCACACAGCACTTCAGCCTCCCGCTTCGTAGGGGCTTCGAACCTTAGCCTCCTCGGTGGAGGACAAAGGATCTACCATCCACACTGCAACGGCCGGTGATGCCTAGCTTTCTTTTTTGGACTTAATCTTTTATTTTTAAAAACCCTGAATTTACCCAAAAAAAAAATCCAAAACCCCAATGTAGTAGCACTGCTATTTTTGAGACCTTCGATTCTCTAGACGGAAGGAGGGTGCTACAACAGAATTTAAGGATAAACGTGTAATTTTGTTCAATAATTGAGATGAAAATACACATTTATTCCTTAAATATCATGTGCACTACGCATGCAAACAAAATATATAAGGGAAAGTTAATGATCGCAATAAAAAGAAAGTTCAAGAGAGTCATGTTAACATTTGTAATTTTAGTGGTGGAAGTATATTAGCCCACAAAGTTCATGTGAGTTTTATGTAATTTTTCCCAATATAAAGAAGGTGAGAAAGTGTGAGGGGAGTATTTTCGTTTGTCTAGGTGAAAGAAAAAAAGATGGATAGAAGACTTTATGAGGTCAAAACAAGGCATAAGAGCATCAGGGAAAAAAAATCTAAAATTAACTACATAAATTAAGAAAGCGTATCCTCTCACTTTATTCTAGATATTGGGAGAGATCGAATTTTGTAGTGAAAAATAATTTTATTGGGCCGGACTCCAAGAATCTTTGACCATTTCCTTACTCCTCAACTTTTCTCTCTTTCAACCCCATTGAAAAAGTAAATTACAACGATCACCCACCGCACGTAAATAGTTATGAAGGCAAACATAATTATACTTAAATTGAAATTGTTACCTTGTGAAAGTTAAAAATCGGACATGTGTGGGAGTTAGAACACACGAATAAGTTTAACCCTTCATTTTATTAAGTGTAAATGATTTTATATTTATATCAATCACTTGAATTTTTGGTAGCATCTTGTCTAGCTGAATACTTTATGAAGTCGAATTTTGTTAATCTAAAGTGAACTTAGTAGTCGGTCGAAAAAGCATATTAAGAAAATCTTTCCTCAAGAAAGATATTCCGCATGACATACTACAATTTTTTTTTTTTGTAAGACTTTTTTATTATTAATACTTTCCTATATATTTGGTTGATGTCCTATAAGAAATGGGGAAAAAATCCGCTAGGCCAACTTTGTGGCAGACCGTCCTCATTGCTATCTGTCGTGCTTGCACGGAGACCGAAATCATGAGGGCCTTACGTGATTTGTGGAGTCACACTTTAGCGAAAACCTCAAATGATTATGCCGCACCTCAAATGATTTCGGTTTTGGCGCCTTATTCAGAAAGCTGAGGTTTCCTAGGCAATTTAACTGGATTTGCTTTCTCAGCAGGTTGAAAAAGGGCAAAAGAGAACATGCTGGCCTAGCTGATTTTTAGAAAATTGAGACTACTGCTCAACATTTAATATGCTTTCGCATTTGCTGTATTTGCTATGTAGAGATGGCAAATGGGTTATCGAGTATGGATCAGGTAATGAATAAATCGACTCATTTTTACACATTTAACTCTTTTAGAGCCATTTATTTAAAACCACATTCCCTCCACCTTATCTAAGAGTGTGCATCGGTCATAATCCTATTCTAATCCAAGAACCGGATCAATTTGGACTTACTTGGCTGACTTTGGGCAGTTCCCAATACCTCAAGAAGAATCGGACTAAATCAATGATATTGATGCAAAGTATGTTATTATTTTTATTTTTTTATCCAATAAGGATAAAAAAATACATATTATCTATGGAAGTAATCTTTTCTTTTATTAGTAACTTATCTAGATTAGTAATTTCATTATACATTAAAATAGTTTTTTGAAAACCTTTCAAAAAGAAAATAAAACATTTTTAAAAAGATAACATCGTGGTTTTTAGGACAAGTTCGAAACTAAATGAGAATTGGTTGGTCCAATCTCAAAATGGGTAGGGTCAGTTCTTAGTTCCACTGATTTGAAATCTACCCTATCCGGTTCGGTTTCCAATTTTAGAATGAAAACCGATTCACCCTGAAACTAATCAATCTTAAACCATGAATATCCATACTCGATCATTAACCTACCTAGACTTTTAATTAGGGATGAGCATTTAGGCCGTTATAGCACCTAATTGGATTAAAATGAAACGAGACCAACCCACACAACGTTGGTCTCTAATTTTTTCCACCAAGGGCCAACCCTATTAAATGTAGGACTGAGTATTGAACCAACCCTATGGGTCTAATCCAATTCCAAAGTCAACTTAGGACCAACAAATTCTTTTTTTTTTTTTGTTTCATTTTTTTTTTTTTTTCTTGAGAGGATAAACATACTCTTTCAAAGTACATATCCAACGATAATGTGACATTAAGCAATCAAATTATAAACACCAATACATAGCAAACACAAATTTAAGATAAGGTAACAACAAAAATCTCCATTTGTGATTGTTAAACTGTGTTCATGAGGCAGGCCAAGAGAGGTGAGTGATTTCACAAGCTAAGATGCGCTCATGAGGCAAGTAAAGAGAGGTAAGAGATGAGTGGCAAGCAAAGGTTTTTTTTTTTTTTTTTTTGTCAAATCAAAATGGGTTTTACTTTATAATTTAAATGGCAAGACTACATAAGAAAAAACAGAGGCGAAGGCAATAGGGGTTAAAGTAGAAAATATATATTATATAATACATATGATATATACATAATATAATATTTATTATATATGTAATATATATAAGGTTGGTCAAAGTCTTAGGATTGAGGATCAACCCACACAAGGCAAGTCCAAGATTCTTAGGACCAAGATTGGCCAAGTTGGGGGACCAAGATCGGTCTAAAGTCTGTTTAGTATTGATCCTAGACTAATGATCACCTTAGTCATGATTGTTTATCCAATATTATTCTTATGAAAAAAATATGACTTTACCTACCTATAAAAGGAATTCAAAATAGCTAAATCAAAACCCCTAGAGTGCACATGATAACCATGTTCTTTCTTTATTTTTCTATTTATGGGAACGGGTTTGGAACAAAATGTTGTGTGGTAATGCAATTTTATTTTTATTTTTGGAAAAAAATTTAGCTTGGGAATATATTAGTAACAAAAATGAAAAATAAAATATCTTCTCATCGCTCGCCCTTGCTATTAACTAGTTGTCTACCTATCGTTCACCACCACCCACCACTTCTCGTCACTACTTGCTAGCCGTCAAGGGGGAAGGATTTTGTATTGTTTTCAAACGAATTTATATTCTAAAAACAAAAATAGTTATCGCAAAGCTATCCCATCACCTCTACTTTTCTCTCTCCCTCTCTCCCCGAGATGCGACCTAAATCACCATGAGACCTCCACAACCTCCTAGGCGATGACGTTTGTAATATGGAGGACACTAAGCTTCAAGGTCGCCACCATAGGGTGGTTTTGACCTTGAGTTTGACGAGATTGTGCTCGCAACCTTAGTGATGGTGTGAGCTAGAGAGAGAGATTATTGGAGGCGTTGCTAACGCTAGCTGCGGTGGATTTATGGATGAGCTATAGTGACTTGAATTTATGCGTTTTATGAATATTGATTATTACATTTGATTTATTATATTTGAGTTTATGATGGATGCAATGTACATTATTAGATAAGCTTGAGTGATCCACTGCATTTGCTCTTCATAATACGTATATGATTCTTTGAGATTATGGTTGACCTAAAATTAGAGTATGTAGTTGACTAAAAGCGAGCATAATGACAAAGAGAGGCAAAACTTTTTAGGTAATTAGATGAATTGTATCTATATCCAAATTGCAGACAAAAATACATATTTGCTTCTACGTGTGTCTATATATATATTCCTCATTCTCACTATTTTTGTTTTAAATCAAATGGATTACATGATAAATGTTAAGAGTCTTTTTGTGGCCTCCAAAAGTAGTATGCCAAAGAAACAAATAAAGCTATTCAAAGTAGGAGATAAAGTTTCCTATTTTCCTTCAATCTGCAATAATTAAAGAAAAATAAATTCCGCTGAAAACTTTTCCATTCATTCTTCGTAGATGGAGTAATTAGCTCAAACATTCAAAACTTAATTGTCTTTACGGAGCATTTATTTATTTATATTTGCTCTCACCTTCCTCTCACCATTAATTCTCTCACACCTCTCACATGAGTTGTGTATGTGCATGCCTTGCTCATTTGCAAAGATGCAATTTTCAATAAACTTAAGGAAAAGTTTAAAAGGTATCTTCTTCCTTTCGAGATAGGTACCAAGTTTTCTTTATCAGACCATTTACATATAATATAGACTCAAACGTCAAACTAATGTGAGAATGTTCGTGTTTTGTCATCGTGCATCGTCTAGTGGCAGGATTCCATTCTCTTTCCAGACTTTTCTTTTTATGTGATCACAATTTAGTTCTACGTATAATTTGAGCACAATTGCCTAAAAAGTCCTCAAAATTTGGTACAATCTCAATCGTGCTCTGTATTTTTTATCCAAAAAAATACTCATTTTTTACTTTAGTCCCAAATCTACCCACAAGTCCAAAAATTGCCATTAGTTTCTTCAAATTATCAACATTGGGATCAATTAAAAGTTTATTATCAAAATGCGTCTTCATCTATACTCTCACTTTGCCTCATGGTAATGATAATCTTGAAGAAACTAATAAATTTTTAGATGCATGGTCAAATTTGAGGCTAGAGAGAAAGTTGAGAAGTTGGAATAGAATTAGGATTGGGCTTAAAGTTTTGAGTTTTTTTTAATTAAAAAAAAAAACATATTAGCCCATAATTTGAGTTGTTTGTAACTTTTATTCACGTAGTTCGCTTGTAAAATAGGGTGAGCGAAGAAGGTCATCCAACATTGACAAAACATGCAAAGAAAATTGGAATCTTAAAGCGTCAATGGGCAAATTGAAGCATTTCTTTGGGATTTACTTTTGCGAAAAAGATCAGGATTGATTAATGTTATGTTATGTAACTAAATCCTCTTCAGATACTCCTATTTTTTGTTCATAATTTAATAAAACAGTCCATTCTTTCAATGGTCTAGAGACATATAAATAGTTGCTGAAGGTTGTTATCTGGGGCATCAATGTCTTACACTAATTTTTCAAGATTAAAGCAGATTCTTACTTGTCCCAAATTTGTCTCGACGGTACATTTAGAGATGCCAGTATCCTGAAAAGGTCAACAAATAAAGTGTTTGCCTCTAAACTTTGTAGGGGCATAAGTTTGACTTCCGAAGGCAAATGTTCTTGAGTCTGACAACATATATTCATGAAGTAATGGACAAGCATCACAGATCAAACACATCAATAGAAGCGAACAAAACCGTTCAATTCAATGGATATGTAGGACTGACTTAGATAACGGTGGATATGAAGTACAAGATGTGAATTATGATTTTCCAAAACCTCCATGGATAGGCTTAGGAGACCTAGGCCAGACCTAGGCCACCAATGCCATTACTTCTATGAACCAATCTACCTTTTTCACAATCGATCCCATATATTACTCATTTGGAGAAACCATCCAACTAGTTTTAAATCTATTGTATATATGTAAATTCAATCATAGAATTTCTAATTTTTCCAATTTAATTTTAAATCTTTGCGCAAAATTTCAATATATTCATTTTGGCTAATTTTCACCGAAAATAGCTAACTTAACAACGTGCCATGTAAGACAATAATTGATGACTGGATTGCCATGTCAGTAATTTTTTGATAAAAATTAACTGAAATGACTATATTCAAATTTCGCACAAAGGTCTATAAGTAAATTAGCAAAACTAAAAGAAAATTCTCGTATTAATTTAACATGCGCATAATAATAATAGGATTGATTGGGTAATGTTACTCTAATCATTGGAGTAGATCAATTGAAATCAATCTATGGACTCAAAAGCACAAGTGTGTTTGCATCTCTAAATATTTTGTATTAGTTAAATACAACGAGATATGTCCCAATAGTCAATCAAAAAAGAAAATAAAAAATGAGTGCAATTGAGCAAACTATAAAGTACGAATTACAAAGTAAAACGTGCCTAAAGAAAGGTAGTTAGTGGACGTACATGTCAACAACGAAGGTAAAAAAAAACAATGAAGGTCAAAACGTATCAAAAGATCAGACGGTCGTGAGGGACGACACTTGGTGCTACGAGAGTTACGCCATGTGCAAGCACATGGGGCTTTCTTTTTTTCTTTTTTTTTTCAAAAACCACCACTTTTATTATGATCGTACACCAAAAACATTCCGAATCCGTACTTGTTTAATTTAAGTTCAGAAAATACCAAAAGCCCTCACTTTTAACCTAAACTTGCTTTGCATCCTTAATTTTAAAACCAAGTTTTTTTATAATGAGATTACCCAATGGACTTCAAATGACAAGCAACATCAATTAAGATTGTACTTTGGCTACGAGCTTATCAATATTATTTACAATACAAGTCTTCTATAATCTGCACCAATGACAAAACCCCAATCCCATACCATACGTTTCTCTCTGTTGCGCACAAAAGGTGGAGCTAATGGCTACCGGTGGTGCATTCACTTGTGACTTGTGAGGAGAGAATTGCGGGTTTTGAATATATACATATATACTTTCAAAAAGAAAATTCAGAAATTGGTGAATAACTCCGTAAATTTGAATATTCTATGTTCAATGAATTGTGGATTTTGAATATATTTTCAAATATATTTGTCGAAAATAGGTGCATAACTCCATAAATTTGAATCTTCTATGTTCTATGAAATTTCTTTCCAGAAATAGTTCAAACCTTGAAATATTATTCTCTTTTCACATGTATGGGTACAATTATTTTTATTTGTGTCAATAATTCCATTCCACTAATTAATAAGTAGCAATAAAATTATTTTTTAAGTCTTTAAGGCGTCAACGGTTTTTCGTATCTGCAACCACTCTCTCCTGTTGCTGGTTAACCATCTCTATAGTTTAAAGTAAAGAGGCCCTTGTATTTTTAAAGAATCGCGCAGTTTCTTTATTCATCGTTTACATTATTACTCTATTAGTGATGTAACATCACTGATGTTGTAAGTATTCTATCATATTTTTTTTTTCCCAAAAGTAATTATCAGTTTTATCGGATGTCTCCGAAGAGACAAAGTAATTATCAGTTGACAAATGCTAGAATCAATCACTTTAACTTATCTCTCAAGTTTTGACCAAAAAAAAAAATTATCTCTCAAGCATTTGGATTTTAAAATGTGACATCTTTTCTATCTATATATAGCTTTACCAAATAAATTTTAAATTTTAAAATATTTTCTCTTTCCATATATTCAGAAAATTGTCCAAAAACCTTAAATTTATTATGAAATAATTAATTCAATTTTAAAATTTTTATTTTAGCCAATTTAATCTTAAATCTTTTGATCATTTTCCAATTTATTTTTTTAACGACTTTTTTTTTTTGGAAATTACTAATGGACAGTTCAATCAGTCCCAATCATCCTACATGGCACATGGTATGGTTAGCACATAAGTGAACTATTTTTATATATATTTTTAAAAATGCTTTGAACACTTTCTTCTTCTTTTTCCCTATATTTCCTCTGTTGATCGCTAGCCCATTCCTCATCCAAATCTGGTGAGGTTGTCTCGACACTCGCTTGTGGCCGATTGATAAAATTGGAAAAAAAAGAAAAAGGAAAAAGGAAAGAAAAGAAAAGGAAAAATGATAAAAAAATTTGCAAAATCATTAACGTTGGTATCAATCGTGTCATGTAGGCTTACCATCATCAACATCAATGATTTCCGATCAAAATTGATCAGAATGCGTATACAAGAAGATCGTCAAGACATGTCTAGGCCTAAATTAGGTCAAATTAAAATATTTTTTTGGACAATTATCCCACTTGTATAATTGTGTGCAATTTCTTCATATTGTATCAACAATTCCTTTTCCATACATTAATAATTTGAATTCTTCCACTGAGCCAATTTTGTAAAATGCTTTAAATATTGATTTTGCGCCCACACACAACGCGTGAGCAATTTTGCTAGCACAGATCCCAATGGCAAAAAAATACTCTTGACAGGCCTTGAAAAATGAGGTCGCCTCTTTAAAAAATATAAGTTCAACTAAAGGGTATTTTTCCTAATTCCCAAAAATATCAAAAATCAAAGAGAGAAATCTATCAGATAGTAGCCCAAAAAAAAAAGACATTTTATAAACTATAGGCCTTGAAAATCGGGCAGTTTGAAAAAATAAAGACTTCAATTAAGGTGTATTTCATTTGTCAAAAATAAAAAAAAATAAAAGAGAGATAGAGAGCAATTGACAAAACCATTTCGGCTGACTTGACTCCCTCTCTCGACCGGGGCACGCATTCACATGCGCAGCTCCAAAGAAAGGCCAAAGTACATGCACCGGATCCATCGTGACCGTTAAACACATCGATTTCTCGGCTCAACTCCGCACGATCAACTGTCAAAATGTGATCTATAGAAGAATTGCCTAGAAACGTCCCCCCAAAATGGACAACGTGCCGGGGACACTAATAAATACTGCGCCAAATTAACGTTTTCGAACGACTCAGGGGCGAAATAGCGCTAGGACGATTAGGCCACATCTCTCCATCTTACAGGATTACATTATGTTGGCTCGAGCCTAGGTTTTGTAACCCGAGATAGATTAAATCCTTTGATCGTAATTATGGATCCAACTACAACCACGTGTCGATAATTATAAAATAATCTATGTCCAGCTCACCTAGGTACTAGAAGTAATCCCAAGACCGCGTTTGGCCACCCGTACATAAAAATTATTGACATTGTACTCACGTCCTCAGATGAGATCTGCTCGGATATGGAATCTGCGGTGCTTGTCCTAATTGAATGCAGTGGAGGAGGAGGAAGAGAATAATAAAGAATGGCAAAAAAATGATATTAGAGGTATGCTATAATTTCACATGACGTGCGTTCCACTGTTAAAACTTTTCGCTGAATCACTTCAATTTCACATTAGAAAAAAAAATGATTGTTTACGTGTCTTTGGTGATAAAATCAGACTAAAGAATCTTACATAATTTTTTAAATAAAGTATTAATGCCTAAGTGTTATTTTTTTGACAAAAAAAGGTCCATGTAGAGAATTGGGTGGCATTTAAAATTGGGGCAAACATATTGGATGATGTCATTTAGTATATTTATGTTGAATCAAAGTGCCAACGAGCCATATTGATCCCAAAAAATAATAAAATATTATCATGAGAAATTTTTTGACATCTTAAATCGGTGATAACGCTTTAGTGATTAAAAAAAAAATAAAAGTGATACTTAAATGATTCGATAAAAAATTTTGACATTAAAATGAACGACGTATAAAAATTATAATATTTCTTAGTGTCATTTTTCCAAAAAATAGTGTAAAACATGTTTTTTGGATAAACACTATCTGACTTTATTTTTGTTGAACCATCATTTATATTTATTTTAGTTAAGCTAAAATATGAATAACATCCATATTTATGAGTCACCAATTAGAGGCCTATTTCCCCGACTCGGACAGCAAATACGTCTCCAACCTTCGATAAGATAGTTGAAAGTTTTGTCAGAAGATTTCATCTTTCAAATAAGACTCGAGAGCCATGGTGGCGCGAGAGGTTTCGACGTTGGTCACGTGGCCGTAGGTTGCGCTCGATTGATTCCACCCGGGCCTTCTCACGAGAGGGGGGGATTCATTCTCTCGTATGGATCCAGGTCCGAATCAAAATTCATCACAGCCGTCCGATTTTGCGTGACGCGCGTGAACCCATTAAATGGACAACCGTGATGCGCCCGGTCCGAAGCAGTAGACTCACCACCCCTCGTGAGGGCGGTCCGAAATCTTTTGCTGTATCTCGCCTAACTTTCTTTGGAAAAAACTGAAGATGGAAAAGGAAGAGATGTATCACTAACTCTCTACCCCGCGTGAATAGTGGTGGCTACTGGCTAGCTACTTTATATACTCGCGAAGCCCGTGTCGAGTTCGAATTCGTTTGGAAACCCTAGCACGCGCGAATGATTCGACATCGAGTGATAGACAAATTGCATAAATAAAAAAGCATATGGCCATCATTTAACGAGACTAACTTTCCTTTCCTACCGAACACTGAAAAGAACCGTGAGGATTTGGCTACATCTCCTCTCCTGCCGTTGCTTTTTCTTCCTAGGCAGACGTTAGGGCCTTTCACTCTCGCTTATTCTATTCAGGCTAATTTTTATGTTTGACTAAAAGGTCGCAGGGTAGCTTTTCAGACAACGAGAAGTTTCGCTGCTTTTTTTCCAAATCCAACGGCGCATGGAGCCTCGAACCCGAAATTCGGATAATTTTGTACATTATATAGGGAAAATAATTTTTGTCCGTTTTCTCCCGATTATATAGGAGAAAATAGAATGTTGGGTCAAGATAAATTGGTCACCCCAATTTTTATTCAATTTCTCTATCTCTTTTTGCCCAAATTAAAGCTGTGTAATTCCGAAATTATTTCACCCCCAATTGGGTGCTGGCACGTAATTTTCATAGCTTTATGAAAGCAGGAAAAGGAACAAGCAGCACTATGCGATTATTTTTCTTTATTTTTCCCAAGATAATCAGCACTATTTCATTTCATTTCATTCTAATGTTTCAGATAGCTTTATACACAGTTAATTCCTCAGAGAAAAACCAAAAGAAAAAGTATTACAGAGGAAAACCGAGAAAAAGAAAAGGTACCAAAAAAAAGAAGAAGGAACCCTAAATTTTGTAATAAATAGCAGGAGGCCAAAAGAAGAAAAAGAAAAACCCGCCAAAAAATCATTGGAGAAAAGTGAAAATCTGAAAAAATAACCATAAGAGTGGAAAAGAAAAATAGAAAAGGAAAAGCAGAAAATACTAAAAATACAGAGCTCGAACTTTTGATCCTCCCTTTCCTGAGCATCGCCCTCACCGAAAAATCCAAAATGTACCTGAACTGAATCTGAACAAACGTCAAATCTCCATCTCCATCTTCACATCCGAAAGGAAAAAAGGAAATCCCATCAGTTTCATTGAGAATTTCATCAATAATCAGGCATAAGTTGACTGATCTTGCCTTCCTCCATGGCCATCTTCCTCTCCGTGACCCTCAGCCAGATACAGACCCCGGTGAAGCTCAGCACCAAGCTCGCCAGCCCGCTCCCGAGCCCGATCCCGACAATGGCCAGCACCGACAAGCCTTTGGTCTTCATTGGGGCCAAAGGGTACCCGTAGAGCCCCTTGTTGCCCTCGAACGAGCTGGCGTTGAACCGGGGTAGGTTCCCGGTCCGGTTCGAGAGCGAGCCGGGGATCTGGCCCTCGAGCCGGTTGTTGGAGACGTCGAAGGCGGAGAGGCGGACGAGGAGGCCGAGCTGCTGGGGGATGGGCCCGGAGAGCAGGTTGCTGTGGAGGTCGATGACGTTGAGGTAGGCGCAAAGGGCGAGCTGCAGGGGGATCTGGCCGGAGAGGCGGTTGGAGGAGAGGTTGAGGACGGCGAGGTTGACGAGGCCCTGGAGGTCCGGCGGGATCGGGCCGGTGAGGGCGTTGGCGGAGAGGTCGAGGGCCTGGAGGGAGGTGCAGTTCGCGAGGTTCGCCGGGATGCTCCCCCGGAGGCCGAGGCCGGAGAGGGAGAGCTTGTAGATGCGGCCGTTGTTGCAGGTGGCGCCGCTGAGGGAGGAGGTGAAGCCGTTGCAGGGTTCGGCGAAGGCGGCTTTGCTCCAGTTCGAGAGCCGGCTGCCCGGGTCCTGGAGCGACTCGGAGAGGCGGGTGAGGCAGAGCTCGTCGCCCGGGTCGGCGGCGGATCGAGGGAGGCGGGCGGAGAGGGCGAGGAGGAGGAGGAGGAGGAGGAGGGCCAGGACGCGGAGGGTGAACATCTGGGGTCGGATCTTTATTCTCGTCTTTTTCCTTCTTTCTTTCTTTTTTTTGGTGGGGGGATTATTCGTGGGTGGGAGAGTGAGGGAAAGAGAGGGGAGGAAGGATGAATTGAGGTGTTTCTGGTGTGCGCGTCTCCTCGATTGATTAATTCTTGTCGGGATTTTTGTCTAATTTTTTTTTTCCCTTTGGGTTGGTGGGTGTGTGTGAGAGAGAGAGAGAGAGAGGGGAAGTGCTGTGTGATGCAGTGAGTTTGTGGCACAGGATTAGCAAGTTTTAAGAAAACAGGGGATGAACTGGGGGTGGACAAAAGTTGCAGTCTGCAGGTGCAGTAGTAGCTGCTTTTTAGAGAGAGAAGGGAGGGGAGGGAGGTGGAGGTGGAGGGTTGAGGGAGGGATCTTGGGTTTTCTTTTGTATTTATGGAGTTTTATGCGGACTGGGGGAGTGCTGGAGGCTCGGGGGCTATCTTTGGTTTTTTTTTTTTTTTTTTGGGTTTCCTTTCAGGGTTTGGAGGCATGATTTGATGGTTCATTTTTCTTCTCCATTTTTTTTTTATGAGAAAGTAGGAGAACACATGGCTGCTCCTCTCTTTAACTGGAATTTGGATTCCTTTGCAATTTCCGCCGGGAATTTCTTTTCCCAGTCCAATCCAATCGGTGGTAACCTAGTCCAAACATCACCTTAAGGAGAAAAAAAAAATTAAGATTTTGCACTTGATAAGAGTCATTAATTTGCATGGGGGATTTTAAATTCTAGATTTGATAAATCCAAATTCATTTGGAGTGTTAGTCATGCGAAATTTTGCTAATTACCTTCTCTGAGCATCTTCTTGATCGTGCTACTTAGGCACCAAAATGTTGCGCTTCTCAAATTCACAATTGCATCCGTTGTATTAGCTAACATGGTTTACTCATTTCATTTTAAATTTTTAAATTTATATATTCAAAAAGTTTGTACCAGTGACCTCTATTACAAACTTGAATTTGAACAATTGGATGAATAAAAACTTCTTCCCATGAAGCTCTATACAACCCTAATCACACAAAATTTATGAGATTATTTCAACAACATATTACTCAAATGAATCTGACAAACTCAACTCTACTTACATCTGAACTCTGGCCATTGAACTTGAGCTCGAGTTTAAGCTTGATTTCAGAAGCATCACTCCACACCTAAGCATGACATCCTTTTAAGACCTTATTGGGGCTCCATCGCATCAAGAAATTCGACTAACCAAACTCGTTGTCATCTCTAAACATTTGATTTAGAGAGAGAGAGAGAGAGAGAGAGTCGAAGCAAAACCACAACATATGTAACGATTTGAGGCCGGGGAAAGGAAGGGGTGGGGGCGGAAGAGGGAGTTTTCGGTGAAACGGGAATCAAAGCGAGAGGAGGGAGGGAGGGAGGGAGTGAGCGTGGGGGAATGTGGGGCCCACCACCGGGGCACTAGACATATGAGGCGGAAGGAAAGGGACGACTCGCAAAAGCCCATTTTGGTCATTTTGCGCCACCGCTCCTTGTCTGGGGAACCTGCGGGGTCGCCCAGTCACCCCCACCAGAGCCAGCCCCGCACACGCTTCAATTCCTTTTTTTTTTTCCCCCTTTTTCTTGGTTGATTCCTTCGAGACGTCATAAGAGAGAAGAAGAAGAAGAAAAAAAAAAGAAAAGGTTGACAAACCACCTAATTCCCAACAAAAACTCTCTAAGTGTATGTCTAGTCTTAATTTTACCCCGGATCATTTTCTGTCTAAAAGAAAAAATCACACACTTTGGTTACAATTTAAAATCTGTCCCTGCCTTCAAAAATTGCGACTGGTTTCTTATAAAATTATTAATATCAGGTTAGGTTAAGTTAGATATTCATTATTAGAATTCGAGTTTTCATTAATACCTTATTTTCATATGGAACGATAACAATATATTGATATTGATAATTTTGAAAAAAATCAGCCACAATTTTTGGACATGGGGCAGATTAGGATTGTAGTCAAAGTCTGTGATTTTATTTTAGATGGAAATTAGTTCGGAGCAAAATTGAAAATAACTGTAAAAATGGAAGCCTTTCAGGGATTTAAACCATTCTTTTTAAAATTTCTCTTTCTGTTTATGCAAAATCCTAGTTTCCTGTGTCCGCGAATTTTCTGAATTATTAAAAATGATTTATTAACTATTTTATTAATGAGTTTTTTTGATTATTTATTAATATGCTTAATAAATAAATATTTTGACCTTCAATATATTGGTTAGACATAGCACGAGAGACAGCACATTATGAACTTTCCTTCTCTACCTAACGAAGATCTTACGAGGACTCGCTGACGAAATACATTTGTTAATTGCTGTGCCGATTTTCTAACATCTTTTGCCGCCCGCCAGATCCGCATGTGTAACATCAAACCATATTTTCTTTTTTTGTTTGGCCACGGAAGTCCATAAATTATACGCACATTGGTCTTAGTGGAATTGTCTCCAACTCATTCGAGACTAATCTGTAAATTATACCGAAATTCGTTGCAATTCGTACAGTGCACTGCAGTTTCGTCATGTTGATGAAATCTTTTATGTAAAGAAATAGTTTATGAACACCTTGTCCATGATTCAAGTGAAGAAGATACCAAGTTATAACTTTCTGCGAATGTGACGGTCCTCTCATTCCATGCACGAGTTTTTATTGGGTATAGCTCGTATAATATCTCATCTATTGTACCTTGCCACTTGGATCATGGGTGTGACGCCCTCGATCTGCGTCAAATAAATATATCCTAGGACATAATGAATGGAGAAAAATTGAAGTGGTTTTCAATGTCCTAGATTTTTATTTTTATTTTATCACATAGGATATAATAGAATAAAGGTAAGACACAACTTGCTATACCCCTATCTATTGTTTAGTAAAGAACAAGTTATAACACCCAATACTATATGTACTATCTAAATGAGTGTTTGACGTGCACATGATAAGTAAACCTAATCATAAGACTTGATAGCCTTCTTGATGAAACATTTCATGGGTTCATATACTCCTTATATACATGTGATCTTTCTTTACCGATAAATTTTACTTTTTAAATTATACTTTCTAACATGGTATTAGAGTTAGATTTGACCCCTTTTTGCATATGCATCCACCCTTATTAGTCAAATTTTCACATGCTACTTTTGATTTGGCTTGCACGTGACAAAATGTGGTGAAATATCATGCATCACTTGATAATAGGGTTCATATACTCTTTATATACATTACATCTCTCTCTATCTATAAACTTAAGTTTCTACATTGAATTTTTTAACATGATATCAAATTTAGGTCCTACTTCTTTCACGTGTGCATCCATCCTCATTAGTCGAATTTTCATGTGCATTCCTTATCTGGCTCACATGCGAGGGGGTTCTTGACAACGTAAACTAGGTACAAATTGGGCGAGCCTTAGTAAATAAATTCCGCCTTGCTCAAGGCCAGCCTTATCGTGCGAATCACGGCAAGAGAGCAAGCATAGCGAATCGAATCTCGATGTCTAGCAAAAATGGCTAGTAGACTATCCTTCGGAAAATACACTTTGCTTCGAACATCTCTGGGAAAATGGCTTCATGTTTTCGCAAAGTCAAGCCAAACGCAGCTATGTTGCTTACAACTTGTGCCGTTTTTTTGGGCTTTTTGTCTTAACCTGTCCAATCGCGAGGTTTTGCTTTTTACTTTGGATCATTTGATCAGCATAAGCAGTTTTCTCGACATTTTCGCTAGTTGCCAACAAAGTTTTCTGGTCAATCACTGACTTTTCCTGAAATTTCTTCTGCAGTTTGGGTGCAGCGTGGCTGGCCGCCCAACCGCCTGAATCAATCCTAAAGAAATTGCCAGTCCATGTCTTCATCCACCTCCAAACCTTTGACTTTCTAGCAACCTATGTATTTTGGCTTTTGTTTAACGTTAAATGTATGAAATCTTTTTAAAAAAAAATTTACATTAAAATGTGAATCATATATAACATATATACAAATTTTTGAGATTTTGAGTAACATTTTGAACTTTGACGAGAAAGTAGAATAGCATATCTTATCGGAGGAAGGACTTAGAGAAGAAAACCAAGTGATGGTGGCCTTGTACCGGATTTTGGAGCTGATTTGCTTCATGGTCAGAAATAGGGGACTCACTAGCGTGAAGCTAACCAGTGGAAATATGCGTCATCGTCGGCATCCGGACAATGCCTACCCAAGTGGGGTACTTCATTGTAAAATCCTAAAAATGTGGCAAAGGAATTTCGAGTCCTTTCTGTCCATTTCCGCAATATTTCGTAGTTATAATCAAACCAAGTGGGATGCTGATTCCATTCATTTTATATTTCATTTCAATCTAGATTCCATTGGGTCTCGTGAAGGAAGCAAACAAAAGATGAAAAATGAAAAGAAAATATAGGAGAAGACGGTCCATATCACCAAGGGACACGAGGATAGGGACTTGATTATCTAAAATAGTTAGACCTTTTTTTTTTTGTATTAAACGATGAAAGTTTTTCTTAGTAATTAAGATAACATACTTATCATTATCGCTAACTAATTGACCTAATGTCATAACGAAAATGCTAACCTAATAAAAAGATTTGGAAAAAGCTAACACATTGATTTCAAAATTAACTATTACGGAAGAGAACACATTTCTATGAAAGGAGCCTAAAACACATAAAAGAATATATCATGAGGCGCTCTAATTGATCATAGGGTAAGGGAATATCGAACCATGATTGGACTGAAAACCCACTGACCAGACCTACAGCTGGTCTGGTCAGGGGCCCTAGAGCCAAGTTGAGGATTAAACCCCTTAAGATCTCTCCAATAAGTATGAGTTAGCACAAGTAAAACTAATCCACGATAGAGTGACTAAAGTGATCACATGTGAATTTCTGATGTTGAAATGGTTGATCTTTTATCTCACGATAAATCAAGATTAGCTCACATGTAATTTATGCTACGCCTGGAAGGATCCTATGACAGCTTTAGGCAAAAACAATCCATGAAAATGACGATCAGAGAACGGTCCAAATATGAGGAAATGTACTACGAGCCAAAGGGAATTACCAAAAAGATCCTAAAATTTTTATATTTGTGCTAATTCAGTTTTAAATTTACTTTTTTGACCAATTGAGTTCTAAATCTTTTACAATTATGTCAGTTCAGTCATTTCGGCCAAAATTGGCCAGCTAACGCTCACGTGGCCGCTGGTCGGTGTTGGCGACAATTTTTTAATAATATTATATTTTTCAGAATTATTTTATTAATTTTTAATCTTTTTACCCCCTCTCTCTCTCTCTCTCTCTCTCTCTCTCTCTTTTTTTTTCTTCCCTCCCTCCTCCTCCCTCCTTCTTCCTTTGGCTTTGGCGACCGACTAGCCCTCATTAGTCGCTGGACTAAGGCGCCTGGGTGAGTCCCCGTCGGATCTAGTGAGGGCTCGCCTTGCCAAATTGAGTGACGGCAAAGCCCCCCTAGCCAAATCTGGCGAGGGCTTACCTCCCCATTGCTGGGCAAGGACTCCCTCGCTAGATTTGGTGAGGCTCCTCACCTTGCCTGTGGTTGGGCGAGGTTGGCGAGGGAGTCCTCACCCCTCACTAGATCCGGCGAGGGTTCGCCTCACTAGTGGTTGGGTGAGCTCACCATCGCTGGCCTAGCCATCTCAGTCCGGCAATCGGCGAGGGCTGGCCCGTTACTGGAGCCAAAGGAAGAAGGAGGGAAGAGGAGGGAGGGGGAAAAAAGAACAAAAGGTACAAAAAGATTAAAAAATTAATAAAATAATTATAGAAATAAAATATTATTAAGAATTTTGTGGTTGGTGCCGGCCGGTAGCCATATCAGCGTCGGCCAGCCAATTTTGCCAGAAAGATTGAACTGACACAATTATAAAAAGGTTTAGGATTTAATTGGCTAAAAAAATAAATTTAGGATTGAATTGGTAGTTGCAAAAGGTTTAAGACTTTTATGGTGATTCTCCCCCACAAGCCATGCTTGGTTTTTGAACTTCCAAGACATTTGTGATCTGATCTGACCATGAAGAGTGAACTTTCGACCCTCTGGTCAGTTCTGAAGAACTAGATGTGGTGATGCTCTCTTCTAGATTTTAGCACGAGCTGACGAGGAAAGAGTTTATAATCATTGATTCCTTAAAACTGCACGAAATATACCCGTCACGTGCTCTCTGGTTTTTCCGCAAAGCGATCCTTTCTGATGTTGCTTCGCCATCTCGACAAACAAAAGTGGAGTCGTGCAATCCTCAAACTTCCAGCATGATCCAATGGTGAACGAGGGCGCACTTGTCGATTTCATGAGATTGCGCACTCAAATCCCAGCTGTATTTTGGCTCTAAGTCGACTTGGTGGGATAATATGATGAGACATGGTCTCGGAAACTTCCAAATTTAGACGTCAATCCTACTGGAGATAGGATACATGGTCAAAACCTCCTAATTGAATACATCAATGACCAGCTCAATGAAAGATAATAGTCACTTCTTTATTGGCCGTCGATAAAATTAAAAGAATCTAATCCCAATTTTAAGAAGTTCGATTAAGTGCTCATGAAATGCAAGAATGAAAAGTTTAATGAATAAATCTTTGTATTCGAAGGAAAACAAGTTCCGCCTTTTTGTTTTTTCTGGAAAATGCATCAAAATGACTTTTGGGCAAAAAAATTTGTTGTCAACATTAAAATCCCAGTAGATTTCCCAGCCGAAGTCAATCTCCCCCTCTGAGAAGAAATCGATTCCAAAGAGTTTTTGGGATATCAAGAGACTTCCCTTTTATTGGCGAGGAGTAATCTTTAAGCAGCGGTTCGCACAATATCTATATTGTATAGATTGAGCTCTTGATTGTAGGATAGGCGGTTAAGTGCTTCCGCCCCTTTAGAGATAGGCGTGAGCAAAAAATCTCGTTCTTCATTTTGAGATCTATAATTTCGTACCCGTAGGAGCATGATAGAGTCTCTGGTGCTTTTAAGAAAAGCACTTGCCAATAATTGGTTAATAGCAGCATCCTATTATTATTTTTTTTTTTAGAAAATTATTACGATACAATCAAGGCCTTGGCTCAATTTACAACAAAGAAAAATGCACAATTTGAAGTCGACCATTATATTGTCATGTGGCGATGAAAAGAGCATGGGTCATGGCTCAGGATCACCCTATAGCACCGAAGCAAATATGGTCGCCATTAGATTTAGGGGAGGCTTATAATAGTACCTAACGGTGTGTTCATTATCAATAATGAATGTAAAGAAGAAGACCATTATCTCGACAATAATGAGCCCAAGCTAGTATATGCAGTGAGCTCCCCAGTTAAGTGGTCATGCATTATTCACATGTACCTATGGTAGCATTCAAGTAACGCCCTTCAATTTCACCCGTTTCAACATGTGCTTTATAAATTGCTTTGGCACAATAAGAAATTGTATCTTCAATGCAGTAGTGGTTGTGAGTTTAGGTTCTCATCATCTTTCATGAATGAAGTCCATCATGAAAATGTTCATAAATTACTCTACCATAGTTTTCAGTAGATAACCCCAATTTGGATTTCAATAGTATGTCCCAATAAAGGACGACCATACTTGTTGAATTTATCTCTCTTGACTTGGAAGGACAAGAAGAGATAAAAGGAGAACATTAAACTTTAAGATTGACTATTGTAAGAATATAGTAGAAGACACCAAAAGAGATCAATAAAACAAACTCAAAGAAAGAATCTTAATAAGAAGATTAAATAACCTTAATCAGATAATACCAGAGATAATATCAAACCTTTTCATTGTTCCCACTTTAAATCAGTTTGGAGGCAACTATATGACCAAATATGTCACGAGAAAGTATGGCAGATTTGAAATGCATGGGGTTATCCATCGATTTTACCGAAGTGCGAGCATTGTCTGAATAGATAATACATACAAGGGCATTTCTTCCTAAAGAATAAGCTCGTTCATTGAAACTCCAGACCTTGATGTAGCCAATTCATTCGAACTTCTCCATTTAAGCTTTACCAGTCAAAGCTCGTATCTTTTCACACGTACGAGAGCTTGAACCACTCATCGCCACAAAAACTCCCACTTTGACACATCAGATAACTCATCCAGATCTCAATGTTGGGCCTGAACTTTTCACCAAAAGTAGAAGGTCCCATCTCTCTTTTGGATCTCAAGAGACATCCTTTCTCCACGCACGAGCATCGCCAAGGATGTAACGGGGGAACAAACATCTTCCTACAAACCCAACATACTGTTGGGGTGCGCACGAGTTTGGTGGGAAAGCGAAAGATCCACAAGAACAAGGGAGGCCTATTTTGGGGCCCTTGGATTATTATCATATTTCTCTATTTTCTTTTTTTTTCTGTGGTTTTCTTTTCGTGGGAGGGCTTTCTTTAGACTTGGACGGTTCGAGGCCCTCTGATCTTGGCAAGATCGATGCTCACGATTCGTGAGGTTTGAGAGGCCCAAAGCCCCGGTCCCTCATCAGACAAGATAATATCTTCGGTTCGTTCGTTGCTGGTCCAATAGAACACAACGAATCATTTCACAATCCCAAGTATCCCAGACAAATCGTGCGTGCGTGCGTGCGTGCGTGCGTGAGTGAGAGAGAGAGAGAGAGAGAGAGAGAGAGAGAGAGAGAGAGATAAAAGAAAATAGAAAACTGATGACATGAACTAAATACAACAATTGGGACGGGAGTAAATTGGTTATTGATTAAAAGCCCTGAAATTTTTTTGCGAGGTGTTGGACAATTGTGCTTAAGTTCAATGGAAGTTGCGTTAAATAAACAAAAATTGAGTGCCCTATTGAAGAAGACGAGAGTGGAAGAATAGAAGCAGCAAGAATTTTGATGCACAGTGAGTCGACCTATTCATTGGGACTACTCTCTAAACTCCATCAGCCCCATTAAGACTGGAATCCACTATGCCAACTTTGAGAAGTTACATTACGCAATAGGTACAAACAACTCTCATTACACGCGTCACTCGTCTCTCAGAATACAATAAAATCAGATGAAACATTTATAGAGAAATACGATCACGTCGCAAAAGATTTTTCCAGGCTTTGAGTATGGTCACAACCTTCCACCAATACACTCGCCACATGTATCTATCTATTTTTTATCCTCAAAGGAATACTTCTTGACGTTGTTTAGCCATCTCCATTGTACAAATGCGAGAATAAGGTACATATCTTCAGATTTCCAGCATAATGGTGAACAAGGGTGCACTCTTAAATTGAATAAATTGTCCAAAATATCCTAACCTATATATCACAGCCCATTTAATCTTAAACTTTTCAATTTGACAATTTAGTTCTAAACTTTTTGACGATTTTGCAATGTAGTCCTTTTGGCTAACTTAGGTTGAAAATTACCGATGTGGATGTGACTATCCTATGTGCCATGTTGGCGCTAATATGGGTGATTTTTGCATTTTTTTTTTTAAAATTTGTTTGAATTTTTTCTTTTACTTTTTTTTTCTTTTCTCCTAATTTTCCTATCTAACCTTTATTCTTTTTTCATCCACTGGTTGTTGAGGCTTGGCGATGGTTGGCGAAAGTTGCTAGTCCTAGGTAAGGGTCGTCACCATCAACGCTCAATGATTGGTAGAGGAAGAAGGGAAAAAACCAATAGAAAGGAAAGAAAAAAAGAAAAAAGAAAAAAAAATTACAAATTTTTTTTGAGTCAGCCAGCCATTAGCTGTGCCACGTAGGATGATTGGTGTTGATTGGATTGCCACATGAGTGATTTCCAACCTAAACTAACCAAATGAATTATATTGAAAAATTATTAAAATGTTTGTAATTAAATTAGTCAAATTAGAATGTTTATGATTGAATTGACCATTGTACAATGGATTTATATTTTTTTGAACCAATTTTGTGACCATTATGCACTAGAGTCGTTGCTTTGCCCGAAAGCCTTAGATCCTTCAAATCAAATTTGGTTATGCATATCGAATTTTGAAGTCTCTTAAATCCGCAGGAGGATTTAGACTCCATATTAGGCAAGTTCATCGATCAGATTTGAAGTTTGTTAGCATGAATCAATTCGATTGTTGGGGTGATAAGATGAGACCTGGATTGGGAAATTTATGAATTTAAGCATTAATCCTACAAGACGTAGGATATATCATCACGACCCCCTAACCATATACATAAACGATGTGCTAAATGAAACATATTATCTACATTTTATTTTCTTTCTTTACTTCTTCTTGGCTGAGAATAAAATTCAAGAAATCTAATCCCAATTTTAGAACTCTAAACACATATAAAATGCAATAATGAAATGTTTAATTAATTAAATATCTTTTTTGAAGAAAATAAGTTCCATTTTTTTTAATACATGAATATGAACTTTGGGCATAAAATTAGGAAAAAGTATGAAAACGGTCTTAAACTTATTATATTAATACCAATTCAATCATAAATCTTTTAATTGAGTCGGTCTTAAATCTTTTTATATTGGTACCAATCTTGTCCCGACCAAGGTGAAGGTCAACTTTGCCAACACTTGCCTTGGCCAAGGCACAACTCAACAAGGCTGACACTCGCCTATGGCTTGTCGCAAGTGATCGGTGATTAGCCACCGCCAAAAAGAAAAGGGAAAGAAAAAAAAAGGAATAATTTTAAAAATAAAAAAATGTTAAAAAGATTTGCTGTGCCACATAGAACAGTTGATGTTCACGTCAAGAATTTTTTGGTCTAAATTAGTCGGATGGACCGAATTGATGTCGATGTGAAAATGTTTATGACTAAATTGACTAAATTGAAATATTTGAATGCAATAGGTTTATGATCTTTTTGGCATTCTTTTCCCAAAAAATTTTGGTATCAATACCATGAGATAAAAATACTAGTAGATTTCCCACTCTACATCAATCTTCCCTTTTGAGAATAACTCGACTGCGAAGAGCTTTTGGTATACCTTCTTTGTCGACTTCATTAACCTCGCATACTCAAAGGAACTTTCCTTGTTAGTAGTTTGTTAGCAGACACAAGCGTTTCACACAATTTGCGAATGGTACAATTTGTGCTCTTGATTGTAGGATATTGGCAGTTAAGCAGTACTCGTAATTTTGCTCCTTAAGACTTGATTTCTTTTTAGGAAATCAAAAGTATACAAATCATGGCTTGGAATTGCTGAATCAAGTTACCATAATAGAACGGGTACAATTTGAATTTAACGATTAAATTGTCATGTAGCTGTGAAACACACATGGATCGAGGCTCTAATATCATATGACGTAAAATGCACTTAGAATGGGGAAATTGTAGGATGGAATTAGAATTGGAAAATTGTTCAAAAAGTTCTCAATCTTTAATATGACGGTCATTTTAGTCCTAAACCCTTCAATAATGTCAATATAGTTATAAATTTTTTGATAATTTACCAATTTAATCATAAACTTTTTAAATGTGCCCGTTTAATTTTAAGTCTTTTGATGATTTGACAATTTAGTTTTAAATATTTTAATGATTTGCCAATGTAGTCCTGCCATCCAATTATCCAAATAATAAGTTTAAATTGAATTGGCAAGTTTTCAAAATGTTTAGAACTAAATTGACAAGTTGAACAATTTAAGAATAAACTTGCAAATTATTAAAGATACTGAATTGATAGAATTGAAAATTTTAAGATTGAATTCGCTGTCATACAATAGCTTTAGGACTTTTTAGACAATTATCCCAACTTAAAACGATAGTAAGAGATAAAAAGGGACCACTGAGATTGACAATAGACAAAATAGAATAAAAGGCGCCAAAAGAGATCAATAAAACTAACTAAAAAAAAGAATCTTATTAAGTAAACTAAATATCCTTAATCAATCACATCTTAAAAAAAATCAAACCCTTTCATTGTACGCACATTAAATCAGTTTGGAGGCAATGATTACCAAATTAGTTTTCAGCAAGTATGGCAAAATGCAAAGGGGGTATCCATCGATTTTCACTTAAGTTCAAGAATGGTACATAAATTCCATTTACAAGCCGACAAGGGCATATCTTCCAAAAGAATAAGCTCTTTCATTAAATGTCCGAACCTTGATGTAGCCAATTCGTTGAAAAGCTTCCAGTCAATCTTTACCACTCAAATCTCATATCTTTTCACCCGTTCAAGAGGTTGTACCACTCATTGCCACAAAACTCCCACTTTGTCATTTCGGACAACTCACCGAGATCTCGAACGTTAGGCCTAAACTTTTCACCCACAGAAGAAGGTCCCATCTCCATTTTGGATCTTGAGTAAGTGCTTTCTTCGTGCATGAGTATCGCCAAGGATGACAGGAGAACAAACATCCTCCTACAAACCAACACACTGTTGGCGTGCGATTGACTAATAGAAAAGCTCTACGAAGACTTGGTGGAAAGCGAAAGATCCCTTATATAGGGCACAAGAACAAGAAAGGCCTATTCTGGGGACCATTGAGTATCATTATTGTTGCTACTTTTTTCTGTGGTTTGTGTTGTGGGATGGCTTTCTTTCACTCGGGCGATTCGAGGCCCCCTGATCTTGGCAAAATCGCTGCCTCAAATTCGTGAGGTTTGAGACGTTTAACTCACTGGTCCCTCATCAGACAATATAATATCTTCTGTTTGTTCATTGCTGGTCTAAAAGGACATGTCCTTTTGCAGTCCAAAGCGTCGTGGGTGTATACCAGACAAATTATGCAAGCGTGCGCTGTGTCTGTGAGCACGAGAGAGAGAGAGAGAGAGAGAGAGAGAGAGACGTGACTCGAGTATGGGAATTGATTGATCATCACGAGAAGAATCTGAAGGGATGAAGCTTTCTCCGAATAGGAGGTTAATTCAAGCTGAGGGAACGGCGAAGTTTAAAAAGTTGACCTTAGAACACATTTGGATTCTCTACATTTAGGTAGGCAAAATTATTCCTTGAATCAAGATACCCTTAAAATTTAAGAAAATTTTACCTTGAATCATAAATCCTTTGCATCCCTCCTCTCTCCTCCCCCTCCACCGCAATAGAATGCAATGGACTGCTATTGCCTTTGCACCATAAGCCATGCAACTGTGTTGATGCCTAGGGGTGAGCATATAGAACCGCTTGAATTGGGAAGTAGACTTATTGCTCACCAACTCATATTGCCAAATCTTTGTTTCTTTCATATTGTTGAATTGATTCATCCAACTTGCTTTTTTTTGTCTTTTGTTTCTTTCTCTATTTTACTTTCTTTTCCTTGCAAAGATTCATCGATTTTACCTCTCTCGCTTACGCGCACTTTCCTTAAATTTGTGAGTTTGTCGTTCATGGAAAAGAATCCACCAAATCCTCTCCTTTTATTGGGCATGCCCTACAATCACAGCCTCATCATCTCTCAGTCTTCTTCACAAATCTTAGATGAAATCATAGTTTCGAATTATGACATAGATTGGCAATTAAATTAATCCAAAACTTTCAATCAAGATATGTGAATTCACCAGTTCTATTAGACCACCCGGGAACCGGACTGGGCTTGTTGATTTGGTCCTATTTGGTCCCAAGACTAGGTGGTTTGGTTCTTAGTTCCAGAAATGGGGAACCAATCCTCTTGGTCTAGTTCGGTTTTTGGGTGGGATTGGACTGGATTGGGAACTAATCACCCTTATTGATGCCCTTACACTTCGTCCTGTTGCATGCATTTTTGTAAAAATAAAAATTAAGTGCTAGTAAAAAGAACAAAAAATAAACACAAAGAAAAGAAAATAAAGGAGAGAAAATAAAATAACAAAGCTCAAGGTATCAGACCGGCCCAATTCTCTCAAGCCCATCAAACACACAAGCCCGGTTCAATTAGACCCACTTTCGGTTCACTTACCTTCGGTTAAATGAGCCCATCAAACAGTCCAGGCCTCTGCTCTCTGTCCAAGGATTTTGAAAGGGTGCTCGTGGGGGGATTACCGAAGGAATTGATCTAGAGATGACCGAAAGAATGGATTCTCTCTCCCATCTAACGATTTTGAGATTCTTTAGAAGCAAATGGCTCGTTCGCTCACTCTGGAGGGGGAAGCCGACAGCACATTCACAGAGATGGAGAGGGCAGCAAAAACTCTCTCTCCGATGAACCATCTCCATAAACCAGTTCCCTCTCTATCGCCTGCCGCCAGTCATCCCCTTCAACCGATGCAACACTACCGCTAATCGTCCATAATCAGTTACCACAGACGTGCGCGCTCCAGTGGTCACAAAACAGAGCGGCACACATGCACCCAGCAGCTCAGCAAAAATCCCCCCTCAGGAATCAACTTCAAGTGGAATTTTCTTCTTCTTTGGCTCTCCATCACTCTTTAGACGCCATTAACTACTGCTGCCTGTCGTTCTTTGCCATTACCACTGCCGCTCACTGGAAGGTCTATCTGCCTATTCTCGGTCACTATTGCCGAAGAACTCGACCCGTGATCTCCACTGCTTCTTTTGGAGATCCCGATCTATGAAAAGGTTTCTCTAATCTCATTACTAAGGTCTGACCATTAATCGTCACATGTAATCATCTTTTATTCAATAGAACAATACATGCTCTGTTTTTAGCAAAACAGAGTCCCAGAATTCTAGATGCTGATCGTGAGTAAACCGTTTGTAACCAAGCATCTAGTAGTGATTTAAACTCGTTATGTTTCCTTTGTGATGATGTGGGGACAAATCATTGACATGCTTCTTGATGGTTTTATTTATTTATGTTGATGGGCGTTAGAGGGCCCGTCCGCCCATGTTGGGCCTAAAAGCCCGGCCCGCAAGAAAAGGGCCCATGGAGGAACAGCTGCGATGTGAAAGATTGTGTTGATTAGATATGAGGGGTTGTGTCTTTTGAGGGAACGTTACACGTTGAAGAGTTACGTCTGTTGGGGAAGACGTAAAAAGAGAAAAGAAAAAAAGGGATCACACCCTTTAGACGAACGTACGTCTTTTCACTCTCTCTCTCCCTCAAAAAGAAGATAATAGAAAGAAACAGTACGCTCTACTTTTCTCCCCCTAATAGCAACAGCACGCTCCTTGGTAGAACGGAATTAGTTTTTCTTCCTCAAATCAACGTTGGTGTTTAATCTGTGGACAATAAGGTACGCTCGATTCCGTGGTGTGTCTTTGATCGGTGATACATGTTTGTTTTGGGCTCGTCTTCCGCATTCGTTTTAGGGGTTCGATTTAGTGTTGAATCCGTTTTAGGGAATCAGTAATTCCCAACATTGGTATCAGAGCCCCAGTTCATGTTTCCCGACCCTTTTTTTTGTTCATGTTTATGAATTGTCTTTTTATTGAAAATTCGAGAAAAGCCGCTGCCGGTCGATCGGGGATAGAAAAACCCGACACCCGATTCTGTTCCCCCTGTCTTTTGATTTTCTATAAGTTGAAATTTTTTTCTAAAAGCGTAGGATTGAAGCCCTTGTCGATACGAGAAAAACGAGTGCCGGATTGCCGCCGGAGGCCGCCGAACATGCCGCCGGACGTGCTGCCACGCGTGGCCGGAATGAACGGGGTCATCGGCGCGTGCGTTGCACGCGCCGACTCGGTCCCCCACAAGTGCGTGCGATGCACACGCAGAGTGCTGGCGCGTGCCATGCACGCGCCGGATGATGTCATCGTGACGTCATCCAGGCACGAGTGTAGCACGTGCCAGTTGGTTTGTCCGACTGGCCCGACCGGTTCGTCCGGTTCGACCAGTTCGTTTGGTTCGACCGGTCCGACCCGGCCCATTCGGTCCGACCCGACCGCCCGTTGACTCTGACCCGACTAACTGTTGACTGTTGACTTTGACCATTGACAAAAAAAAATGTGTTTCTTTTTCCAATTAAGTCTATGTGGATTATATGTAATCCTTTATATGTTTTGCATTTTTTGCAGGAACAACACCTCATCTTAGGTTACGCACACCTATTCGCGCAATTACCGATAAATAAAAGCAAGGCTTTCTAGGTTGATAGTCGAGTTGACTGATTATCGATGGGAGAGAGGCGAGTTAATTGATCATGTTCTTGAAAGTCAATGGGAAAATACAAAAGGTTGTATGGAATGGTCGTCCCATGCCATAGTCTGAGATGGTGCGATTTTTCATGAACACTCTTCCACAATAATGGCAAGGAGTGTTGAATTGCTTATGGGAAGTCAACAGAGCTGCTTCGTATAGGAAAATTGTGATGGATTTTATAGATGATTATTACTAGATTGTTACAAGGGAAAAGATCAAAAAGTTGAACAAAAGAGGATCTTTCCCAGTTCGTATATTGACTTGGTGTTAGATGTTTTGGCTGGTCTTTATTTAATGTGCTTTGTGGACATCTTATGTAATGTTTTCTACCTAATTGTTGTTGGTGTGGCAACTTATATGTTAGTTGTATTATGTGAAAGCATTATTATTATATCATTGTTTGATATCGAATATTATTTGTTTTCTGTTATTATTAACTGTTGTGGGTAGTTCATAGAAATTTTTGTAATTTCAAAGAATTTATTTTGCATAGAATGTTATATTAATAATAACTTCAAGTTAGGATTTTGGATGATGATTAGAAACATAGTGACCTTTTGATTCTGAAATCTCACTTGAAATTATCCATTAATATGATGGTTTTGTGCAAAATGGATGCATAAATGATAGACATTAATCATTCGTGCATTAATGTCTGATATGTTCAAATCAAATGGCCACAAAGAGCATAGTTGCTGAGCTAAACAAAGGTGAGAAGCTCAATGGCGATAACTATGAAATATGGCACATGAAAATCCAATATGTGTTGGAAGAGCAAGAGGCACTGGAAGCTCTTAATCTAACCATAGTAGAACTTGAAGAAGGAAACAGTGCACAGCATAAGAGAGATAAGGATGCATTTGTTGCCTGGAAAAGAAAGAACTCTCTTGCTCGAATTACGTTGCTAAGTAGCATGGAAAATGACGTCATGCGAGAGTTTAGGCGTTTTGAGAATGCCAAGGAAATGTGGGAAGCACTGGCAGCAAGATTTGGTCATACTTCGGTGACCAGACTGAGGCAGCTCACTATTATATTTGACTCTTATAAGAAGCCTTATGGTCAGACCATGAAGCAACACCTTAGAAAGATGTCAAACATGATTAATGAGCTGAAAGATGCTGGCCATATCCTGACTGATGAGCAGCAAGTGCAAGCAGTGATCCGTTCCTTGCCTTAGAGTTGGGAGCATATGAAGGTGCACTTGACTCATAATGAAAATATCAAAACCTTTGAGGATGCAATGCGTCATCTTGAGTTGGAAGAGGATCGCCTCTTGGCGGCTAAGCCGGAAGCTGAAATCTATCATGTTGGTTCTAGCTCACATGGAGTTTCGAGCTCCAAGTGCAAACGTCCTAACTGGTTCGATAAAGGGAAAGGCAATGAAGCAGGTCCTTCAGGGAAGAAATCTAAGCTTGACCAACATGAAAGAGGAAAGCGTCATTGTATGAAGAAGCTTACAAGGGTGAAGTGTTACAATTGTGACAAGAAAGGTCACTATGCTCGCGACTATCGTGAGCTAAAGAAGGTATACACCCCTTGTACTTTTTAGAACTTTACTTATGTATCGAGTTATGTATTCTTAACTGAGTCTAATCCTTTATGGACTGTGGATTCAGGAGCGACAGACCATGTAGCGAAGGAAATAAAATCCTTCGTGGAATGCCGACGAGTACCGACTAGAACTAAATGGATCTATGTAGGAAACAACTCCAAAGCAGAAGTAAAAGGGATTGGCATCTGTCAATTGAACATGTGTGGTGGACGAAATTTGTTCCTACATGATGTGTTGTATGCTCCGGAGATTCGTCGGAATTTAGTGTATGTTTTAGTGTTGGTTAAACTTGGTTTTAATATGAACTTCCATAATAGTGGCGTGGATTTGTATTTGGATACAAATTACTATGGTTGTGATTATTTTCTAGATGGTTTTATTGTATTAAATGTTGACTATAGTAATGCCAATGTTTGTTATTCCCTTTTTACGTCTCCTAATTCATATGATAATGATGTGAGTGTGTGGCATGCTAGACTTGGTCACATTGGCCAACAACGTATGAATAGACTAGCCAAAGAGGGCTTGTTAGGCAATATTGAAAAAGTCGATTTGCCCATATGTGAGTATTGCTTAGCAGGGAAAATGACAAGGAAACCATTTGGAAAAGGTAAAAAAGCTGAATTTCCTTTGCAATTAATTTATTCTAACGTCTATGGTCCGATGAATGTAAGAGGAAGGCATGGGGCTGTTTATTTCATCACGTTTATAGATGATTATACTCGATTCGAATATATCTATTTGATTTCTTATAAATCTGAAGCATTGAGTTGTTTCAAAAGATTTATGAACTTGGTAGAAAATCAATTAGACAAGAAAATAAAAGTATTGCGATCCGATCGAGGTCGAGAATATTTATTTGATGAGTTCAGAAAATTATATAATGAAAAAGGAACAGAAAGACAGTTGTCTATTCCATATATTCCTCAACAAAATGGTGTTGCGGAGAGAATGAACAGAACCCTATTAGAAATGGTTAGGTCCATGATGGCGCATGTTAACTTACTTATCACTTTTTGGAGTGATGCGTTGTTAATTGCTGCCTATATACTTAACCGAGTGCCTTCCAAATCAGTTACTTCCACTCCATATAATTTATGGACAGGTAGAAAACCAGACTTAAGTTTCCTTAAGCCATGGGGTTGTGCTGCCTATACTCATGAGCCCTTTCACAAGTTTGGGAAATTGGGTCCCAGAGGAAAGAAGAGTATTTTCATAAGATACTATGAACACTCGAAAGGATATGTGTTCATAGGTGAGCAAGAAAGTGGAAGTATAACTGAATTCGAATCACAGGATGTCACATTCTTAGAGAATGAATTTCCTAAGAAGGGCGAAATAAGTGAGGATTACTCCCTATTTGAAATATTAGATCAAGATAATGAACTTAATGGAGTTCGTCCAAGTGGGAGTAACATGAGAAGTGATGAATTTAATTCAACTCACTCTCAATTACAACCACATGATGAGATGATATCGTTGTTATCTAATCCGAGTGGGAGCATGATGGGGAATGATGTGCAAAGTGTACAATCTCCCATACGACAAACAAGTCGCAAAAGTATTCCCCATCGACGTTTTGACATTGAAGGGGAAACTTTCATGGTTGCTCCACAAGATGAGGATGAGCTAAGAAATGTTAATGATGTTCTAAATGACCCTAGTAAGGAAAAATGGATTCATGCAATGGAAGAGGAGATGGAGTCAATGAAGTCAAACTAAGTTTGGGAACTGGTTGATCTTCCAAAAGGACGCAAAGCTATTGTGAACAAGTGGGTTCTCAAAATAAAGCGTAAATCTGATGGCTCGATAGAAAGGCATAAGGCTTGCCTTGTGGCGAATGGGGTATAATCCGCAGGAAGGAATTGATTATGAAAAAACATTTTTTCCTGTAATGAGATTTACCTCGATTCGCATTATTCTAGCAATAGTGGCTAGTATGGATCTTGAGTTACATCAAATTGATGTAAAGACTGCTTTCCTCAATGAAGAATTAGATGAAGAAATATATATGGAATAACCTGCTGGTTTCATTATAGAAGGCCAAGAAGGAAAAGTATGTCGACTTTTGAGATCGATATACAGCCTTAAGCAGTCGTCGAGACAATGGTATATACATTTTTATAATGCCATAATGGCATATGATTTTACAATGATAGATAAGGATCATTGTGTATATATCAAAAGACCAAAGATCAATTTGTGATCATATCATTATATGTTGATGATATACTAATTGCCGGAAGCAATATGGAGTTTGTTAATACTGTGAAGAGTTGGTTATCTTCAAACTTTGAGATGAAAGATATGGGTGATGCTACATACATTCTTGGAGTTAAGATTTCAAGAGATTGTTCGAAGAGATTATTATCTCTTTCGCAAGAAACATACATAAATAAGGTTCTTGAACGATTTCGTATGCAAGATTGTAAACCCATTGATACTCCTATTGTAAAAGGTGAAGGATTAAGCCATAGACTGTGTCCAATGATTCTACAAAAGAAGGAACAAATGAAACATGTTCCTTATGCCAGTACTATTGGGAGCTTGATGTACGCTATGATGTGTACAAGACCTGACATATGTTTTGCAGTTGGAATGGTGAGTAGATACCAATCCAATTCAGGTCAAGCACATTGGAAGGCTGTTAAAAGAATACTGAGGTATCTGAGGGGGATTGCTAATTACAAGCTGAATTACCAAGGAAAAGATTTGCGACTTGAAGGCTATTCAGATGCTGATTGGGGAGGAGATTTAGATGAAAGGAAATCTACCTCTGGTTTTGCTTTCTTATTGAACAATGGCGCCATATTTTGGAGCAGTAAGAAGCAAACGTGTATAGCATTGTCCACGATGGAAGTTGAGTTCATGGCATTATCAGCAGTAGTATAAGAATGTGTTTGACTTAAGAGATTTTTGGATCATTTAAGTGTTATTGGGTATGCTGCAAATCCATTATTGGTTAACTATGATAGCCAAGCAGCTATAGCGTACACCAAAGATCCAAAATATCATGGCAAAACTAAACATATAGATACAAAGTATAATTTTGTTAAGGATATGGTTGCACGAAAAGATGTAAACTCACAGTACATATCTACGCATAGAATGGTAGCAGATCCTATGACAAAACCAATACCTAGAGATGTGTTTTGTGGTCATGTAAAATCTCTAGGACTGCGTAGAGATTGATGTACTGAATATTGTAATTTCCTTAAAGTGTTCACATTTAATGAATTTGTGTTTTTCATCATTAATGCCTATGAATCTTTATTTGACGTTTATGCATTTTAATGCTCAGTGCATTATATTAAGTTGAGAAAGTATGTCGGACAGATAAAAGATTAGCCCACTCACACGGGTAATCGCCTCTATTTACTGTGTGATAGATAGAGATGAGACAGTTTTTAAGCTTATTATCTAGGTGATAATTGAGAGCTCAAGCTTAAAATACATGTGTTGCCTTAATTGAGTATTAAGATGATGACATAATATCTTCTATGTCCGAAAGTAAAATAACCAACATATTTTACTTGATCCGTCTATGATGCCAGATGTGAGTTTTGATGAATTCTGTGAATGAGTAGATATGTGAACTCAAGTTAGACATTATGTATGTCTGAACTAGCATCTGTACGGTATTGATTGTATAGACATACACTCCATGGGAAATGAGTTAATACCATAATACGTATTTCATATTACGTATGTATGAGACGACCAATAAGAGTGGTAAAAGTTTGATCTCAACTTTTGTGCCATGTGAGACTCTTGAGAAAAAGAGTTCCTCAATTTAGTGGCCTCATGACTCTTACTTATTCTCAATATTTATATTTAGTGTTTGCTATCTTAGGATGTTGCCAATGATCATGAATTGATTTGATCTAATGGGACATTTCTAGAAAAGCAAGCTGAACTAAAATTGAGAGTTTAAAGGAAAGATGAATATCGAATTTGAAGAATCACATTCTAAGTTTTGTATTCACTGGTCGACCAATTATGACTATCTTTGGGATAATCGTTATTGTGAATACAATATATCATTATTTAAAAAGAGATCAAGAGAGAGATATAAATGTGATCGATCGATCTAGGATAGTGCATACTAAATCTACTTAAAGTGTAATGCCCATTATGAGCTGCTATATATTCCTAACAGATGTATGCAATGAGCTCTCAAAGTATGCTGATCGCATGAATTATTCACCGGTATGAACGTTGTAGGGAGGTAAAGAGGATCCTATTCGGCCCACCATGTGCGAGTGGGAGATGATGGTTTTATTTATTTATGTTGATGGGCCTTAGAGGGCCCGTCCGCCCATGTTGGGCCTAAAAGCTCGGCTCGCAAGAAAAGGGCCCATGGAGGGATAGCTGCGATGTGAAAGGTTGCGTTGATTAGATATGAGGGGTTGTGTCTTTTGGAGGAACGTTACACGTTGAAGAGTTACGTCTGTTGGGGAAGACGTAAAAAGAGAAAAGAAAAAAAGGGATCACACCCTTTAGACGAACATACGTCTTTTCACTCTCTCTCTCCCTCAAAAAGAAGAAAATAGAAAGAAACAGTACGCTCTGTTTTTCTCCCCCTAATAGCAACATCACGCTCCTCGGTAGAATGGAATCAATTTTTCTTCCTCAAATCAAGGTTGGTGTTTAATCTATGGACAATAAGGTACGCTCGATTCCGTGGTGTGTCTTTGATCGGTGATACATGTTTGTTTCTGGGCTCGTCTTCCGCATTCATTTTAGGGGTTCGATTTAGTGTCGAATCCGTTTTAGGGAATTAATAATTCCCAACACTTTCTGCATCTGATTATTTGGCAGATGTGCTTACTACATGTTTGTTAATATGTCTAAATGATATGAGACTCCACCTTGAGCGGAACTGCTGCAGCAATTCGTCTGTGTCCTTGGTTTCACAAACGGTGATTTGTTGTTGTTGTTGTTTTTTCTTTTGACATCTGATATCTCGGTCATGTTATACCAAAGGACTTCAAGGGTAATTGTGTAATAGCTGGTGAAAATTTCACTGCTGGCACGTGTATTATATTCGCATTGTAAATGCTTTGAATGATTGTCACTGAAGCGCTTACTGTGAAGCGTTCATATTAATGATATGAATTAGGAGTTGAGTTCGTTACGATGTCTGTTCGTCCGTTGGACGCTTCTCTTGTTCTTCATGTAAAATGCTTTGCAAAGACGATTCAGTCTTCATGTATGTTATTTTGAGATGGTTAAGTACAGATTAATGCAGTGGAGAATTCTGGATGTTCTATATTTTTTTTAGAAGGCTTCTACCTGAAACGTCAAACGTTAGTTTTAGTTAATTTCAATGAGAATGGTTTGTTGCTTTACTGGAGAAGGTTCTATTCTGGATTTTTTTGCCCATCCATGAGCAGCTGTAATAATATCATTATGTTCCGATTGTAATCCATGAATGATAACTCTCCTTAACCATTTCACGGAGATGGTATTATGAGGATCCAACTTTGAAATTTCTTCACAAAGATATTTGACTTTTAAGAAGTATTGACTCAACAACATGTCTTGTTTGAAAATAGATCATTCCTTGAACGTTGGAGCTTGGCATTGTTCCTCCTTACAAATAGTGCCGCCAAGTTAGCCCAAGCCTCCTTAGGGGTCTCGCATTCTTGATTTGTTGTAACAACTCATCTTCAACAAACACCATGAGAATGTGGAAGCGCCTTACCATTTTTTATCTACCACTTTCTCAACTCATCATAATCTATGGGATGTGCACTGTTGTTGCCATCAAAGATATCCCACAAGTCTTGACCCAGCTTGTAAAAGTGGACATGGATACTCCAATTATTACAATTGGAGATGTTGAGCTTCTCGATGCTACTCACCAAACTTGAGGTATTTGCCATCGTGACTTGGTTATAATACCCGCCATTATACCAAGTAAGTCTATTCTCAGAACAACCTACACCATAGTTTTGGACTATGCAACACTTCAGAGTACTTTGATTCATTACCTGTCTAATGATTAAGGTATTTCTAAATTTTTTATGACAAAATTTTTAATGAGGGTAGATACAATATATGAGCCATAAATCCAACTCAATATATTATCAGTTGAGTCCAAAACTCAACCCATGTCTCTCAAGCCCAAGCCCATTCTTCTTCATCAGATAATGCACGTTGAACCAGTGAAGAAAACAAGAAAAACAAAGAGAGAGCTCATCCGCGTGAAGAAGAAAAGAGGAAAAGAAGGAAAGGGAAAATGAAATCTTCTTATGTTCACAATTCCAAGCCGATTTAACTCTGTTTTATAATGCCAAATAAGTATTTGAACCTTATTTGTCTAATAAGAGAAATTGTTGAAGTTAGGGCATGAAATTCGAATTTAGGTCATTTCTAAATTGTTGCTTTCGATTGAGGAGTTGTTGGGCTATGTATATTTATAGAAATGATAGTCTAGGATGTTGTGAAGTTATGACATTTCACTGATCTCGATTTGAGTAGGGTGTTGTGAAGTTATGACATTTCACGGATCTCGATTTGAGCTTACTGTTTACTTGAAATGAAAATTTGAATTTGTCTACCTATGTTGGATGGATTATGAACAGTAATTTTGGGGCTGAACTTCACTTGTTTCTTGCTAGATTTTGGGTCGGCCAAGTCAGTGTTCTTGTAGTACGTTGAAAGAACTTTTTATTGACTATGAGTACGTTTGAAATGGAGTATGTTGGAGGAAGTTATGAGCAATCAAATTTAGTACTCGAGTTACACCTAGTGGACAATAATGGATTTCCATTATGGGTGAGCTTTTTCATTGGTACGTCAGTATCTTTTTATCGACGAATAGGCATAGTATAGTCAACTTATTCATTAGAATATTGTTTTTCTCGGTTTTTTTATATCGTTTTTCAATTAATTGTTACGAATTCGAGTGCCTTGACTCAAGTAATCACCATATGTTGGTTTTTGGCTTTCCAAGGTGAGTGGTACTTCTCTTATTTGATATTGTAAACTCATATTTCAAAAACAAAATGGATTAGCTATGTTATGAGTTAAGAACAAGTATTTTTTTTGGGGCATAAATTGGATCAAACATTTACTACCATTTGTGTATTAGAAAATATAATGTTATCTTTGGATCATAGTCGAAACGGATTGCTTGCAAATAGGTTTGAGAAACCTTTTGGGAAAGACTCATGAGAAGTCCTTGACTTTAAATATGGTTTATGAAAGGTTATATATTGATTTGTGAACTAGTTTACGACATATATTTTGAAATAATTTAGGGAACGTATTATGATATATGAAATGATTTTTGAATTTGGTTTTATGGATTGTGGACGATGTTTTATGGGTTGATATTGATGATATGTGTCTTTGGGAACCCATTAAGGGGTATATTAGTTTTGGATACTCTTGTGGGCCGACTAATGGCATTATAGGTAGAGATCTAGCCAAGGAAGAATCTTGGTTGCCTTGTCATGGGACTTTATGTGTGATCATGGTTATATATTTGAGCATGAGTTTGATCAATGGAATGGATCATTGGTATGCGTTTTGATGATACTAATCAATGGGTAGATCATTGGTATATGCTTTGATATTATCTATTGAAATTAGTATTTCTGCTATAGACATATTATGTTAAAGTAATTATTATTGAAATTTTGACCTTGAAATTTGCTAGCTATGGTTTGATTTTGTGTGGGCATAATTGTAGGGGTAAATAGTTTTAGATTTCATACACGTTCCACATAGAACCTGAAATCTACCCATTGAAATAGGTTCATTATTTTTTGGAACCTACTCGATCACAGATTCTAAGGTTTACCCTAGGTCCACCTATATTATTAATTGAACAATTGTTTTGAATCATCATTTTTAATGACCACCATTTGCTGCTACAATCTACTAACCACAATCTTTATTTAGTCAGACAAAGAATATGAAATATTAATAAAGTAAAAATCTCAATCATAAGATGAAATATTAGACTAACAGTTCTAAATTATACACTCATTATCGAATGCCATGGAATATCGTAAAATTATATGAACACCGAGACTAAGAAAAATACAAAAACTTGTTTCAGTTCTAGGTTTTACCTACTTAGAACTTGGAACCTACTATTTGAAACAAGTTCTCCAATTTTTAAAATGTGTAACCAACCTTGAATTCCTTGAAACCTAGAACTAGACAGGTTCCCATTGATCCAGTTCCAAATTCTACCCTAGAATCATGCTCGCCCCTACATAATGGATACTCGATCTACTTAGAAGATATGTATTACTCATTGGGCTATATTTGCTGATTTCAGTGACCTTAACTTAGTTTTTGGTATTTAGCCCATTTTAGTGGAAGGACGTGCTATTTGTTTACATCCATTAGTTCGTAATGATAGGGATTAAATGGCTGGTTGTTTCTTTTTCTCTTTTCTGAAAATCCAAAGAATTTTTCTTACTTTATACATTACATAGGTTATCGATTCAACATTGGCTAATATAAAAAAAAGAGTGTGACCTTTTTTCCAATAAAGGTTTCAAATAATTTCATTGACATGAGTGTTTTCTATCGAAGAAAAAATTTCAATTATTCATTTTGAAACCCTTATGTATTAAATTAATATAGTAGTAGAAAGAATACCATGCTATGTTTAAACTTCAAACGATTTAGCTTTAACCATATTAATGGTCCAAACTAATAGCAATTCAACTCATTTCATGAAAAAAAATTGACCAATTAACCAACCAACAAAAGTACTTGGTTCTTTGGTCATCTAGAGGTGTATATTCCCATTATGCCTGGATTTGGTATCATAAGTCATATCGTTTCGACTTTTTCGAGAAAACTTTAGTACCTTTAGTGGTTCCTATACCTAGCATGTTCCTTGGATTATTTACAAGTGGTATTCAAGCTCTTATTTTTGCAACTTGAGCTGTGGCTTATATAGGTGAATCCATGGAGGGTCATCATTGACTTGTTTTCAAAATAGTCATTTTTTAGTTTAACCTAATCCTTCTCCTTCTCCTTCTCCTTCTCTTTTTTCGGAAGAAAATAAGGATCTAGACAAAATCGATGAAAGGGAAGAGATTTGAGTGAATGAAAAGGAAAAAAACAAGGGATGAATTCAACTTTCAAGAGACATTCTATAAAGATAGCCAAGTTTCGAATGGAAATGAAAAACAAGAGATACTTTTTCTCGAAATATGGACAAACAGAAGTTTAACTCCTAAAGAAGCACTTCATGAAGCCTCCCGGAATTTAATTGATTTATTTATTCCTTTTCTACATGTAGAAGAAGAAAACTTACATTTAGGCTCCATTCGCTTCACGAAAAATGACTTCCAGGAAAACATTTTCCGGGTTTTCCAGTGTTCGTTTCACGGAAAATGAATTAGTTAAGGAAAATGTTTTCCATCATTGGAAAAAACAACCTTTAAAAGTGAGGAAAATGTTTTATACTTTTTAAAAGTGGAAAACATTTTCCATAACTTCTTTCACCTTACTTTTTTCACCAACATATTTTCATTTTATTTATTTATTTATTTGAAAAATCGAGTTTTTTTTTCTTTCCTTTTTCTTTCTTTCTTTCCTTTTCATATTCTTCCCTAGCCTTGGCCGGTGATCGGCCGCGAGCCAGCTCGAGCCTCGCGCTAGGCCAGCGAGGCTCCGCCTAGCCCGATTTAGGGAAGCCGAGCTCGCCTAAGCCCTGCAAGCTTGGGCCTTGCCAGATTGGGCGAGGCGGAGCGTCGCCGGCTTGGGGCGGAGCTTGGACCTTGCTTGAGCTTGCTAGAGGTTTGCCGGGCTCTGGCGAGCTACGAGCTCGCCGGATTTGGCGGTGGAGCTTGGGTCCCTAATCTAGGCAAGACTGAGCTCCACTGCTAGATCCGTGCGAGCTCGTGGCTCGCTAGAGCCCGATGAACCTCTCGCCAGCTTGGGCGAGATCAGTTGAGCCTCGAGCTCGTCGGATCTGGCGACCGCGTCTTGGTCGGCCGCCGGACAACCGGCCATCGTCAGGCCTGCGGTGGTAGAGGAAGGAGGAGGAAGAAGGAGGAGGAAGGAGGAAGGAAAAGAAAAGGAAAAAAGAAAAAGAAAAAGAAAAAGAAAGAAAACATAAAAAAATAAAAAAATATTTCGATTTTTTAAAAATACAAATAATTAAAAAATTCATTTAAAAAAATAAAAAATAATTTTTTTGGTCAATTAAAACTTTTAAAAATAATTTTTTTGATGATTTTTCCCAAATAATTAAATTAGCTAACGAATGGTGGAAAATATTTTCCACTTAAAGTTCGGAGTTTCAAGTAACATCGGAAAATATAGTAATTTTCCAAGAAAATAACTTCTTGGAAAATATTTTCCGAAAAGATATTTTTCGTGAAACGAACGAACCCTTAGAGAACAATCAAGGTTACTTTACCCTTTTTTACTTTTCATGATAGATTGGCTAAGCTAAGGAAAACAAAAAAAGAAATAACATTGAAATCTATTTTTATTAAAATGTTTATAGCTCCTACATAAATAAGGAGCTGCGCAACCACTACAAAATGGGAGTTTGATAGAATATAAAATAAGGATATACAAACAAGAACCAATCCCAAGGAAAAAGGCAGAATAAATTGGATTGATAAGTTACCAATGAGGATTTTTTTTCTCATTGGAAACCATAAATTTCATATACAATAGAAGAATTGAATAGATCTTTTTTTTTTTTTAGTTTTTAGTTTTTGACATATAGATAGTGAACGACCTTCTTCATTCCATTTTATGCTATTCACTAGTACTGATCATTGATATTGGAAAATTTCTTTCCCTTTTTTTCCTACCAATGGTGATCTGAACGAGTCGTGCATACACCCTAGTACATGTTCCTCGACGCTAAGGACATCCCCTAAGAGAGGGGGATTTTGTGACATTTCTGATTGGCTGTCTTATGTTTCTAATAAGTTGTTTAATAGTTGGCATGTTGAACCGTATACATAAAAAATGGGCTGGTTTAGATAGATCCTAATCGGATGATTATGAATTACTTCTCTATTTAATAGATGAATAGAATATTATAAAAAGATGAATAGAATATTATTAAACCCAGTAATAAGTAAGAAGAGAAAATCTCAAAGTGGCGATTTGCTTAAACTTAATGCTATTTGTTTTTATTCAATTGCTACAAGATCAACAATTCCATGAGCTTGGGCTTCTATTGTTGACATAAAAACATCCCTTTCCATATCTTCAGATACAACCCATAGGGGTTTGCCCGTTCTTTGTACATAAACTTTTGTGATGGTTTGTGCATTTTCAATAGTTCTTCTACTTCCACGATAATTTCTCCTGTTTGTGCCTCATAAAAAGAACTCACAGGTTGATGTATCATTATCTTGATAATATAACAAATGGTTCCTCTATCTCGCATGATGAGGTGAGGAGAAGAGATAAAGAATAATAAAAAAAGAAATATAGAATTGAGCAACCGTACAAGCATTTTTTGCGCATTGCATACGGCTATACAATGGAATTCACTTTACCTTCCATTTCCATTGAAGAAAGAGAAAAAATATAGATAGAGGGTTTATCCGATTCAGATCAGCAAATGATCCAATTACCATCCTTCCTTTCGGAGTAGTTAAAAAATACTATGAAGTTTTTTTTTTCTTTTTGTTTTTTTTTTCGGTACTCTTTCATAACAATATTTTTCTATTGTGAAAACAAAAAATTTTGTTTGCCCTTTCTTGAAATCTCTCTTTTGATTCAAAATCGTGGTGTAACATGTATCCCCCCGTTCCAATGTTGGAACCATATCACATCCTTTGGAACCATATCACATCCCGGATCTTATTTATTTATTTATTAATCTTAGCCAATGTTGAATCGATGACCTATGTAGTGTATTAAGTAAGTAGAATTCTTTGGATTTTTAGAAAAGAAAAAAGGAAACAACTTTGGTGACAATTCCATATTTTTTGTTTGGTTAGAAGAGTGCTCCGAAGAGTCCTCCAAATATTATTTTGCTAAGTAATAATAGTATGGCACTTTGAATTTGATATGAGATTTTTTTTTTTCAAACGGACCTCTCCAAAAGGTAATTTTAATGTGGCCAATTTCCCCTCTTTTGCAATCAGTTTTGCTACAGCACCCGCTGCTCTAGTTAATTGTCCACCATTTCCAAGTGTGATTTCTATGTTATGTATGGCCATGCCTAAGGGCATATCGGTTGAAGTATATTTTTCTTTATGATCAATCAAATCTCCTGTTGTTCCTTAGTAGCTCAATGGTAGAGGGGTTGGCTGTTAACTGATTGGTTCACGCGTCATTCGGACTCTCCAAAGTTCCAGTGACCTTAACTTAGTTTCTGGTATTTAGTCATATTAGAATTGTCACTACCCTATTCTAGGGCTGTGAGGAGCCGATTAAAGCAAAGGAGGCCATCTTACTTTAGCGAGGAAAGGATTGTGCTTCGTTGAGTTATGCCCAGCTTGATCTAATTAACCGAGAGAGGGACATCCGGTCCTATTATTTTCCCCACCCATGACACATTTTTAGGAAAGTTTGGCCACCGCCACAATCCGCATCATAGACTGGCTCTTGATCGACGTTAAACGGGACATTACTATTATATTTCAAAGATAAACACAAAATACATAATCAGATGTCACTATTTTGTCAAAAAGTCAACGATATACCTTTTGAAGTATGGATCAATGATCAGATCGAAAAAAAAAGTGTAAAGTTCCTTTGTTGATTTTTGGACAATAAGCGTAAATAATAGGAGAATTAAAGGTACTGAGATGGAGACAATTGTGTCTAGTCATGTGAAGGTACTGAAAATGTAAAAGTGAACTAGAAGATTAAAATGAAAAATTGGCGTTTTTTCATTAATTGGTGGTCCCTTTCATGAATTACAATCCTAGTTTTTGATTGATTGGTGGTCCCTCGATCTTTTTTTTTTTTTTTTTTTGTAGATTTAGCTTCTTTGCACCTTGAGGATTGCATTGGGAATTATTGGCTTCCCCACTAAAATATAAATAAGCACCTTGTTTTCAACTCATCATAGGTCATGCTAATTGAGGCCCTCTGTACTAAACTGAGCTTTATTTATCGACATCCATGGCCCAAAGACTTAGTCATTTTCCTTCATATTTCCGCCGGCGACAACTATTCACTTTGTCGAGTCAACTAAGCAAATTTTACCTCTATTACACTTTGCTTGCTCTTTTCCAGCCTGAGTCGACGGTCAAAGATTTGAACCATTTTTGATGTCCACGGTCGCTTGCTTCTTGGTGTAAAAAATTTATCAATTTTTGCTATCCGCACATTTATTCGTAGTCTTTCTTTGGAGGATTCGCAACGTGCTACCATGGTCAACCAAAGGAGCAGTCGTTCCATCAGGATCGGCCCCCACGGCGAATCAACGAATTCGACTGTTGTTCCCATTTCCTGACCCATATATGCACACGCATATATAAACAAACAGAAACAACAAAACTTTTTTTAGAAGGTATCTTATTCACGCAAAAGCAACAGATTCCTCCTTTGGCCTTGAGCGTGAAAAGGACAACAATTCATCGAACATGATATTAGTCATCGTATTTCTATAAATATTTATCACACTCCCACACACACATAACGTCGATCGAACTTCCCCAACAAACATATAAACAAACGTCAGAGAGAGAGAGAGAGAGAGAGAGAGAGAGAGAGAGATGTTTGGGCAGTTGTCGCACGAGGCAGAAGTGAAGGTGGGAGCAAGCAAAGCATGGGACCTGTATGGCACCATCAAGCTGGCCCTGATGGTCAAGGAGCATCTCCGTGATACTTTCCTCCAGGTCGACATTTTGGAAGGTGATGGCGGTGTCGGCACAGTCATCAAGCTCGTACTTGCTGGAGGTACGTGATCGTGTGTGTGAATAGCTAGCTATTCTAGTGACACGATGATCATTGACCACACGCCCATCATTGATCTTCATAAATCCCGACAGGTTTCTCCTATAAAGAGAAGTTCACAAAGGTTGATCAAGAGCACCATGTCAAAGAAACCGAGATGATCGAAGGAGGGCTCCGGGATATGGGATTCTCATTGTATCGAGTGCGTTTAGAAGTGATAGGTAAGGAAGAGGAGGAGTTGTGCATCATCAAGTCCACCATCGAGTATGAAGTCCCCGATGATGGTTCCGTTGATGTCTCCATCATCTCGGTCAAGCCGTTTGCAGACATCGCAGAAGTTGCCAAGAAGCTACTCACCACCTCGGCTGGCGCCAACTGAGTACCCGCAACCAAAGTTACCAGCGTATTTTTCCTCTGTAAGAGTTGTTCCAAGTGTTTTTCATCTGAGAGTGAAGCTTTATTAATTACCAAGTGCGGACATTGGCTTTTACACCATTCGGCTCAGGATGGTCTGAGAGTATACATGTATCATTTAGCTTTAATAATACTCTCCCCGTATTTCCCGTTCGTTGCCCTGGTCAACCGAGTAGGAAATGCTAGAACAGATTTTCAACAAACAGAAACCCTCAAACCCTCATACTTGCAAATTCTCTGCAGAGCTGAGGGGGATGCATTCATACAAATGGGACGAACATAAAGACAGAAAGTTATCTTCGGTGCCAGCCTCGCATGCCTACGTGACAAGCCGGACTTTTTTTTTTTTTTTGGTAAAAGGTAATAAATATAAAGAGGAAAGGCCAAATGAACAAAAGATCACTGTACCAAAAACTTGCACTCAAGATGAACAATCATAATGAGTGGAAAGATGCCATGATGTAAAACACAAGGCAGTGCCCAAAAGAAGGCAAACAACAACTAGAAAGACATGGCATGAACAACTGGCAAAGAAACAAACACCTTAGTGAAGGAGGAGAGAGACATCGGCTCAGAGCATCAGTAGTTCCTTGAAGCGTCGGCTGAAACCAGGGTCAATTACAGGTCCCCCGAAAAGATAATGGGATTGATGCCCCAACTCCTTTGCAACCTTCTGTTTCTGAAGCTATCCTCAACGTTTCTGAAGGTGCTAGCTCTATCCCTAACCACCTTTAAAAGATGGTTCTTCATAGCTGGGACGGTAAGGGGTTGTTCTCTGAATAGGATGCTATTCCTATTTTTCCAAATAATGTGACAAAGAGCCCCAAAAAAAAGCGAGCAATGCATTTAAATAACTCCTTACCCTTCAAGAAAGAGGTGGTCCAATGGAGATTCTCTCCCAAGACTTGTTTCACTAAGGCAAATTGCATCTCACCGCCTAAAAGAAAGCAATACCGGTCGTGACAGAGCAATCAAAAAACAAATGATCTACGGAATTAGGCAACCCATTGCAAAACGTGCAGGATCCCCTCTCTATTCTACCATGAGACAATAACAGAGATTGCGTGGGCAATTTGCGCTTGGCCATAAGCCAAAGGTTAAGTTGATACATTGGTGTGATTGCATTTTCCCAAATGAAATCATGCCAAAAGATGATGTTTCGCTTGCGCTTGATGGTTTCCCAAGCAGTCGCTACCGTGAACTAGCTCAATGGGTTTTCCCTCCAGCAACAGCAATCCGCTACCTGAGTAGGGGTCGGAAGAGGATAACCCCTTGACTCAAGGATTGTTTTGAGAGCCTGGCCAGCATAAGAGAAAAGATCTACAACTGAGGCCTGTCTAGATAATCCTGAGCTATAGATAAGCGAGTCTGAGAAGATTAAATTCAGCGGTCCCCTAGGGTGCCAGTTGTCGAACCAAAGAGAGACCGAGCGGCCATCCCCATCCTCCAAAAGAAGGCATCCTGAAATTCGCTCCTGAGACTTAGAAGCTTTTTCCATGCCCAAGAACAAAAGGTTGGCTTCCTAGCGACCCAAAAGTTCCTGTCCTTTAAAAATGTGGAATGGACCTACTTGCACCACAAATCCTCTTTATCTGAGAACAAGAGCCATATATGTTTCAATATGGTAGCCTTGTTGCAATCTTTAAGCCTCCTGATACCAAGCCCTCATTCATTCTTTGGAAAGCACACATCCTCCCAAGCAACCTTGGCACCCCCTCTACCTAACTCCGAGCCTTTACAAAGGAATTGTCTAAGGATTTTCTCAATCTAATCCAGAACAACTACAGGTAAAACAAAAACACTCATCCAATAGGTTTGGATAGCTTAAAGAACTGACCTGATGAGTTGCAAACGACCAGCCAGAGAAAGGAAGCGATGAGTCCAAAATTGAACCCTTGCCATGATGCAGTTGACGAGAGTGCAACAGTCAGCCTTAGTGAGCCTCGAGGTAATGATAGGAACCCCAAGATAGCGAACCAGCAAGTTACTTTCGTGAAAACCCAACTTAGAGATAATTTGGTTCCTTAAGGACGGCATGCCTCCAGCAAGGAAGATTTCACTCTTATTTGGATTTGGGAACAAGCCACTCCAAGTAGAGAAGGTTTGAAGGCCTTATTTAAGTAGAGCTATAGTGGGCAAATCTGCCTCGAAAACACGAAAACGACATCCGCAAAGAAAAGATGCAAAAGGCTCGTGGGCTTGCATCTCCATAAGAACTTAAACTCCGGCTTCAAAGAGCATATGAATAAGATCCCTGATAGGACTTCCATCACTAAAGTAAATAAATAGGGAGAGATAGGATCACCTTGACGAAGGCCACGACCACTTGCAAATAGTCCATGAAGCTCCACATTCAATGCAATCGAAAACTTAGGAGTGTGAACACACATCATAATCAGTCGAGTTATAAACTCGGGGAAACCAAAAGCCAAGAGGACTCCCTCAAGGAAACCCCAATCGATCGTGTCATAAGCTTTTCTAAAGTCCACATTGATCGCACACTTAGGCAAGTATGGTTAAAGATGGAAGCCAGAAAAGAGCTCCTGGGCCAGCAAAATATTATCTTTGATCCTCCTGCCCTTCACAAACGCGTTCTGATAAGGGCTAATGACGTCCTTCAAGACCGCTGCTACCTGGTTGGCCAACACTTTGGTAATACACTTGTAGATAGTGTTGCAACAGGCAATTGGCCTATAATCCTCAACAGAAGATGCCTCTAGCACATTCGGCACCAACACAAAAATGTTTTCATTGATCTCCCTCAAGAGCCTCTCGGTGGAGAAGAAGTCCAACACTGCTGCAGTAGCCAAGTGCCCAACCGTTTCCCAGTTTTCTTTAAAGAATTCGACTGTGAAACCATCCGGTCCTAGTGCCTTACCCCTAGCTAGAGAGAATAAAGTATCTCGGATCTCCAACTTCGTAATTGAACAAGCTAGAAAACTAACCTGATCAATCGAGAGAGGATGATGGATGACTTCGTAAATCTCCTCAACCGAAGGCCTATCTAGCTGAGCTTGCGGCGCCAGAAGGTCTTGGAAGTACTAAAGAAAGCGTTGCTGGACCTGCTGCAGATCAGAGACAAGGTTCTCCTCCGAATTCTGGATAGAAAGAACTCTATTCCTCAACTGTCTCTTTTTAACATACTGATGGAAGAACTTAGTGTTGTGGTCTCCCTTTTTGAGCCATCTGACTCTCAACTTCTGCTTGAAGAAAGACTCCTCCATGGATCTTAGTCTAGCAAAGACACGCTGTTGCTCCTTTTCAGCTCAGCCAGATGAGCAGAGCAAGCTCCTACTGCAACTCCGCCTGCGTGGTCGCTAAGGCCACCCTCGCTTCCAACGTTCTGACTGAGATGTTAGAGAAGAAATCTCTATTTAGAGTCTTAAGTTGGTGTTTAAGAGTCTCCAGCTTGCATACAAGTCTAAACATAGGAACTCCTTCCACAGGAGCCTCATAAACTTGATAAACAATAGCATTGAACTTCAGATGCTTCATCTAGAAGTCATAAAACTTGAACGGCTTCCTCCGAGGAATCAGGTTAAGCACCTTGACCACCATAGGAGTGTGATCGGAGATACCTGGCACCAGGAAAGAAGCTTCGGAGTACGAGAACTCATGGCTCAATTTACAATTCACCAAAACTCTATCAATCTTTCTTGCCTTCTGGCAGAGACCACTGAAGTTGTCCAAGTGTATCTAAATCCTACATACCTTAGGTCTTCGAGTTCCGCTTGTGCCAAGCACTGCCCAAACTCGTCAAAACACGGTATCCAAGCATTGGATCCGCCAACCCGGTCAGATGGGTCTTTAATAGCATTAAAGTCCCCCATCACAAGCCAAGCCGAGTTTTGCAAAGCAATGCTTCTAAGAACAAGATCCTCCCACAGAGATCTCCTGAGTGTGAACGTGTGCTCGCCATAAACCACTGACATGCAGTAAGCCACTCCAGAGTCCAACCATTTAAGGTTCCCATGCACTATTTGAGCTAGAGAGAGCTTCATATTTAACCTAAGCCAGATCCCATCCAACCTAAATCCTACCCTTAGGGGAGAACTCATAGTTTGAGACCCAAGACCAATCTCTCAATAAAGTCCTAAAAATGGAATTGAAGAGATTTTGTGGAACCTTCGTTTCCAATACACTAATCAAACACAACTGGTTTGAGAAAGCCAAGCTTCGAACCTCAGCCTGTCTGGTGAGGTTAACAAGACCCCTCACATTCCAACAACCTATATACATATATACAAAGAGAGAGAGAACTAGGATTACCTCTTCGTCGGCAGCTTGCATCGACTGGAAGGCGGAGTAGGCCGAGAGGAGGGAGGCGGCGGATCAAGAGCAAGAGCCATCAACTTGTCTTGAATGGACTTCACACCTGTAGAAACATGAGGAGCTTTCGGAGATGGGCAGGGGTATAGTAGGTCATCTGAGCTGGCAATCCGGTTTGCCGATCCATTTGACTCCTCCCCAGGGCTCACCGGCTCTATCGAATTTTCACTGGGACTAATCGGCTCCTCTTCGGCGGTTGGGGCATGTGCTTCCGTCCTTGTAATAATCTATAATCCTCTCTAGACATTGCGAATTGAAGTAGAAGGTAACCTCCTGTCTATTACATCTGTCTTATCCTTGTTTGTGCAAGCCTCATCCCTCGAGCTAATCAGAAGTGTCGAGGCAATTTCCCTAGGAGGAGGGTCTTTCTTCTTCTTCCCTTTAACAAGTTTCCACCCCATCTCAACCTCCTGAGGTTTATCCTCCAACAAAGGATCATCCATAGGTAGACATGATGTAGCAGGAGGGCCAGAATAAGCCTGCTCTTGCTTAGCTTGCCTTCGTTGGCCTTCAACTTTTGCAGGGGCTTCATTTGAAATAGGAGGAGTTGAGGCTAGAGACGTACTTAGGAAACATGGGAAGCAACGACCGAAGCCTACTGAGCAGCACTTGCAGCAGAAGGACGAGCAGGGGTAGGGGCACATTTGTGGTCGAAGATGCCACACCCTGAGCATGTAGTAGGTCTCCATTCATACTCCACTTCCACTAAGTATGATTCACCATTGTGGACAACTTCTATAGCATCACAACTTGGCTGCTTCGCTGTAATTTCAACATAGACCTTGGCAAAAGCCAGCATCTTCATATGCTCAGTGCGCAAGTCCACATATAGCGGCTTGTCAACTGTGCTAGCCACCTCGCTGATCCCTTGTGAAGACCAGAAGGCAAGAGGAAGGTTCCTCAGCCTAATCCACATAGGCATAGTCAAATGACTATCTTTCTTTAGCTCCAATGCAGGTTTCCATTGCTACAAAACCAATGGCACTCTAACAACCGTGATAGGCTCCCCCTCCAGGACCTTTTTCCGAAAATCTCCATTAGGCACATGGAAAAAGAAGAAGCCTTGTCCATTAGACATTTCCTCCACCAGATTCGGCCCCTAAACGTTTTTAAGGGCTAACTCAGTTACTTTGAATGGTAATCTTTTGCCAATAAAGTAACCCACAAGGCACTCTTGCAGCTTATGATTAGCAGCCTCAAGTACATCATCAGATAGCTCAACAATCAGTTTGTTATTGACATATGAAGGAGGAAAAAACTCCAGATCACAGCCCTTTGCAGCAACCTTGGCTATGCTGGCCCAAGTATGAGCATTTGGGTTCTTCGACTCCCTCCTAGGCTAAGGGTGCTTAGAGCTAGACCTATCTCGACTTCTACCTCGAGGCCCAGCAAGAGTATGAGGAGGCCAAGCCACCTGAGGATCATCGCTCAAAACAGCTAGAGACGGAGTAGCACGTCTCGAATCCTCCTTCGATGTACCAACCTGAGACGAATGTCCATGAATAGGAGGAGGCGGGCTTCGAACACTAGGCTCTTCCCTAGCATTGTGGGCAAACTCAACTCGGAGGCCATCGCAGCAGAGAAACCACGAACACAATAGCAACAGATGAAGAAAAACCCTAATCGAGCTCACACATCATGGCCCAAACAAGAACATACCGGGGAAAACTCTTTGGGGGTTTTGAAGGAGGCTAATAGACGGTCCTTCCCTCCAAAAATCAGCCTCAACCACCGGTCAAGGCTCCAAGAAACAACTGTGAACCAGAGAGTAGGAACAGTGCACCGGACGCCTCTCGATGAAGACAATCTGTGCGCGGCTCGGACTTCTTCTTCCACTTAATATTTATAATATATATGGGCGGCCTTTTCTTTTAAAGGAGGACGTCACTGGGACCGCTCGACAGGATTTTTCCAACAAGCAGCAACCAAGTACTGCTATGACGATAGAAATCCTTATATTATTTTTTTTGAAAATTTGTTGGCTCGTCGTCGTTCAACAAAACATGGTTTTTAAAAATTTCATCCCTAAATATTTATTTTTTATATTTCTTGAGAATCGATTCTCATCATATTATAGGTTGCCATAGCTATTAAAACCTTCATCCCTTCTCTCTCCGATTAGGACTATGTTTGTACAAGAGTGAGTGTGATTGTTAACATCAAATAAAAACTTATGGAGTGCTTGTTAAATTGTCAAAGAACTGGAAACACCTTTTCTCAAAATTGTTAGAATGATCGGCACGTGGCATAGCAGCAGAACCTATTTTGGGAAACCTAGTATGTGATCATGGAAAAGGTTCTATGAGTAGTCTATTTTCAGAACAGCAGCTCCCATAGATTCCGAACGACTTTTTGCTCCTTCAAATGATCTCCAGTGGGAAGATTGAAGATGTCACTTGCGTGTTCTTGCTGCACTGTTATTGTGATATGATTAAGCGTACAAGTATGATAGAAATACTTGAGTCTTAATAGTATGTTCTATCATTTGATAAGATAAGTACTTACTGATTGTAACTTATCTCGATGGTTACTAATGCATTTCGACCCAAGTTGCGGCTATTAGTTTGAAGAGTGGATGTAAGTTTGAAAATAAAACCAAACTACTATAATTTGTGGGAGAAGAATAGCATAAGTGTTATAACTTTCATACGGCGCTCATTTGACTGCTATAACTTTTTTTTTTTTTTTTTTTACTTAAGTATCACATTGGAGTAAATCGATCATTTGAGTATTATTCATAACAAATCGTCTTACGTGAATATTTTATTAATTTTCCATTTGATGTGGATTTTTTTATTTATGATTTTTTTAATTATTCACGTCAGCACCGGTAATGTGTGTAGGACAACCGACATCTACGTTGGATTTTCTAGTGACGCAAATCGCTAATAGTACTTAAGTGATAGATTTTTCAAATTTGTGACACTCAAGTAAGCGAAAAAAGATTGCGACATTTAAGTGAGTATCATACGAAAATTATCGCACTTGCACTGTTCTTACCCATATACTTTGCCGTGTGCCATCTTCTTAATTGTTTTTATTAGCTCTATTTCATATCTGCTTCACCTGATCTTGATATCATCTGCTTCTCTTGATTCTCAAGTAGTGGTTGTTGATTTCCGCGTAATATCTTAAAATTGTCAAAAAAACCTATTTACCTCCCTTCTTTATTGCTTAGTTAGCCCTAACGTTTCATACTTTTATGTTAAAACTCATCCAAGACAGCCCCTAAAATGCATAAGAATTCATCGTTGGACCCCTTAATTCATCAGTCGACAAGGGAATATCGAAAACCTACTTGGGGAGGCTTAGAACTAACCAAGAATAGGTGAACACCCATGGTGAGACCTAAGGCTGATATGTTTAGGGAGTTCTCAGCCCATATTCGAATTGGGTTTTAGCCTCCCGAACCGGGGATTAAACCCCTTATGATCTTTGCAATAAATATAAGATAGCATAAGTAAAGCTAATTTTATGCAAGAGTGACAAAGTACGACTATTCTACTATAGAGTAAGAGCAATAATCGCTTGACAATCTCCAAGTCAAAATGATTAAACTTTATTTAACATTTAATCAAGAGTAGCTAACATATAAGGGTTGGCACTTGAATTTTCACCAACAATTTTTTTTTTTCAAAATTAATTGATTTGATTGCTTTTTAGGCATTCGATTCACAGACTATAATCATTCAAGATTTCAAGCCTATTTCAATATTTTGTGTGACATCCTGATTTTCCAATTCTGGTTTCAATTGAATAAGTCAGGCATTTCATCTTTGTGTCCATAGCTCTCTTTTCTGAGTTGGCCACTCACGAGATAACTAGTCATCAGGTGAAGCCGTTAAGGAATCTAAACGCAATATTTGAGAATTTGACCAAGAACCGATTGCTCGACCGTGCTAATCTGTAAAGGTCATTACGGCACAGATTGATTAGAGACCAGAGATAGATCGATTCAATAGAACCATGTAATTCAGTGTGGGTGATTCCACCTAATTGCACAATTCTTGTTGATCGGCACTAGACCGATTTCTTTGTCGTTTTGGTATCCTATGTCCGTATTTGAAACATTGGGATTTCTACAATAATCGAAAGTTGCCAATGTGTCGAAGATGTACTTTGTGGCTTGAAAATAATCAACCACAGGTCAATTGCACTGAAAATTCCTAAAAGCTACTTGGTAGATTAGGATGCGCTAAAGTCGCGCCATATTGAAATTAACCGTGAAATTGAACCCGATTACATAAATGGGAATTTCTGTCAAGTCACAATTCATTTTAGGAACGTCAACTCATCTCCAAAATATTTTTCTACAAACCAAGATTTTTGGCGGAAAAGCAAAGTAAGGCCGTTTTTGTTCGAGATTGTCAGAGGGCCGTTTTAATCGAATCTTTAGGATGCAACTTGGATCACTTGATGGGGAAAAGTCATAAGAAGGTTGATGACACATGGGTTAATTTAATTGATCTTCAATTAGATGGAATTGATTAAGAATTGATTGAAGTAAGTGTACAAGGTTTTGGAAATTTCATGCCACGACGGAAAAAGAAATTGGACCTATTGAAGATAGTTGTGGAAGATTGGAGGTGAGTGGATGGTGAGGTAATATGAGGTCATGGTGGGCCATGTTTGGGAGACAAAGGAGAGAGAAAAGTAGTCTCCTTCTCCTTCTCTCTCCTGCCTCTCTCTCTTCTGTAGCTTTTCTCCTCCCTCTCCCTATCGTGCAACTAGTTCTGCTTCTCTTCACAAACCCAGCAAGCTGAAGAAGCCACGGAGTAGCAACCAGCAGTCGTCCGAAGCCTCGCAAGCCCACTGGAGCAGCTAGCTTGCCCGTCGCGTCCAATCTTGAGCAGCCGCAAGTCCAGCCGCTGCTCCGCCTTTGTCCCGCATCCTCTGGCCGTCTACCTCGCTGTTCGACAAACACATCATCGCCAGGAAGCTACCCGAAGCTTCCTCTTGCCCATTTGACCTCCCCATCGTTGTCGCTCGCTCGTGGAAGCCAACCGAGGCTAGCTGCTACCGTCCTGCTCGTGCTCTGGTTCGCCTCTATCCACTCGTCCGGTTGCTGTTTGAAGACCCCGCAAATCTGATGCCGCCAGAGCAGCCAGCTAGCTGTTGGACCGCCGTCTCATGCCTCCGCCCTCTACCGTTCGCTGCCATGCTGCACGCCGTCGCCTCGTCACTGCTCCACTCGTCTCAACCTCCTTCTCGCCCAGCTCGTCGTTCCAGCAAGCTATCCAGCTCGTCCCAGCCACTGTGGACCATCGCTGGAGCTCCTACCGCCGCCACCTAGGTCCGGTTCAGCTTCCTCCGTCCGTCTAGGCCTTGCACGCCTCAACTGGTGCCAGATCCGCCCTCAACCGGCAGTGAACAACGAACAGAGAAATGGGTATCGCAGCGAAGGTTTGGCCCATTTTGGCCGACTTCCCGACCTTGGAAGCTAGGCCCACCTTGGAGACTATTGACCCTCGCGTCGTCCTCATCGTTTTGAGCCATTCGGTTTGTTAATCCGGTGAGTTTATCCTCTAATCCTTGCTTAGTGAGTTAATTATGCTTAAGGGGTGTTTAGATTAGTCTAATTAGGTTTATGTGGTTAAATTAGATTATTTTAATGTAAATTAGATTAGTTGTATGATTAGTTTAATGGATGTTTAATTAGGGCTAATTGTATGTTTAATTAGTGTAATCTAGTTTAAGCCCTAATTAATTATTTTTAATTAATTAATTATTTCGAATTTATAAATATTATTTTATTAAATTATATTATTATATAATATTTAATTATTTAATTTTCGGAATTAAATTTAATTATTTAATAATTTCAAAAAATTTGCCGGGATGGTCGGTCGTTAGAATTTCACGCTGATTGCAGTAGTACGGTCGGTTTGTGCTAATTGTATGTTAAATTGAGAAATTGAGTGGAAATGATGATTATGGTTAATTATTCCAAAGTGTGGAATTGAGTGAAATTTGATAAAGTTGTGGTATTTAACTTGAAAATACCCGGTGTTGACTTTTAGCACCGTAATTGGTTTGTATGACTAGTTTGAATCATTGGATGTTATTGGATTGTATATCCAGTTCTAGGGTTTATTATTGAATGATCAGCTTTGGCGAGCAATTATTATATACATATATATACAGCTTTTGAGAGCTATTATTTCAGCTACAACTTGTGTGAGCTAAGATCGTTTTATCAGCTTGTGCGAGCACGATCTATACATATATCAGCTTGTGGGAGTTAAGATCGTTTTATCAGCTTGTGCGAGCACGATCTATATATATTACAGCTTGAGTGAGCTATTATCTATCTATACAGCTTGAGTGAGCTACTATCTATCTACAGCTTGAGTGAGCTACCGTCTATATATTATAGCTTTGGAGAGCATGTGTCGTATTAACGACTGGTTTGATAGACGGCATTGAATGATAGATAGTAATGGTTGATAGATAGTACGGATTGAAATGGAAAGATAGATATAATGATTGAATTGAATCATTGGATCAATTGTGTGATTGAGAATTGAATTATACTGACGTGCAAGAAAGGACAGAGGCGAGGTAAGTCCTCCATCCTATTTATGTGGTTAGAGCATATTGAGGCGTATTTTCTTCCTAATCAGGTCTTAGAGGGTAGGATTCGCTGAGATATTGTCTCACCTCATTGTGGGCTTAACATTTTCAGGTCCTTAGATGGCGGTCGTAGAAGACTCGAAGCCATGGACATTTGTGGAGGTGGAGATTGAAGAATCGGCAAATGTGTTTGACTAGTTGGTCTTTGGACAGTTCCCTTTTTGTTAAGCCGGTCTATTTTGTAGACAACCGAGTGTTGTATATAAACCTATGTGTTTATAAGAAAGCTTATTTGGTTGTAATTGATTGCCTGCTTTTCTATTCCAAGTTAAATGTTGTCAGGAGATTTGTTTCACTTCTGCATGTGCAATAAAATGAATGGGTCGGCGACATGTCCTGGGAAGTCGCATTTCTATCGACCGCAGTGGGATGTACGCGTGCTCGAGATTCGGGGCGTGACATTTTGAGCTCAAAAGATTTGACCAACATTCAAATGCGAATTTAAGGCTATGATTTACTATTCTCAATAAAGTCAAAGAAGACTAGGCCAAAGTTAATTTAATTTCGATATCAATTTGGGCACAATTATCATAATTTGAGGAAATGAACATGATGAAATGATGCATCAAGACCGAAGGAGTTGAGCCAGGTCAACCTAGTTGCCCCAACCTAGTTTGTTTCAATGGCCCGAACAAATGAATAGCCAAGCTTATTAGGTAGTTTGATGTAAAATAAAGCAATTAAGAAGCCTCTACTCAACCGATCAACTCGAGTCAACTCGATTTGACCAAGGTTGGAGTCAATCAATCAACCCAAAAGTCAATGAATTTCAAGCCATGGACCCATAATTTTCCCCCTCTCCCCTAATTTCCAAAATGCCATTTTCACAAATTACTAAAAAATAAATTCCATGTCATCAATACTTATGAGCACCGATCTTAGCCATTCATTTACCCTTTAATCTAGACCTTAGGATTTGCCATGTCAGCTATCCATGGGACACAACAAAGGCATATCACCTCTTTCCTTACTCATTAAATATATAACTGATCTTTTAAAAAAAAGGAAAAAAAAAAGAGAGAGTATAGAACTTTAACAATAGGATCATAATGTGAATTGTAGGCCAAAATTAGTTCCAAATTTGACTTTTCCCTCCAAAATTTCCATCCTAACCTTTAGAATATAAACTCTTAATTCGGCCATTAAAATTCAAGAAGGAATTTTGCTAAAAAAAGAACACAAAAAAAATCTCTCATTTTCTCTCTAACTCTCTCGTTGGCAATTTCCCTTTAGCAAGATTTCAGCTGGTTTTCAATTCATTTTTTTATGTTGACGCACTAGATTTTTTTATGACTAGCTTCCTTAGCTCATCCTTAGCCTTGCCATAGTGATTGTTGATTGCAATCCTGTGACATCCGCAATCTGACCCCGATTTTCATAACGAAATTACATTTGCATCCAATTTTTGAACAAGATTACAATAAGGATTGGTAGACCCCAAAAACGCTGAAAATGCCACCTTGAGATGAAAATTTAGTTTTTTATCGGCAGGACGCAACAATTTGGAAAAATGGAAATGGGCCATGGGTGAGGGCTTAAGCCTGTGTTGGGCAACCCAAAGGGTTCAAGCCCACGATTAGGTAGCCGAAGCTCATCATGGACGGCCCAAATGGGCCTAAGCCTAAGTGGGCGGCCCAAGGTCCATATGCCCAAGAGGTGGGTTGCTGATGGTGGGGCCGTGGGTCCTCTAAGTCCATCAAGTCATCAATGCAAGATCTTGACATTTAATGCACCCCATGTGCATGAACATTACCCAATCTTGGGGAAATGACCAAATTGCCCTCTCATTCAACTAAGGACAAAAAGGCAAGATGGGAAAGGAGCTAGGAAGGGGCACCCATGTGTTGAAGATGAGGGAGGTGATGTCATCCCCTAGCCTAGTCTAAGCCTAACTATCCTATCTTCTAGCCTAGTCATGAGTGGTTCATTAAATGACATTAATGAGACTTGGGCAAGAAGTAAAGTGAGGAGTGATTCAAGCCCTTGATCTTGGATGGTACATGGCAATATGTAATCATGGCCATCCAATAGCCCAAGCATGGGTTACTCTTCCTCTCTCTCCAAATTTGTCCATACGTCTCCCTCACTCTCATTTTCTCACTTTTGCTCTCAAGTTCATCTTTCTCTCCCTTCTTGCCATAGCTAAACCACCCCTTGTCCATTTGCATCTCACTTTCAAGCCATCCTCTTCATTTTTCCTCGTATTTCCCTCACCGACAACCGACCACCACCCACTGCCGCCATGTAGTCGCCTAAGACGTCATCCAGCCCACTCACGGGAGCTTTGGAGGCATGACTGGCCACTGTCTGGTCTTGTTGCTCCTCCCCCGATGCTTTTTAAAGCTAAGACTTGGGCAGGAGTGGCTTTCTAGCCTTTAAATAGGGTTGTTGCATTTTGGAGTTAGTTTAGGGCTATATTAAGATTTAAATGATGTTTTGTTAATGTGATAAGTGGGTTTTGTATGATAGGTTATCATAGGGTCCTGATAGGTTATCTCAATTGCTTATCATGTTCTAGCTAATAACTTATTATGTTTTCGTCGATAGCTTATCATATTCCAGTTGATAGTTTATCATATTTTAAGCCGATACTTATCGTGGTTTATCGATAAGTAGTTATGTGATAAACTATTAAAGTCTGATATGTGAAGTGCGATGTGTTATGTTAATAAGAGATGAATTATTTGATAGTTTATGATGACATGTGATAAGTGAATTCAACGATGTATTTTCAATTATAATGACTTATCCTACTTTGATGAGTGACTTATATGCCATGGACTTATGAAGTTGGGTGATGCTTTTATATAATATAATATGAGGCGCGCGGGTGACATGATGGCATATGGCATAGGTTGTTGCATATTGCATGGGCATCACATTGGTTACTGAAAAAGATATGAAATGAATCATGTGATGGTATGTCTGTGTGATCACCTAAAGACCTTGATGGGTTTATACGGGATAATGAACCTGTCCTGATACGTTTACACAGGATGATACTTGATTAAGTTCGGATGCCTCCAAGTCAACGGGATGCCGTTTGCGAATGGATTTCGGAACAAAGCTTCTTACAGGAGTACCATCTTGATGTGTTTACATGGGATGATGCCGTGCTCGATGGGGTGAGATGATGCCCGAATATGCCGGATGACCGTGAACCTTTAGATTGGCCTTAGGTCCTGAGTGGCCGTAATAATTTGGACATGGTTGCGTGAAAAGTGCATGAGATGTATTTGTGATCATGTTTGAGTTATTGCATGGCATGGGTGCATGACTATACTATATGACGCATTTGTATGATTGGATCAAGAGCATGGAAAGTGTTATGGGAATTGTTTATGTATTGTCGATGATGGTCTTAAATAAGTGGATATGCTTTCATGTAAATAGTTTTGGCAAAATAAGAGAAACTTTGCTATTGATATGCTATCGATAGAGGAATTGCATGTTTAGGAAGTTCACTCATTGAGTTTAATCTCTCTGTTGTTTGTTGAATGTTTACATGCCCTAAGAATGACTAAGCTACTCCTCCAAATCCAATTTGAACTCCCCGTAGAGCATAGCTAGGAGGTCACTGAGTATCCGATAGGGGAGATCGATGCGCATTACACGCACTACGTCATGGCTGTCTGGGCTGATGAGGGACCTCCTAATCTATTGGCTTATCGTTTTGTAGCATGGTATTTTTGGGTAGGAGATGAGAGACACGGTCCCATCTGCGGTTTTGATGGACCTCCAAGTGCCAGAGGATCAAGGGGAGGCATCAGCTAGGATACCATGGATGTGGATGTTCTCAATTGGGAAGTGTCCGATCCCGAGCTTGATCCCGATATGATCATCGAGCCAGAGCCTTGGATTCTGGAGCCTGTAGATAGTTAGGTGGTAATGGGGTTAGTAATGCCTTTTTGACCGCCCTCGTAGTACTGGAGGTGCTAGGTTTACCCCAAACCCCTTTTTAGTGAAGGTTGTGACTGCGCTTGTAGACTAATTGGATGTGGCGAGCAACTAAGCTTAGTTTGGTATGTATATATAAGTGTGGTTAAAACTATTCCTATTTGTTGATTGGGTGAATTGTTTATTCTTCCACTTGCGTATTTAATCGAATAAAGCGATTGGGTCGGCGATGGCTTTTGGGACGTCGCAATCGAATGACATAAAGGAAATGAATGACGACAAGCGTGGGTTGTTGCGCGTCTCAAGCGGGTTGGGGCATGACAAATCCTCACTGAAGTCTCATTGTTTCAGCTGGTTTCTTTTGTTATCCGCTGGTGATCATAATCAAAAGTAGGAGCTCAAATGATTGGTATCCATTCCAAAGGACTATCCAAGGATACTTAAATTAATTGAGTGTAGAATAGAAGAATAACGAAATTTGATGAAATCAACATGAAATTGCCATAGATTTAAGATTATTTAATGAAATTGAAAGTCAATAACATAATTAAATGACTGTAGGATCTCAATTCCTTGTTGGCAGAAGATTCCGTGATGTAAAATGGATGAGATCTTAGTTGATTAATAGTTAATTCAAGTTAGATCATGCATAATTAAGTTATTCTTGTTCAACCATCTTCAAGAATCATGTTTAATCCTAGTTAATTGAACTAGCATAGTATGGGTTCCTAGCTATCCTCACATTAGCCAAAGCCTCCTAAGATTTAATTCAATGATGATTTGAATGTTAGTTACTCCTAAATTGTTGAATTGCATGAATGATAATTGTGAGTAAGTTGAGTTGATTTTCGTTGGATTTGTTGATTTAATTTAATGATGTTGATGAACATTGAAGTTTGAGCGTTTGAAAATGACTTTGAATGTTCAAGTAACTGAGATGAAGATATTCTGAGCTTAGATGAATGTTAAGAACATGTGTTGAATGAGTTTGAATGTTTGAATGATTTCCGAAATTTGTAACTATTCCAACCTTTACAAAAGGTTCATTCTGTGAACATATTCTGATAATTATGTTTTTAACTGAGATGTTCAACAATTTTTACAAAAGAATCAATTTAGAATTCAAAGAAATTGTCTCCAAGAGAATTGTTGTTAAGATTCATAGTTTTAATTTGATATAAAGTTAATTAAATTTTAAGATTGTTAATTCTGTGAACATCGAGTTTAAAAAAACTGTAGAAATCTGAAGTTTAATATGAAATTTTGTCTCCGTGTCAACTGATTTTGTTTTGCAATTAATAAATAGTCAGAGGATTAGTTTACAATAGATAAAAACATAAACTTTGTAGGAGAGGTCCTGAATTACAACTTCCAGTATTTCATTAAATTCTATCAAGGATGGGTTGGTCAATTTGAATAAATAATGTTAAAGTTGGAATTGACCTATAAAAGTGTTAAAGATTGAGTTCTCAGGGTAAATTGCACAATTTCATATAGATAGAAGATTTTCTTTTACAAAAGTTCAGAGAATGAAAGTTGTAGAGTGCGTAATGAGCTATCTCTCTGTAAAATTTGGCGCCATTTGAAATTTGTTCGATATTTTTCCAAATTTCAAACAAATTAGTCGGAACATGGCATAATATGGAGAAGTCCGGTTTAATTTATTTTTCTGTATTAATTGGGCCATAATTAGGAAAGGCTGTCTGTATCAAAGTTGAAGTAAATAACCTAAACTTTCATTGGCCATTAAAATGATTGATTTTGGAATTTGTTAAGACTTTCAATAGAATTAAAACTTGGAATGCTAGAAGCAAGGTAAAACAGAGAAATTGATCTTTTGGTCAACCAATTATTTTGGGTTTTATTAGACTAACTAACATATATGCATGCTCAATTGACTTTGTTTGCTTAGGAGTGGGGATTAGACTTCAATTAGATGTTTAGTGACCTAGCCCACTACTTGAAGAAATTGTAAGTGGGGGGTTAATAATCACTTAACATTATTTAATTAATCTCTAGTTGATTATGAGATGGATGGGTAATCGAATTGTGTGATTGACATTAAATTTTCAAATAAAACTCGATTTTCTTGGTGAATGATTGATTGAATGGACTTATTAATGTTTGGATTAAGTGGTTGTTGGAGACATTTGATTTTTAGTCGACGTTTTGAAAAAGATAAAAAATCAAAATTTAGGTTTTCGATTTCGACGAAGCTCGTTTCTTGATAAAAAAAAAAAAAGTGCCATTTTTCATTTATTTCTTTTGCATTATTGTTAAAAACTCAAAAATATGCCAATTAACTTTAATTTCACTTTTCTTCAAGTTAATTTTTCAAAAATCTTAAGATTTGATAAAAAAAAAAATCAACTTTTTAGAAAAAGTCAACTAAAGGTTAACTTGACCCAAAAAATTGAAAACAATAAAAATCCACAAAACACCTCTTTTTAGTGTTAATTTTATTTGTGTGTCGAAAACTTCATAAAATTCGATTAAGAACCTTCTTTTTCAAAGTTTTCGGTTTTAGGTTCTAAATTGACCAAAAATAAAATTACTTTTGTTTTAACCATAATTTAGTGTAGTTTCTTTTATGACATTTAGTCTAGAGGCTATTCTAAATCCTCTCGTGCATTCATTTTTCCAAATTACCATATTAAAAGGCAAATTGTCATTTTAAGCCATAAATAGGGAGCCAAAATCAATTCTTCATGATTCACGGATAGACAATTATTTTCCATTCATTTTCTTAAGATAAGTCTAAATTTGGAGTCGACTTTGAGAAATTTACATGAGAACTTCCCAATTTGAGGGATTTTACTCTCTTGAAGGTAAGAAATCGAGCTGTTGAGCTTCAATCAAAGAAATTTAGATTGACCTATTCAAGACTATGGTTCAATTATATGAATCGAGGTCCAATTTTAATATTAAACCTTGATTCATTTTTTGCCTAAGTTTTGGCACTTTAATTCAAAGTCAATTTGAATATATTAGGTGATCCTACCCATTGGTAATTAATTAAATAGGTCTATTGCAACATTAATTAAATTTAATTTCAATTAATTTGCAATTTCAACCATAAAATTGCAAAATTCCTCATCTTACCAATTAAGGTTCAATTTCATGTACCCATGCTTTTGGTTCGTTGTTTTTCGCAACAAGCACTCAATTAAGTCAATAGAGAGTCTATATTAATGGAGTTTAATCGGCTTAATTGAATCAAAATTAGACAATTTCTCCTCAAATTGTGGGAGTTTTCTTTTCAATTTGGTCATTGAGAGACTAAATTACATAAATTTTAAACCCACAAGGGCAACCAACAAGAATTGGCTAGAACCGGGTCAAGAATTGATCAAGCCGGTGTGTAACGGTCTAATTGACCACCGGCAAGGTACGCCTATTTAGCCTCTTGCTGACTAGTTCTGGACCTTGGGCAATTGGTTTTAGGATCCTCGCCATGTCAATTTTACTTCCATGTCCTCACTTTCTCATGATTTTGTGGATTGACCTTTGAATTTCATGAATTTGTAATTTGACCCCTTATTAGCTCCTTAAGCGCAACTCTCGTTTTAAACTTGAATTTTCACAATTTGGACCCATTCGATCGGTTGCTTGATACTTCTTAATGATGATTAACCCTTTAAAATTTTGATTTGGCCATTAGATTAAGATTTTGGTTGTTGGCTCTGATGGATGAAATCGGCTGATTTAGGGTTAGTATAAATAGGTTTTTCCCTCCAAATTTTGGAGGGAGGCTCATTTTTGTAGATCTCTCTCTCCTTCTCTCTCTCCCTCTCTATAGACCAATCCTCTCTCCTCTCTCTATTTTCCCACCTCTCTTTTGTCTCTCTCTCCTTTCTCTCTAATTGAATTGGATCGCCGCCGGTTTAAGCCCCTCGGCTTCACACCGGTGGTCGATCTATCGTTGATTAGCCCCCTCGGCGACTGTCTTCTCCTATCCAAGCTTCCTTAGGTGATCACAGGTTGGCTCAAACTTGATCAGAGCTTTTTCGATCAAGCCAAGCCCTTACGCTACCCGAATTGGTCCTACTTTGATTGGTAGCTTTGGCCACTTGGACTAGCGACTAGCGGTGGCTTAGCTGCCACCAAACTAGTTTTGATTTGCTTTAGACTCCATCCCCGACCTTGTTGTGGTCGAGGATCATCATAACAACCACCGAAACAGTTTCCGTTGGCTTGATATGTTCTAGGCGGTGAAGCACCGGTCTAGTTTTGGATCGGTCGTGTCCTTTGGCAAAGCCAACGGCCAATTGTGACATCTAAGATTTTCAATCCTGTTTTCTATTTAATAAATCGGGCATTTCATCGACACGCCTATAGAGCCTTCTTAAGAGCCGATTACTCTCAAGATAACTAGACTATCCAAGGAAGCCATTAAGGAATTTCAATGCAATAGACCTGAGAATTCGACCAGGAATTGGCTTCTCAACCATGCTCATCTTTAGAGGCCATTACAGCATAGTTAAAAATTAATTTGAGATTAGAGATAAGTCAGTTCGACTGAGATGTGTGGCTAATCGTGGGTGACACCATTAAATTGGAAAATTCTCGTCAACCGGTACTAGAATGATTTTTCTATTGTTTTGGTACCCTGTGTCCATATTTGAATCCTCGAGATTTTCACGACAACCGAAAGTCGCTAATGTATCAAATGGGTTCATTGTGGTTGAAGAAAATCAACCACGGGTCATTTGTATTAAAAATTTCTGAAACATACTTGGTAGCTTAGGTCACACTAAAAATGCGTATGAGTGAAGTTAACTGCAAATTTGAATCCGATTTCAGAAATTGAAGATTTTGTCATGTCACAATAAATTCTAGGAACGTCGACTTAGTCTCAGAAGATTTTTCTGCAAATCAGGACATTTTGGGAAAAAGTCATCTTAGGGTCGTTTTTGTTTAGAAAAATACAAGGATCGTTTTTTTATCACAAATTTGGGAAGCGAGTGAGTTGTATTGGTGATGAAAAATATCAATTTGGTCGAGAACTCGACAACGGAATTTATTGAAGCCGAATTGGGTTGAATCAAGCAAGGATCGGTGTCCAATTGAGAGAGAGGGGATGCAAATTCGTATGCCCCATTGCCTAGCCATTTTTGGACCACTTCAAAGGTTGCAAAGTGAAGCTTGGTGGCTAAATTGCAGTAAAGGAAGTGGTGGTGGCTGAGGATGAGGTCAAGGGGACAAGCTTGTGGAAAAAAAACAAGGCAAAGTGGCCCCTCCAACCTCATCTCTTGCCTCTCTCTCCCTCAAGCTACGTCTGCTCATCCCCTCCTCCTTCAGCTGTTGTTCAATGCCTAGCAAACCAGAGAGCAGCGAAGCCAGCTCGCCGTTAGAGCCTCATCGTTGCACGCCACAGCTAGAGTCGCCACCACTGCACGCCATCACCTCGCCTTGCTCGTGCGACCACGACGCCCAACCGTCTCTGTATGCCTCCATTTGTGCGTCCAGGAGGCCGTTCAGCGCCGTTTAGCCACTGTGGACTGTCGTGTGTCCCCGCCTCAACCCGTTGGAGTCTCACCTAACCGTCGCCGGTCTCGCCTCGCCAAACCAACCCTATTTTCTCTATTTTGCAGCACCAAAGAAAAACTAAAACAGTGGGTCTCGAGACCACTGTTAGGCCCGTTTTGAGGTGGTTCCCGACCTCGGAAGTTATGCCCGCTTTGAGGAAAGTCGGTCCTTGTCACGTTCCCATTGAATTGAACCGAACAGTTCGATAAACAAGTGAGTTTAACTCACTAAACCTCGCTTAGTAGGTTAATGATTCTTAGGGGTTGATTAGGTTAATTAAGCATGGTTTAGGTGGATAGATTAGATTAGATTAGTTAATTTAATTATATGCCGATGCATGTTAGGTGATTAGTTAGTGACATTAGCAAGTAGACTTGTGCTATTATTTATTGAACGAATCTTGGAATTTTTCTGGGTCCATTTCGGCGTCCAATTAGGCATTATGGTAAATTGAATTTATTAGCATTTATTTAATATTTTTTGTATTTATTTATTTATTTATTTATTTTTCGAAAATTAGACTGGGATAGCCGACTACCGGAATTTTATGCTGATTATCATGGTGTAATCCGTTTATTTAATTGAGCTTTAATTTGTGCCGAGTTGATTTAATTATGATTTTAGGATTTTATTCCTAACTTAATTATTTTAGTAATTGATTGGAAAATAATTGAGTATCGGTTTACAACGCCAAATATATTTTAGTGGACCATATAAAATGGTGGGATTTATGGAAGTGAAATTATGGTATTTTGGCTAAAGCTGACTGTGTACCCACACACGATATTTTATCGAGTATGATGAAAATGATGGAAATGTTGTTTATATCGACCTACAGGCGATATGTCAGCTTTGGACGAGTAGTATACCGATATATTTTATTAGCCTATGGGCGATATGTTAGCTTTTGGTGAGCAGTATACCTTATTATCGGCTTTAGGTGAGCATATATAGTATACTATGATGGCCTAGGGGCCCTAATCTATTAGCTTTGGGCGAACATATATATGGTATACTATATTATTAGCTTTGGGCAAGCTATACCATATATTTATCAGTGTTGGGTGAGCAGTCCTGATTTAATAGGACTTTATAGATAGAATTGAATGTACCGACCAGGGAAAGATTGTGATGACATGTGATCGATTGAGTCAATTGATCGATAATTCGATCTGATTGGGTGAATTGATGTGGTTCCTATAAATTTGATATATACTGACTTGCAGGAATGAACTAAGGCCAAGGTAAGTCATTTGACTCGTGTTGTACTTAGGCAACCCTTAAGGCATATTGGCTTTTTAATCGAGTCTTAAGGGGTAGAACTTGCTAAGATGTAGTCTCACCCCATTGTGGGACAACATTTAAGATCCTTAGATGACAGCACCTCCCCCTCCTCCTGTACATTTTGGTATACCGGAGGAAGTCACAGAAGTAGGTTATCATATTCCGATACGCCCTCATCCTAAAGGATTGGAGTATGTAATGGTGAAATCCACAGTCTGGGTCGACATGGGTGAACCTAAAAAGGTACCTCATAGGTATCGGTCATGGTATCATCACTATCATGACGGGCGAAGGGAGGGTCTTGTGCCAGAATCTGATGTACCTCGGTATGTTTTGGAGGTTGTGCTCGGGAAGGGCATAGCAGATCTTGAGGGTGGATTAGTAGTGGATGCCAAGGATCCCAAACTCGAAGGCGATTCTGACTCTTCGGTATACTCAGCCGAGGCCGCCAACTGGAGTGAGGAAGAATGCGAGATCGTTGAGGATGAGGATGTGGAGCAAGAAGAATTTAGTGATGACGAATAGTTGTGATTATTAGACCCCCACCCCCTGTTTAAGAACTTGTCGTGGTGCATATGTTTTTATATATCTAGACCAACTTGTATAATGTATGACATAGTCCTCTATGTATGTATGTATATAAGTGTGGTTGTGTGGTTTGAAATTTTATGGCCCTGCTTTCCTATCCCATTGTTTTATTGTCTGGGGATTGATATTTGCTTCCACATGTGTATATTAAAATGAATGGGTCAGCGATGCGTCCTGGGACATCGCTATTTAATCGACCAGTAAGGGATGGGCGCGTGTTCGAGGATCGGGGCGTGACAGTTTTGCTGCCATCATATCTCATTCAATCGAGTCGTCAAGCCATCCCCAACTTGGTCCTGGTGGGGCTTGGCTGATCGGTCACTGTATTCTCTCTAGTGACCTCGAATTCCTCTGGTGGTCTATAGATCTATCCAATCAAATCGGTCTTGTTTCAAGCTTGAACTGGCAGTCCAGCCAGTCTTGAGGTGATCCGTGGTGGTCCGATCATGATCTTGGAGGTTTGTTCAAGCTTTGGTGACGATTGATTTGTCCGATTGCATCAAAATTGACGAAATCGCGCAAAAGGTAATGACTTTGAACTTGAATCTGATGAAGTGAGGTTGGAATCGCCAAATAGGGCTAGGATTCGCACTTAGAACTATACAAAATGCTTAGATCAATTGTTAATGGGCTTGATCAATGATTTGCTAAGGTTGACGATGGATTGAAGATGATTTGTGGTTGATTTGATGATTTTTCTGCTAATCTACAATTTTCACGCATCTAGGATGTGGTTGCTGTTTGGCCTAGAACGAGGCATTATATGACCTTATTTGGACTCGAGACCTCCTAAATTTAGAAAGCACAATCTGAGACCTTCGATGTGATTGGTCGCACAGCTTGAACCACTGACGTTTGACCCTCGAAAAATGTCTCGCAATCTACTCGATTCTGCAGATTTTTCAATATGTTTTAGGTTCCGTTCTTATTCCGACTCTAGACTTTGCTATTTTTATGCTAATTTCTATGATTGATTTTTGAGAAAATTATGTTCGAGAGATTTGGATTTTTCAAATAAGTTTTAGTAGGTCAAAATTGCTTAAATCCAAGTATAGATCAGTCCGCCCTGCATTAATATGAGATGTATTTTAGTAAAATTGAGCATATAATTGAGTTCATTTGACCTTAAGATCTTCATAAAGATCGAAATACACGTTATATGATTTCTATCGATGCATGGTTTGCATGATTTCATCACCATTTGGTATGTCAATTGCATGCATAAACACATGTAGGTCTTGCTGCAATTAGGATGTTCGGTGATATGTATATGTTTTGCCATTTTCATTACGATCCATGTGATCATAATTAGGCCTTCATGTCTTAATGGAAAATGGTTATTATTATGCATTCAATATGCTAAATTTTTCACTAGATGTTTGCATGTTCCTAGAGGACTTAAATTGAATCTTTTATGTTATGTTGAGATTCGGTTAAGGCCTTGTCATGTGCATGCTTTCTCATGCTTGTTTGGGTTCCTTAGAGACCAAATTTCATGTCGATGCCTGCTTGATTATTAAAGTGTACATTTCAAGGTTCGTATGCATATGTGACTCGACATGATCGAATGCCATTTGGTATGTGAAAACTATGCCACAACTAGGCTATTTGCACTTTGAAATCCTCAAGTATGTCATTATAGTCTTGAACCATGTTGCATTGTCATTGACTTATATGACATTTTCGCATGTTGACTCAGGGTTAGATGTTTACTCTAATCATTTGTCGCATCCAATTCTTGGTCGTGTATGATTTTCATGATGTTTGTGCATTGCTTAAGTGATTTTAAGACTTACTAATGTATATTTGCATTTTTAATTTGTTAATAACCGATGCACGTACTTTCATAAACCTCCGTTTTAAAGCGTCGATTCAATTGAAACCAAGCCCTTCTAGAAAATTTTAAGGCATACTTAAACCTTTCAAATGCCGCTGGTTTCATGCAAGTTGCTAGTCTTTAAACCCATTCTTCATTTTTCCTAAATTAGATTAGAATTTTGACCTAGGTTTAACTTCAGATCCTTGTTTTACCCTTGATTCGGCCAACTTTTGCTATTTTCGTACCAATTTTTTAGTGGAGATCTTTGAGTTGGATCCTTAATAAAGTTTGTTTGTTAGCCTTTTATTTGCATTATGGTGAAAGTTCATGATTTTTAGACCTTGTTTGGTAGGATAAATCTTAATTGGAATGACTTGGGGCTGTTGGAGAAAACTCATTTACTGTTTTGAAGTTGACAAAACATTTCCAGAAAATCTAGTCTGAAGACTCCCAAACTCTAGCGTCAAAGTCTGAAGACTGCCATACTTTAGGTTCAAAGTCTACCTGCACTAATAGTTTCTAGAATGAAGAATGAAGACTTATCCAGATGCGAGATTATCTTTATTTCATCAAGGATTCAATTCGTATGGCTTACAAATGACCTTATGGCTGGATATAGCACAAACAGGATTGACGGGCTTTCACCTTAATCTTCAAATGACTCGAGATCTCTTTGATTGATTATGTCTAACGAGTAGATTGGAAGAAAGTGACACGGTTGTGAAGGCATGAAGGAGTATTTAAGGCGGACTCTCTAATTGTTTGGTAGAGTGCGTTAAAGAAAAATTTCAAAGTCTGAAGCTTCCTAGTTCCTTGCTATTTCATTCACTGAGCTTAAATTGTATACAGAAGAGATAAACTCCTAGTGAGACTTTGTGAGAGACCAGTGGAAACTCTTTATTGTGAAGTCAAGATTATCAAGTTGTAAAATCTCTTTTAAATTCTTAGTGGAATCCAGCCAATAGGCTATCCGCGTGAGAAAGTGGACGTAGGCTTGATCTAAGCTGAACCACTAAAAACTTTATGTTCTTATTTTCTTCCCTCAACTCCTTTATTTTGATTAGTAGCTTTGTTTATCTATTTAAGTTTTAAAATTTTTAAAGTCTAAATTTGTTTGTGAATCTTTACAAGTGATTATTACTTCTGAATCTTGCGAAAATTTTTATTACACCTATTCACCCCCCTCTAGGTGTTATTACTAGACCTTTCATGGGCGCACATGACAATATTTCTATTTCTCAATTTCTCTGTTTTTCTATTCCCCGGAACAGGTTTGGAACAGAAATCCGTTTGGTAATGCAATTTAATTTTTCTATTTCTGAAACAGATTTCTATTCCATAAATAGATTTGGAGTAAAACTCAAAACTTAAAATTTTTAGTTTTTTTTTTTTTTTTTTTATTTTTGGAACAAAAATGAGAAATCAAATTTGTTCTCATCGTTCACTCTTGTTATCGCCCATTGCCCACCAGCCGCCCATGGGACGCTGGACGCCCACCACTTGTCGCCGCTCATTGACTACTTGCCACTGGTCACCCGCCGCCGACCGCCCACCACCAGACTCTGGCTGCCCATCGTCGATCGTTGGCTATCGGATGCTCGTCGGTCATTGGCCGCTCATCGCCAACTACCGGGCGTCGGAGGCCCATTGCCGACCACTAGACATTCGCCGCCGATCGCTCCTTGCTTGCCACCGGCTGTTGGATGTTCGCCGCTTGTCGCCGCTTGCCGGACTTTGGCCATTGGCCACTGGCCGTTGGTTGTTGACCACCAGATGCCGGACTCCGAATGTCAGATGTCGAAAGTCAGACTTCGGACTCCGGCCGCTCGCCGCTGGTTGTCGGACGTCGGACTTCGGCTATCGGACACCGGTCGTCACCGCTCCTAGAAATAGAAATTTTATTCTTTTACCAAATGAATTTTTATTCTAGAAATAGAAATTTTGAATCGTTATTAAATGCATTTCTTTGCTCAAAAACTCATCCATGGAATAGAAATTAAGAAATCAATTTCTAGCCAGAAATTTTGTCATGCGTGCCCCTAATGTCCTACTGATTTGGCAATTTTCTGATGCAATCATATGAATTATTAGATTTTTATAAATTCAATTTTTAGAAAGTCCTAGGGTACGTTTTATCTTTCCGATGATGCCGATTTTGCATGATTTACATGTCAATTGACCTTTTTTTTTTTTTTTTTTTGTCAAGTTAGCCTAGAAATCTGTCTCTAGTGTAATTCCAAACCCCTGTTTTGCTCTTGTCGAGTACGACCTCTTGTTATTTTTGTATCATTTTCTCATTAAGGATTTTGAGATCAAATCCTCAACAAAGTTTGTTTGTCTTCATCTTGTCTATGTTATGGTAAAATTTCATATTTTTTAGACTTTGTTTACTAAGTCAAATCATTGTTGATATACCACAGTACCTTGTTGTCCTGTTGCATTTCTGATGTGATGTTATGCGTTCTTGAATCTTTATAAATTCCTACATCGCTCACCTTAGAAAACTCTCTGCATGAAAGTTATTTCTCATGATGTTCTTGATGTTGCGTAATTTTCTTAGATACAATTATCCATGGGTTCCTTTTCAATTGCTTTGATCTTATTTGCCTTGTTCTGTGATTTTTTTTTTTTTTTGTGTGATTCTCTGCTGTGATTTTCTTCTAGAATTTTTTTAGGGCAACTTGCATGCTGAATTGAGATCACATGTCTTCACAAATTTTGATCCTCATCTTTTGAACATTATACACAAAAATTCTCGAAAAATAAAAAGCATGCTTTATGTAATGTTTTGCATTTCACATTTTCAAACCATGCTTTTGGCCAGGCATTAATATTGTCAAAGGCTTATAACATATCTAGGGCGTCTACGAAACTGAATCGGAGTGCACAAGATGCACCCAAGTTAGCCTTGATGATTAAATGTGTTCAATAACCGTGACACAATTTTGTTATGCCATTAGCATCTTTTCTCACAACTCATTGTTTAATTGCTCTTCAAATAACTTTTCACCATCACTTGAACTCATTAACTTTCGATGTGTTTTGCTTTCATCAAATGCCTGTGATTGTACTTGGCACTTGTCGACTGAATAAGTGATCCACCATTGGCTCATAAAAATTGTTTGATTGATTGAACCAGGTCCAAGGGCCTGCCTACATGTTTATTTTCTGCTATGCGTGTGATTTTTAGATGTATGCACAGGTGCGATGCATGAATTCGTGGGATACCATTGGGTCACACTTCGAACTTGTTTTAGGGGTTTCTTAGTATTGGTTGCCATGCAAAAACACAAATGGTGGCCAATAGCTATGAGCCTTAAAAAATGAATTGGGGTAGGTGTCCTAAGGCGATTGTCGCATGAATTACAAAGGCTGATCCTGAGGCCAATTTTGATCAATTTTGCATATTGTCTCAATTCCCTAATTGTTCGTGTTTGTTTTGTGATTATGATTGTTTTTGTGATGATTGATTATTTCTTTCCCACTGTATGTACCTAGTCTTAGTTTTAGATTAGGATTAGAATAGGTCTCTAGAGGTGGAAGTCACCCAAGACATGAAGACAATGGATGGTCGATGTGCAATTTGACCTTACTTTTGCACCAATTTGATTCCTAAATATAGGTTTTGGGTTGTCTCAAGTTGTATAAATGCCGATGAGTTGCAGGTTCCTTTCTGTCTTTTTTTTTTTCTTTCTAATTTTTGTTTAGCATTACATGCTAGATTTACTGCATTCCTTAAATTGTTTTCTTGAGTGTTTACTTATCACGCTGTCTTTAAATTTCAATTTTTTGTTTTCTTTTCTCTTCTAGTAGAAATAGATTGGCATAAAATGGACCATCCACATATGATCACCTAGTTAATTACATTGACCCGAAAAAAGTAAGAAAAGACATGCATGGACACTTTACGAAACACGACAAATTGTTACATACTAAAAGGGCGCTAATAGAAATGTTAGTGTAACCCAAGTTCCCGAACCCTAGAATCTCTAATTGCGTAGAAATTGAAGGACAACTCGCAACTCGCAATTGGGTTTTCTAGCCAAACACCCAAAACAAGGCTAGTGGCGACTCCATACTCATATCTAGGTTGTCCTAAACAACTAGATAATAAATAAATCCTTCATGAGGGGTATGGGTTTCGAAGAGACTCACCATGGTTTAGCATATTTGAATCTCTAATTGCGTAGAAATCGAAGGACTACTCGCAACTTTCAATTGGGTTTTCTAGCTGAACACCCAAAACAAGGCTAGTGACGACTCCATACTCTTATCTAGGTTGTCATAAACAACTAGATAATAAATGAATCCTTCATGAGGGGTATGGGTCTCAAAGAGACTCACCATGGTTTAGCATATTTGATGTGGCAGTAGTCCACAATGATGAAGTAATGTCATTCTTATAGGTGAAGAGTACAATCAAGAGAGACCATTAGTGTGGATATGAATCACGAGACTTTTTGCTATCACGCGAGATATGAGTTTAGGAAAGCTCACGACTATGATTGAGCAAACTCACATGGTTCATTTCAAAAGACGAAGTGATCACATCTTTTGGGACATATATTGTGACAGAGCTCCTATGGTCAAGTATCCCTAAACTTGACCTTTTCCTCTCCCCATCGAGGGAGGGTCCGATGAGTTCAAGTCGCAACACATGATGAATGTTGTTTTATGACATCTTTGACAAAGAAGTCTTACATTATTAATATCCCCAGTCATTTTGATTGCTCAGAAGAAGAAGAGGCCTGATGGCGATGAGCCGTCACGCGTGGACTTCTGTCGTTTAAAATATCGACGTGGTGGACAACCTGTGGATGAGGAGTCTGGAAGAATCATAGTGTGCAAACGAATTAGAAAACTATTTCACAAATTGCAATTTTATAATTGTTTATGTAGAGATTGTGACCATTTTTTATTATTATTTTTTTTTGTAGTTGGAGCTAGACAGAGTAGAATCCGAATACCCGAAGCTATCTCGAAAGAAATCAAGCTAAAACGATAGCTTCTCGAAGCATCTGTGCCGGATTTTGTCAGTGGCCCATTGTCTACGCACGGAAATATATCAAGTCTCTCCTCATCATTTAATTGTTTACTTGATGTTATCTCAATTGCCTTTTCTTATTTTTGGTAGGATGATGATGCATTTAAGTGCACCAGTGCAAGAGTTGTTTACACGTCATGCACGTTCTTCTGCATCCATACATGACCTTTAAGTATTGAAGCACATAGCAACTAGTTAATGGAAAAACTAGTTCATCCTAGCGAGCAGTAGTAATCTAGTCATCAAGCATTGAATTTTTATTCTCAAGGAATGTGTCCTGAGATATTAAAGGACCACAGCTTTGAGTTCATGCTTGGGCTTTGATGTGTGAAGTAGGCCTGGGATAAGAAAACTGAGTCCATGGCTGTGACAAAAGTTTTCATGAGGATGTCAAATTTCATTCGTGAGGTTTTCGAACAAAAAGGAGATTTACATTCGGACATTAAAAAAAGCTGCACGATTTTTCTGAAAGATGCATGATCTTTTTCGTTTCATAACGAAGGCGCGACAATTATTTGCTTTAGTTTGCTTCCATTTTCGTCCACCCATTTTGAAAGCTATTTTGTTTGCATCTCTTGCAGCTTGAACACTGTGATAATGCCGACGAGTTCGAAGGAGCAGAGTTCGAGGAAGGAGAAGAGCAAGAAAGATGGGAAGAAGATGATGACGAGGAAGATTTTGATGAGGATGAGGACGTCAATATCTAGACCTTTGACCTTGAAATGAAGACTTTGAAGCAGATGATGCTTTTGGTCTTCTTGTCATGAAAGTGATTTAAGATGTTGAGAACTTATCTTTGGCATGTGTTAACAGCAGCTCCATGACCTTCTTTTAAAACATACTTGTCTTTGGCATGGGTCAACGGGAACTATTTGATATGTGGAATTAGTTCAAACAACCACAAATCATATATTTTTTGGTGAGATTTAATGTTTATGCCGTCTCTTAGCAAATGCCACTAAAGCAGGCCTAATTTCCTACTCAATTTTAGGTCCAATCCCAATTCTCTGTTGAGCTTTTTTTATTCATAAAAAATCACCAACTTTCATTATGTCCCGACTCTACCCCCGCATCTAGAAATTGCCAACACTTTCTTGAAAATTATTAACATTATAGCTAGTTAGAAATTCATTATCAAAATATGCGTCATCACTAATATTCTCATATTCATATAAAATAACAACAAACTTCCAATGTTGATAGTTTCGAAGAAATCAATGATGATTTTTGGACATAGATAGACTTAGGACTAGAATAAAAGTTTGTGATTTTTTTAGATAAAAAAATTGGGATAAAATTGAAATTGAACTTAAAGTTGGAACTTTTTTTAGATAATTAAACCCACTAAAACAAATATGACATGTCATAGGAAATGCCTCAAGAGCTATCCATCGATGACAATATGACACCCTGCATTAGAATTAGTGACATTTTTTCAAGATTGACGCCCAAAAATGTCGCCAATCTTATCTGCGACCTAGAGAAGTGTCGTCGAAGTGCTCATCTAGGTTTTCAAAATTTGTCAGTATTTGCCGCTAATGAGCATCCTCGACATCTTCCAAGGTGTTAATCCAAGAAAATGCCACCGTAGCCTTAAGTGGCATTTCTCCTAACTTTAGCGGTACTTTGGGAATGTTAGAAATGACCCTTTCTACGAAAAAATTGCACGAGCAATTCTAAATCTTTTGCATGAATACAATCAAGCTCTAAATTTTTTTCAATTTTTCAAGTCCTAAACATTTTTTTTTTCAAAATGTGCAATTGAATCCTTTTAATGAATATTACCTAGAATTGCTTAGGTGTCATTGAAATAGTACTAATGGGACATTTTTAAATTGCATTTTTTAACATAACTTTAGGACTTAATTTGTATTTTTTGGTAAAATGTCGATGACTTAATTGATCAAATTGAAGAATTTATGACTTGTTTGCATTTTTTGGAAAATGTTTAGGACTTGATCGTAACAATTGGAAAAATAGCATTTTATGCATAAGGTTTAAAACTTATAGTGATATTTTCTTCCCATCTTTATTGAAGTGTACATAGACTTAGTTTATGTAGACTGACACCATCATAGTCATTGATTATGTGGGTCTCATTGTGAGGCCAACATACTTAATAGCTATAATGACGTGTAGTTATATAGATTTAGTTTATGCAATTTTTTTCATCATTGGAATGATGAACGTGGTCCATCGTTTCAAATGCTTATTATACAAGAAAGTGACCCCTTTTTCTGAACTTAACCCAAGCCAACCAAATAAATAATCAAAAGGTTACAAAGCCAATTAAAGTGAAGAAGAAGAGCACTTTACTATGTATATGTAGTATAGGTTGCCTGAGCTCCCAAGGCCAGCAGCTCAAAGAGCACTAGCACTTCCTCATAGATAAAATTAAATTCAGAACTATTCTTGAACGATGTGCGATCATATTTATATGTTTGCAGTGTCAATTTTATTTATCGAATGGATGATGCAATCGATTGGTTACCGTTCCATAAAGAAATCACATCGACCACATTAGATAAAATAGAAACTTTCTGCTTAGTACTATATTGCACTAAAACAAAAGATTTTGCTACGCAATTGTCTTGGTGGATTTGGATATACGTGTGTGTGAAAGTGCTCTCCATCATTGCATATTAAAATGTCACCGCCAATATGGAATCTTATGTCAGTCGTTTAGATAGATGATCCTCTAACTTTAAGGTTGTCATGTTAATAGTCGGCCAAATCAATGTGGGGACCGCTGGAGCGATACATTGTCCTGGTCTCATATTGCATTTTGACATACACGCCCGACTACCATATTAAAAGAACTCGCGATGAAAATGGAGTTTGAACTAACTTTGTTGTAATATTCGTGCCAAAGGAAAATTATAAAACAATAATAATAATGATAAAAGGTAACGCACTTGAAACGCCAAAGCAAGATCTGAATGACAGAAGATCTTTAATAAAGGCAAACCCTGATAAAAAGTTTTATACACAATAATGGCTCTGGCTTTATCAAAACAGCCTTTTTCCAAGAATTACCCTCAAACCACCAACGCCAATTTGTTATACAGAGAGAGGGAGGGAGGGAGAGAGAGAGAGGGAGGGAGGGAGGGAGAGATTCTCTACGCCAATTTTAAGATTTCAGGTAGTTGTTCCTCGTGATTTGTGTAGTTATAAGATTAATGATGAAGTTCGTTCACACGTCTCAATTATAGGAGTGCTGTTGCATGGCCATGAAGGAATGTTTTGCTGCTGCTGGAGTTGCTGTAACAACAGGATTTGTTGCATGTTCGATAGTTTATGCCGAAGCATCGACTGCTCAGACCGGAGTTGGTCGTTACTCCTCCGCAAAAGGTAGCAGTGGTACAGGACGAGGCGAAGCCGGTTCGAGAGCTCCCGGTTCTGGACTTTCAGCCGATTCACTTGGTTTCTCAGGTTTTCGAGGTGCCTCTGCTTGCGCATGCGGGACCGCCTTGCCGATTCCCTATTCGAGACCATCCGCCGCCGCTTTCTCTCGTCCACGGTCGCGTCCCCCTTTCGTTTCTCTCCGGAGGATTTACCTGAGTTCGAAGGGTAGCTGACTGGGTCAAGGTTCGAGTCATCCGACATGGAAGTCGAAGTGACGGGTTTCGGGGACTGGATTTTGTCAGAGAAGGGATTGTCGATGCAATCCCAAGGCGCGAAGTCATTATCGAAGGATTGGAAAGGGCTGTAGGGCACCGGCCCGAATGGGAAACCGGTCGGCATGGCGGCCAGCATGGTCGGAGAAGCTGAGTTGTAGGGAGGTAGAGAGGGAGGAGGAGGAAAAGGGAAGAAGTGCAGCGTAGAGGGGTGGTATTTATGGGGGGCGGAAAGGGTGGAGGCGGGCCCCACGCCGGGGCACGAGGAGTTAGGGTTTGGGGGCATTTTCGTCATTGCAATGTTCCGGTTTTAGCTGGGACGCGTCTGTACAGGGACAGGGGCTCGGTCTGTGAGTCATTGAGCACTAGTGGTGGGACCCGGATGTTGAAATTACTTTCTGAAAGGACATGGAGGGTGTCATAAGGCGGTAGGGACCCACTAAAAAAGGCCTTTTTGACCTTTAAAACCTTAGATGGGAAGAAAGGGACGCGGGTGGACACGTGTTTTAATGCTACTGGCTAAGCCCTTTGGGAGCCAGTGGTATGTAAAAGTGACCACCTTGCCGCCGTGCGTATGGCTCGGCTAAAATTTACCCGAGCCAGGGTGAGAATCCGATGAAGTTGCCATGTTTGTTTTGACAACTATACATGTTTTGATAACTATAGAGGAGGGAAACCACGAGCAACTTTAGCCACTCTCCTGTCATCAAGTTATAGCAGTCGGATTAACTTATCAGTAATATGGATCATCTTGATTTGAAGGTTTGAGATTAAAAAAGGAAATCACAAGAAATGTTAGCCATCTCCTATACATATTATTATCAGGATTGAGCCATGAATACTATGCATCACTCACAATCCAAAGATCTGAAAGTCAAAGTCTTTCCACGCAATATACATGGTAGCCAAGTGAGACAACACAATTATATTAGAACTTGCGATATTGTAGAATAACTAGTGACTCCTTTAGTTACCCCTAGGGCAATCTCTTTGGTCATAATTCCGGATGTATGTTATAAGAGGCTATATTTGTCATCATAGTCAACTTTGGCATGCATAGGACATACCCACATAAAATCAAAATGCGAATATTGTACAAGTCAATGATCCCAATAATTTTCACCAGGTAGTAGTAGAAAGTGGATCGATTATAATTGTTGAAATCTCCGAGCTAGAATTAAACAGAATTGGATTGCATAATCAACTTGATATAAAGAATTCGTCGAGTGAATAATTAATCCTCCATGCGTACCACGATTTGTTCTCTTATATGGTTTTTGTCGATCAGGCGTGGCAGATGCTCCCGGCTGCGATGGTAAAAGTTTGACGATGGTCACATCGAGGTTCAAGCTTCAGGTTTTGTCTTGGAGCTGGACATAGTTTTCAGGAGCATGGCCAGCACCGACCATTGGAAAAAAGAATGATTCCAATGCGACTCTCAAGCCTAAATCATCGGTCTTCATTTTGGTTACGTCTCTCCCAGGTTATTGCTTGATTGCATCCGATCTTGTCTGCTTACATGTATTTAAAGATATTTGATCTGACCTATCGCCTTCTTTTAGGGTGCTTGACCATTTGATTGATTTTGCAAGATTTTGTGGGACCCTTGTAAATTTTGGCATAAGTTTAGTTAGATGAAGGAATTGTTTAATATTTCAATATTCTAACAAATCTTTATACAACAAAATAGGGGAACACCAATTTATGCTTTAAGAGATCATTCTAAGAAAATGCATAATAATGATAATTATATGAAATTTCTATTGAATGGGAAGACAAAGGTGTGTATCATCTAAACAGCTCTTATTATGAAATGATTTCCCTTAATTTTGGAAAAGGGGAACAACGATTGAACAGAAAAGAAAAAAATTGGCGTTGAGCAAGAAAATGATACCTAACATGTATCAAGGACGCACCCTAATATCATTTAATAAATAACAGATATTGTATAATTTATCTATTACAACAATTGTTCCCGCCATAAATTAGTAAAAGAGCACGTGCATTGCTTAACAATGTAAAAATGTGTAAAGGAAACGAAATTTTCCCATGATACAGGAACACTTTTCTTTTCCAACTCAAAGATTGAGAGCAAATCCATTAGCCATCGCTAAAAAAATTAATACCATGGCTTCTTTGTATGAACATATTTAACTCTCTACCGACACCTTACCCTATTTGCTCTATTAGTTGTATCTCAAGACTAATTTATTTAAGTATTGCAGTCTTGTTGAAAATCATGTTTTGCTAGTTAAAAAATGAGTGATATTGGATCAGTTCACACTAACTAGTGCATGCATAACCTAAAATTATGTAATTTTTCCCCCCGGCTCAACCTTGCCATTACTCACATGTAGAACATCCAAATACTCATGGTCCAAAGTAATCGATAGATTTCCTCAATCAAAATTGCTTAGGAGTCCTCCACTTGACAATAGATGATGGAGATCAATTAGCCAGGTCCTGTTTTACTGCTTGACCCAAATTTTCTTGCCCAATCTTGCATGCGATAGCAAGCACTAAGCTCATTCAAGTAAAATTATGTTCTTCTAGTATGTGATGCCATTCCACAGTAGTGTGCTAGGCATTGTGTGATGTCGTACAATCCCTTTATTTTGATAGAACTACGTAAAATCATTACTATTGAACTCTATAACACTATAGGTTGTCAAGTAGTGATTGGCTTACCTGACCACTTCTTAATCAACGCCTTAGGCTTCTTAAGCCAGTTGAATACTTTGGATTTATGTTACAAGAAGCACACCCATACCTTCCTCGAATAACCATCAATGATTGTCATCATATACTGGGGAGGAATCGGAGAGGGCCCTAAACATTGGAATGAATTTAATCAACTAGTTGCATACAAATGTACATAATTGAACAAGGTGTTGCTTCACGAAGATAAAATGCTCACAGAATCGAGCTTCCTTGACTTTTGACCATTCATCAACCCTCTTTCACTAAGTATTGTTATGCTTGCCTCACTCATGTGCCCTAATAACAAATGTCATAAGTGAGCCATGTTTGAGTCTCACTGATATGATGAAACTACATTAGCTCCTGTCATAGTCTCTCTTGGTATATAATAGAGAGAATTCACCTTTTTGCCTTCATCACTATCATGTCACCTTGAGAGTCTTCTATACTTAGCATTGTACTTACAATTGTTGTCATTGCATGTCTCCAAAGAAGTAAGGTTCTTCTCATGCTTTAGTATATGCATCATGTCTATTAACTTTTGCTCTACCTATAGTGTATTGAAATTTGAATTTTCTTTATCCCTGCAACCTTAGGAGCTACATGATTCTCATCAAGGCTCTACCACCATTTGCAGCGTAATAAGTAGTAGACTAGTTCCTACAATGCATTATGTGATGAGAACACCTCGATTTTAGCACCCACTTGTCTCCTAAAAAATTGGTAGTCAAACATAAAAGAGTGTTTGCATCACTATTCCTCTCCTCGACAACATTCAATGCACTATTAGTGGCATCTTGTCAACCACATTTATTTTTTATTGTCAGACAATCTCTTCTCATGAGCTTCTTTTTATGACACTCAAAGCACTTCATGCTACCCTTACACTTTCTATTGGCCGACTTTGACCCGTTTCTACCTCTGTTGATGGACGCCTGATGTTCATCTCTACTCGAAATGACTAGTCCTTGCTCTATATCCAAAACTAGATAATTGTCTTGCAACTTCCTTTGCCACTCCTTAAAGAACAAGGCAAGCATTACCTTCCAAGGTAATCATAGCACATCATTCTAACTCTGAATTAGTAAAGTGTTTCCATGATTCTATTAGAGATGCCAATAATATTATGTTCTATTTTCCATCAATTAGGTCTCATCAATATTCTTCTTATCCGTTATGAAGGTAAACTCATCTAAGTGTGTTCAAATGGATGTACCTTCAACAAATTGAAGTTGAAACACTGTCTTCAACATGTACAAGCAATCATTTAAAGAATTCGTCACATAAAGGATTTGAAGTTTTGCCCCCAAAACTATGACATCCTTCTGCTTGACCACTTCAATTAACACCTAATCTGAAATATTCAACATGATTGTGTTTTTGTCTTCTGCATCATATCATCCTAATCGGCCTCTTTCATCACTTATAGCAACCTAGCCTTACCATTTAGTACCTTGACCGAGCGTGGATTTAACCCTTCACAACCTGAAATTGTTTCTCCCGTTAAACATATAAACTTTTACAATTTCTCCAAACATAATGGCAACAATGAAACTTTGAGACAATGATCAGATTAAAAAAAAAAAAAAAAAGCCCCCAACCGGCTCTAGAAAATAATAATTTTGATACCAATCGTTGTGAAAAAAAATGCAAAGGTAACAAATCTGGCAATTCTAATTAAATGCAAGATTTGGTTTGAGTATTGGTACTTATTCTATGGAGAAAGCCAACAATAATGAATCCATTATCAATCAAAGAGTTACACAGTTACAATCAATCATTCGTGTTTTCCAAGACCTAAACACAAATCTTTACAAGCATAACTGTTTCTCACACCAACTTTTGGTAGATAACTCCTAAGAGACACTCAATAGCTTGTGCTCATGTTCTGCGAAAATAGAAGAGAAAGGTTACTTAAAAAGGGAAAACCACGCAAAAATGCATTCCCACCGATACTCGGACAAACGCTTTTTGAATACCGCCCTAGTTTGGGTACCCTGATACACCAATGGTGGACACCCGGCAAATTTATAGGAAGCTTTCATTCTGTCTGGGTTGTTTGCCGGCAATGGGCCCTAAGTGTGGCCGAGTCCTAGACCTACCTTGATACGAGGCGTTCTCGGGGCATCCAGTCTCAATAAGATGGACAGCTGAACTCGAACACGTTTCTATCTCATACAGTACGTGATCATGGATTTCATTGCAAATTCTGAAACGATGGATTTGACAAGAAATGGAGCCACAAAAGACTCAATAGACAGGGTGATATCACATCACTTAGTTGAGTCCTTTAAATAATTCAGTGGCAGAATCATCCAAAGATTAGGGTTTCCTCAATTTTCACATCAATACTAGGGTTTTGGCGCGTGAGTAAACAGTGGAACTAAAAAAAAAAAAATCTTACATAGGTTCAAATTAAAGTGAAGTGAAGGATGCACAACGGAAGAGAGCTTAATAGATAAATTTAGTCAATTTAGTGGGTTTGAACTCTAGATTTGGGACTCAATTTAGTCAAAAAAAAAAAAGGCATATTTTTCTCTGCCAAATGTCAAATTGTCGTGGGAATAAACTCTAGATTCGGGAAACTATTATATTTCGTTGGTTTGCCCATGATGGGACTTGTCCAAGGGGCACCATTTGCTCTAATGGGATTTCTGTCTAAGAGGCACCTTTTGAAAAGGTATAAGAGGTTATCTTTTAAGGGATGTTATTTTATGAGAGAAGTTATTAGATAACCATCACATTAAGAGATATAAAATAACATTAAGAGGAAAACAGCATTCTTCTCTTCCAAAAGGGCTTTCCATTATTGCTTTGAGAAGACAATCGACATTAATGCTGGGAACGTGAATACTTCATATGATTATATCCAAACCATCGTGAAGTTATAAATCTGTCCATTGCGCACTAATGATTCAATGTGTATTCCTAAGTAATCGCTTTTATTGTGCATCGAAAGGTTAGTCGTTGCTTCCCCAACTTTTATCCGACAGCAACACTAATTAAGTTCGTGCAAGGAGAGCTTCTCATTGATGTACTATTCTAGCAGTAATCTTCAATTGATTAAATTGGAATGGTTAGCCTCATCTTTCTATTGACATAGTCAGCATCGGTTGAACAAAATAATTTTTTGCATTCTTTGTTTACCTACTTTGCAGGTGTAATGTTCTTAAATGATCGGTTGCTATTGTAAAATGCTGCTTTTGTTGTGCTACTTATTAATAACATTTATATTCATCATAGTAGCAAGAGGACATAGAAATAGTTTGCAATAGCAGGAAAACTGCTTATTTAGGCAGGACATTGTTAGGGGAAAAAAAAAAAACAGAAACTTTATCATCTATCTACAGCACATGATTGATTTAGGGCTCCAAATTTTTCGAGCGGGGAGTTAACTTAAAGAGAAATGATAGGTTGTCACTAAAATTCATCAGCAAAATCCATATACAAAATGATGTGGCAAGATGCTATTGGCTGTTAAATATGCCCACTTGTTTGATGGATCATTTGTGGTTTACCGTGTTGTATAATTTACGAATTTTGAAATCAGTCTTAGTAAAAAAAAAATCAGTCTTGGTATATTTAGGATTACTCTTAATCAAAAACAACTGTGGTAGAACCATCATTTGCAACGCGTTCAGTCGAATAAAAGTGGCAGAGAGGTAAAAGGAAGCATAAAGAAGGAACGAAATAATGGGTTGCATGACGCCGACACGCTACAGGAATTCCTTATAAAAAAATGCAACAAAGCGTAAAGGAGCGCTCCTCCTCTTTTCTTCTGTCTTTGATTAGACAATGCAGTCTCTTTTGTCCAGGTACCTGTAGATTATTCTAGGCCATGAAGTTTGTGGACCGACTTGAGAGTAGATTTAAGACACGTAAAGAGCGTACCAATCAAGAACTATACAAAGAGGACACGCGAAGACACTGTTGTGAGATTCCATCTATGTGAACCGCAAGCAACAGATTTGATTCCACTCTTTCATCTGTTGACATTTAGGAAAAGAGAATATTCTTTCCTCCCATTTATTCGCTGTCGTTAATCAACAAGGAGAGGACATAAACAGGAAAGGTGAGTTTCTACATTCATGTCCGAACCCTTTTCAACACCATATGAGTAACTGCTAAGTAGGCTTCATGTGGCCGACAAATAACTCCCAGAGAACCATTGACCATAATCTCATTAGGTTGGTGCACTTGTTCTCTTAAAATATCCGAAAGCAGGCGAAAGCTACCATTCTATAGATACGTACATGACAAACAATAATACCTGGAATTGGAGGAGAAATTTTGAGAAATTTTGGGTTGCTGTTAATGTTGCTTAGCATCTGAATAGGGAAGTGATCAATGTCTAATAATATATCTATCTCCCTCAAATGATTCCATTCCTCAAGCTCACAAAATGAGAAATGGATTGGTGTGGCTCGCGGGAGCTGCCTAGCTGTTTCTAGCCCATAAAAAGATTTATGAGATTAAAGTTAATTGACCCAATTGGCATGCCGAGTAAGAAGAAAGAACAAAAGGAATTGCTATTAAAGGTGTATTTATTTTACAGAAAACAAATCATTTGAAAAATAATTTCCAAAAAATAATCGTTAAAATCACTTACAAAAATGAATGAACAAAAAATATTTTTTCGTTCACAAAATTGTTTAGACATAAATTGATGCTAATAAGGAAAATATCATTCATTGGCTAGTTATTTCAAGTGATATAAGAGATCATATTTTTGAAAAATCTTTTCCAAATTATTCATTTTCCATGAAACAAACAGAGTTTAATCAATTTTCTTGTTAATATTATTGTCATACAAATTGCGATTTAGTTAAGAGTAATGCTATGTTCACTATCATTGATCTACAAAATTGGTTATGATGCTCTCGAACTACTATTGACTATTGAATATAGCCTCATCACTCGCTTAAAGGTCCACTTACAAGTCTATCCAATTACTTAATACATCAACCATGGTAAACCTAGCGTCGTTAGTTAAGAGAATGATTTATAATGTGCCTAGACATAACTTCTTAGAATGATATGTCTATCTAATGTACTTTGGACAAAATACTTCAGATTATCTTTTTCCATCTTTTTCCTCCGCCACTCTTTTGCCAACTGGATGGTGTTGGGCTTCAGTAAGTTCCAGGCGCCTGCTTTTTCTGCTTGAACTCGGTCTCTAAAGAGGTCCATACATGGGGGAAAAGCAGTTTCCAAAAGAAGATTACTTGAGTAAATAATACAAAAGTATGGTTCCGTAGTCATTATTCATATCCACCATCTCATTGGCATAGTGTGGCTAGGACAGAATCACATGGTCCCTTAGGAAATCGCCGTTAGAAATACACTTTAAAAAATGATTATGCAAAAACCCGACTGACAATTGACTCTAGAAGACTCCAATTTAATCAAAAGTTAAGGAATTTGAAACTCCTTAGATCTTTACAATGACTTTTTTGGCATGAATGAAGCATCAAATAAATATTTAATGAAAGCAATAGGGAATTGGGAAATTTGGGCAGCCAATTTATTTTCGCCATTGTATAGCTAGTTAATTATTTCAATTTTGGGTAAAGTCTGAGTGGAAGTCCCACATAATCTTTTATTGGGTCCATCTCAATCAATGGCTCACATGGATCCCATGTGAGACCCGCACCTTTTAACGGTCGAAATAAAATGAGCTCACATACACGAAGGTGCATGCAAGACTTGCTAGGCCACTACTTAATACAACCCTTCATTAAATACTCTTTAAAAATTTTACTTCCTCATCAAAATTATAATGACATCAATTTCAGAAAATTTATGGAAAAATTATATGCGAATGTACATATCCACATTTGAGTGTTTGGAAAGTTTCAAGAATTTCAGATTTAAAAAAAAAAAAAAAAAAAAAAAAGTCAAAGTGTGTCAACTACGAGATTTATATCAAGAAGGCAAAAAGAAATAAGTAAAAGTCAATTCAGATAAGCCCAGATAAGCCCTAAGTCATTAGGTAGAAAAGATTAAATGCGCATTAGACCTACTGAAAATAAGTGTCTGAGTGATAAGAGATTTTATTTTAACATCTCTTTTCACATGCAAAATGGATGAGAAATAGTGGTGGATCATTGTCTCACATATGAAGTGCAAACCAAAATTACATGGGATTTGAGAGACAATTGTCTTCATGTGGAATAAAAAAACGGAGAATGTCAAAGGGGATAGATACACTTGAAGTGCCAAAAATTGTGTATAGTGCTCATTTTAGTGCCAATTTTTTTTTTTTTTTAGATTACTTAAGTGCCACTTAAAGAAAAAAAAGATCACTTAAGTGTTAACTCCAATCAAGGTCGCCAGAAATCCGACATTGTTATATTTTATTAATTTCTCAATCCTATGTGGCTTACTGACATGCCTAGTCAACATATAACCCTTAAACAACATCGTTTGAAAGTTGTAAATAGTAATCATTTAAAGCCAATTTTGTTCAAAGTAATCACTTTAATGCCAATTGTTGTTAAAAAATGATCATTTCAATGTCAAGCACATCACATGGAAATGTCACATGGACTGGAGTTTTTAAAAAATTTGCCAAGTCATTATACAATTTTAATTAAAAATGCCACATATTAATTTAGCTAGAATTTCTTGTCATTGGCACTTAAGTGATCATTTTTTCTCTCATTTAGCACTTAAGTGAACCGGCGAAAACTTTTGTTACTAAAGTAAACGCCGTACACAACTTTTGGCACTTATAGTATACTTATCCCCAAAATCACATATCAAATTAATTTCATTGAAGTATATATAAAGAATGCGAACCCGACTTTGATACCAAAGGAAGTATCTATGGTATGGAGAGGTAGATAAGAAAAGAACAAAGGAAGAAGATGAATCATCTGGAATTTCCTTATACATAGTGATTTATAGGGAATACATAGGCCTCGTTCGGTTTGATGAACAAGGAATCTTCAAATGGATTCTCTTCTAAAGCAATGTTATTCATTGGAATAAGATTCCTTTTATATCATTTGGATGACCAAAAATTTGGCCTTCTTGGAGAATACTTTTCATTGACAATGGAGACTGGTAATCGGCGATCCTTATGTCTACCTGCAACTGTGGCAGTGACCGGCGGCGGCAGCCATCCGCAGTGAAGCTAGGTTTTTGACGGTTCTAATATATTAAAGTGGAATTTCAATACTAATCATAACTAAGTAATCCGATTCCTCTTTGTATTTTTTTTTTCTTAACGAATTCGATCATGTGGATCCAAATCCATTTCTTAATTTCGCTACAAATGAAGGATTCCTATTCTGCATTAAGCCAAACGGGCTTTAGAGTCGTAACAAAATGTGTTTTAATTTAATATACTGCAGTATGTAGGCTCAACTTCTCACCATGCATCAATGACCTCAAGCATAGTCGGCTAATGTAGCATGTGGCTTGGTTTAAGTGAGTTTCGCTATGCTTAATGGTCCAATTGCAAATAACAAAAAAGTGGTGCCTAATTTTTTTCAAGGGAAAATACCACGAAAACTCTAAATTGGTACATCAACGACAAATTTAATCCGAACTATCAATTTTGTGACAAATATTCCTTCCGTTAGTTTCCGTTAAATTGGATTAATACTATCAAAAACCACAAAACTAGTATCCCTACAACAAATGTAGGGAAAAACTCTAAACCAGTATACTCATTAACTGCCACATCATCAAACTTAGCAATTTCACAGTGAAATTTAATAGAAACTAATTGAGGATAAATTTGTCACAGATATAGCAATTTGGGGTATTTGTGGTATTAATCTTTTTTTTAACTCTATTTTATATCAGTTTAGTGTTTCATCGAGTTCGAGCCCCTAGTTCAACCACATATGAAAGTAAAGAAAAAGACGCTATAAATGCCATAATTTTTCTACGACACTTGCTGTAGTGTCAAAACTTTTCAAGTGATTACACAAATGCCACTTTGGTAAAAAAATAAATCACTTTTGTACCACTGGCAATTTATGTGGTTGGAAAATATAATGTAGCTTGCCAACGAAATGAAGTCAATAAAATAGTGTGAAATGACGTCATTTTGTCCATTTGTTTGCCATAAATTAATTAGTTGGAGCTAAATCTAAAATTTCCCTCAAACCGTGACCCTAAATGTAGGAATTGGGCAAAATTAAAATCATTTTTTGTGTGTTTTGAATTTGCCGAAATTCATTTTTTTTTTTTACCATGCTTACCTACTCTCGAGAGCTGTTGAGGTGGAGATTTGGAAGTTGAAAAAGAACCGACAACTCCAAGGGGACTCAAGGAATCATTGTCCACTTAGGACTCGATTTTTTGAAAATAGACCGCGTCGGACTAAAAAATTCATTAAAAAAATCACCGAGAACTCTTTGCAGAAATATCCTGGCAGAGGTACTTTAGTGATTTTTTTTTTTTTTTTACCAATGTCGCAGTAAAATTATCGCTCGAAAAGTTTTGATATTGTATTGGGCACAGTACAAAAATTTTACCATTTGTAGCGTCATTTTCCTCACAATAATTTGAAGCAAGAAGTGAGTGTCCTAAAAACGAAAAGAGGGAAAATTGGTGAAGCACTTCCATTTACACCGTCAAGTGACAGTTTAAGGCTCAATACAATTACTCAATTACAATAATTAAGTTATGAGCATTTTCATCAAACAATTCTTTCCATTCACTGGAACAGGAGGTTCCAAATTCAAATCAATCTTCTCAGGGTCCTCATTTGTCTTGCTCATTAAAAAAAAAATTGTACTTCAGTCTTAGGTCAAATCCTTGACTAAGCATGAATGGAGTGTACTAATATGTAAGCATTTACTATGAACCTAAATATTAGATTATACATTCATTTAATAACCCAAACTTTTAGAACAGTTGACAAACTTAGATTTAGATTTATACACTCAATCATTTACTCCAAAAACTTAAAGCTGTTAAAGTTCGGTGCATGTTATATTTTTAAGGATGACGCTTTACTTGGATTTATAAGTTATAATGGATGTCCGAATCATCACTAAACTATGCGACATTAATATTGATTGAATTGATGAATTTTTTGTGTATGACCAGTGAGGTATCCCAATACATGCATCAAATGTTTAATACGTCAAGACCTGATCGGCAAAGAATCCAAATTGTCAATTAATTTTGAATGTTCACCATTGAATGTCTAATAATGGGCAAAATTATGCAAGTACCTCACCAGAATCATAAGTTGGTGGATATCATTCTCATTAAAGGACAACATCCCATGTGCTTGGATACAATAGATGTTAAAGGTAGTGATAAAGAAAAAGACGCCACACTACTAAGTTGCGGCACAAATGGAGGACAGGAAGCCGGCAAGTCAAAAGCAACTATTATGAGCACAGAACATGGTTTGAAAGTTGCCACATATTAAAGTCGAGAACTTTCTCTTTCAGTTGGCTAAAGAACGATTAATTGTACTTCCTCCTTAAACATATTAAGGGAAAGCCCACGGTCGAATTAGGATGACTGTTGTTTATTTGACACGGAGACAATTTTAGGTGCTCCAAGACACTTATATTATATGTATATGTCGCTGTTTGATTTGTTGGAGCTAACCATACAACCTAAATAGTAATAAATAAGCTGTATGGGAACTATAAAAGATTTTCACGAAATATAACAATTTAAACTTTCACAATAGCAAAAACAGATTAGTAATTATCAGGTGCACGTGCTACTAGCAAACAAATAATGATTATGATGAATAGATAATGTCAATAGTAAGGACATTAAAGATAGCACATGGCTTTACTCCAACGCCTGCTTCCACTCTTCACAATAACAACCGCAATAAGGCTGGAATCTACTTGTAGTCTTCAAGACAAGATATAGTCGGCACATACTGCTCCATCAATGATGGATCACTCTATTAAAGTATAAGTATTGCTATGATTCTTGGATACTTACTCTTATCACGATTACAACCAATAGCACCTCACAAAGATATTATCTTGAGTACATGTGTGGTATCTTGAAACTCAACTCTTCTCAATATATATGAAATGGTTATTTTATCAATACATTGATAGTTAAATTTACTTTGAACTAATCACTCATAAGTTAAATAATCTATCAGGAGAGCATAAAAGATTAAAAAGCGCACGACCCAAGAATTCAATCAGGGATAGACCATTGACAAGGGACAATATTATGTTATTGCAAGTTAATTAGCAAACAGATATAAATCGATTTGACAAAAGTACGTAGTCAGTTTACGGGTAATTTCACACAATTACATACTCACTGTGAATGACAGTAAGCCGATTTCCTATTGATCTTGTACTCAGAGTGAGTAATTGATTTATCACAATTACATAATAACCAAGGGTTATCCACAATTTGAAGAGGCACAAACATGGGTTGAAAATTATCAACTTGGGGTCAAACATGCGAAAACCCTTAAAAACAACCCAATAGTTTAGGTTATACTAAAGTCGCATTTGATTAATTTCATCCATGAATATTAATCTGATTTTGAGTATCAAACTTTCAAGAATTTTAAGACCAACCTATTGGACGTCACCTCATTTATTTGCCAATTTATCGGTAAACATTAATTTTGGATAAGGATTATTAGGTTGAGAATTAGAAGCCGAAAAAAAGAGCCAGGCCAAACGATGGCCCAATGGGCCTTATGCCTATAGGAAGCAGCCAAGTGGGCCAAAGCCAAGCCTATCCAAGCGCATTTCAAGCAATTGGACCCAAGGATAAAATTGAAAAATTATGTAAGAATTGGTGAAATGACCAAAATGCCCCTTCTAGAAGATTTTGGCATTTATGAAAATAAAGACAAAGGGGCAAAATGCTTGGAGGAAAGGTTTTTAGGGGGTTGGTGATTTGCAGTTGATGGGGGAAGATTTTTAGAAAAATCTCATCTAATCTCACTCAAATCTCTCTCTCTCTCTCTCCCTCTCTCTCTCTCCTCTCCTCTCCTCTCCTTCCTGATTTCGGCCGACCCTCCTTACCCCTCCATCTCTCTCATTTTCTCCTTCTCCTTACCACTGGAAGTGCTAGTACAAACACCTATAGGGGGTGAATAGGTGTTTAAAATAAAGCTTAGCAAATAAATGCGGAATAAAAAAAATTTCGAGTAAAGTTTGAATAAGGATCAGACTTTGAAACTGAGTCTGAAAAACAATAGACTTTGAGCGAGTTCAGACTTTAGTAGTTAAATAGGACTACGAACAAAATAAAGGTGTTCAGGGAAAAGAATAAGAACACATAATTTATAGTGGTTCGGCTTAGATCGAGTCTACGTCCACTCTCCCACGCTAACAGTCTTCTCGTTGGATTCCATTATGCGATCAATAAGAGATTACAACTTTGAATGCAAACACTCAATGGTAGATCACACTATCTCACTGAGTCATTTTTTTGGTATTTCTCTCACGATCACAAACGTTTAAGCTCACAAGAGACAAGTGTATGATCGAAGGTCGCTTAGACTTTGGAATTATAAATTTTACGCCCCGTCTCTTACTTGCTCATCAATTCTTGATTTCCTTAAATACTCCTCCACTTTCAAAATAGCCGTTGGACAGTATCTAGAGGATCGTCTTCCAATCTACCCATTGAACAGATCTGTATCTAGAAGATTTAGTAGCCGTTAAGTGACAAAAGTAGAATTCCAAGTTGATTCTGATCGCCCATACAAACAAAATTTTGGTTTCCATAAGTAGAGCTTCTTCGTATAGAAAGTTCTTTGTCTTCAAGATCCAATTGTCAATCAATTCGATTGAGTTAATCAAATCTACTTAATATGAAATCCAAACCAGATTACTAGCCGTTATATATTTGGGGCTTGTGTTACGTTCTGTCAAGTTGTTTCATTCTGAATCAGCTTCGTTAATATCTGTTACGTTCTGAACTTGTGTCTTATTCTGGACCTTGTTACATTATGGATGTAAAGTCTGAGAGTATTCTGTCGAAAGTAAAGTCTGAGTGTTTTCAGTCTGAAGTAAAGTCTATAATTTGGATATCAGTTTGAACTGAAGTAAAATTTACAATCTGGATGTCAATCTGAGCTAAAGTAGACTTTACAATCTAGATGTCAATCTAAACATATTCTGTTTTTGAACGGATTTAGTTATAAAGTCTAGATATAGTCTGAATCAGTTCAGCTTTAGCATAGAGTTTGTCTTCTGGTTCTTTCAAATATAGACTTCGACAATATCATAGAGTCTGTCTTCTAGTTCTTCCAAGTATAGACTTTGATAATATCATTTACATGTTCTTTCATCTGCAAGTCTATTACTCAACCTTTAAACACGTTAGTAGCATTTGATTTATTTTGTCATATTCAAAACATCATAAGAGATTTCCCTAAGAATCTCCCCATTTTTTATGATGACAAAACAATCTTTGAATATGCAGATGTTTAATCACGCTTTTAATAGATCAGGGCAATCTCAAAGAATAATGTAATTCAAGATAGCATTTAGGTTGAGCATATATGTAAAGATAATCACAGCTCAATAATTTCAACACATATGCATATTTATATTTTCTCCCCCTTTTTGTCATAAGCGATAATAATGGAAATGCTATCACGTAGAGAATATAAAACGATAACAAATATATCTTGCATGAAATACAATTTCCTAAAAATTAGCTCTTACAAGGTAAATCAAATATTAAAGATATGTAATCACTTTGATCATATATAGCAAATATTCAATAAAAATCATGGATGGATTATAAAATTCACTTACCCTTTTTGTCATAATAAAATGATAATATAAATAAGAGATTTGTTAATGAAAAAGGTAATAAAAAATGCACTAACCGGATTTTGTAGAACTTAACAAGTTCTATCACATTTACCTTTTTCTTCCTTTTATAATAATCAAGATCACGATTGATTCAAAAAAAAAAAAATTCCATAATTGATCAATGCTCCCCCTCAATTTGTCGCCTTTTTGAGGTGATCATGATTCTTCTTCTTTCCTTTTGAATTCACTTTCTCCCCTTGTCATCATGACAATATTTGCGAAAACTTTGCACAAGGAAGAGAATTTTTTAGCCTCCAGACAGTAGTATAGAATCTCCATAATTTTCAAATCAAGCTTTCCAAAATCCAAATGGAAGATTCTTTTGCCACCCGCAAATTCTTGTATAACAGATGGCAAACTTTGCAAAAATATCACGTTATATCTTCCTTTGATTTGTGAATCAAACATACTAGTTATAAGACATCTTCTAAAAATATAGCAAGGGTATCCATGAATATGCAATGATATCTTTCAAGATCAAAGGGGTTTCCTTGAGCATAAATCTCAAAAATATATTATTGATGCATTTTGCAAAAAGAAAGTAGATAATTCTGTCACGTGCCAAATCAAGCAAAAAAAAATTGCAATGCTTTATATTTATGATAAGAGATATTTGCAATATAAATAATCATCATGATAAATGCATGTAGAAATTTGTAAGGCAGGATAATAAAAAAATTCTCTTACCCAAGGTATATGTTTGAAATATACCATTGATATATATTACCAATCTTCATAGGAGATACTTTTCTGATTTTACCAAAATCTGCGTAGATTCGCGATCATTCTTCCCTTAAAGAATTTCCTACAATGAACTCGTTTCCTTTTTGGTATCCATCAATTTGGATCCTTCCATTTTGTTAGAGCAAAATATAAAATCTCCATAGATAATCAAATATACTTTCTTAACTCATCATAACAAAGTATTTAAGGAAAGAATATTATGCACAATAATATCTTGAAAAATACATTCTCACTTAGTCAAAGCACAATAAAATCAGAGAAAATAAAATCCTTGAGTATGTAAAGAAAGTATATCTTACATAATAAATTAAGATCACGTAAAATAGATTTTCACTTTGCAAAATATAATAAAATCTTAGAGCATAAAATCAAACCAAATAAACTCAATTGTCTCTAAGCAGGATATCAAAAATAATCACACATATCAAATCAAATCTCAAATCATACGATTCTTTTTTCAATAAAACAAAGCATTGAATACGGTCATAATGAAATATGAATCAACCGAGGCACAAAGAGAATATAAGTATAATGAGAATTTTTAAATTTTGTATTCAAACCAAATTGAGGAAAAAAAATACATTCCTTACCAAATTATCTTTCTTTTCTTCCTTTATTTCCTACAAAAACAACTCACATTTTCTTTGGTACCCATATTTTCTTGGGTCCATGAGAGTTAGTAGAGTATGTTGTTTTTACCCAATCTTTCTTAACAGGTCTCCAGACTTTAAGACATTATTTCTCAAAGTGTTCCGAGTCTCCACAATTTGAACACTTGAGGGCATTTCGACCAACATGTTTTGTAAATATCCTTTGAAAATGCTTCTTGTACACAAGTTTAGGAGATCTTTGTCTATGTCTCTCCTTGACTTTAGGAAAATCTATTAGAGAATCACTTTCCTTATTGAAATCAAGTCCGACTTATTATAGTAAGGTACTTGTATGGAAATGATATGCTCTAATGTTTTTGAACCCTTTGAAAATTTTGCCAAAATATTTGAAAATTCATTTTTTAAAGAATCGTTTTCTTTAACAAGTAAATCTTCACTTTCTTTTGCTTGTAGAAAATCTTTTTGCAAAATTTCAAACTTTTCTTTTCGAGAAAGATCCTGTTGCCTAAGCCGTGAATTCTCATTTTTTAGTTCGGAGATCATTTTAAGAGAAGATTTGAGATTTAAGCAAAGCTCATTTATATACTTTGAAACTTTGATAGGAATTTTTGTATTGCTTACCTCGTTTTCCTCATCGGATTCTGAGTCTGTCAGAGTCAGACTTTGATTATGAGTCAGAATGACTGAGAATATGCCATCAAGCATATATTTCCTTGCTCATCATCTTCTTTCATGGTTCTTTTCTGGTCATTCTACTTGTGTTGTCTTCTTCCACTGAATTTTGTCCCTTTTCTACTCAGCTTTTTGAATTTATTGATCATAAAAGCAAGCTCTTCGTCCATGTCATTTTCTGAGTCAGTATCATCAGAATCTATGTTAGATTTTAAAGCGATGGATTTCTTACCTTCAGGATCTTCATCAACGATTTGTTCCACTTCGTAGAATTGAAGAGTGCTAATCAATTCATCAACGGAGAGTGGCATAATCCTCTGAGTCTCTCAGATGGAGGTCTTAATATAGTTCCAATCTTTTGAGAGACCTTACAAAAGTTTGTTGACCTTCATTTGGGAAAAAATTGGATGACCTTGATACGCCAAACCGTTTACAATTTCTGTAAAACGATTGAACATATCTCCAATCGACTCTCCTGGCTTCATCTTGAAGGAGTTATATTGGCCAAGCATGAAGTTTACTTTTGTCTCTTTTACATAATCAGTCCCTTCATAAGTAACATGAAGCCTATCCTAAACTTCCTTAGCTATTTCAAATGAAGAAATTATGTTATATTCAGTAGGAGACAATACGCAATATAAAAAATAAATGGCTTTTGCATCAAGAGCTTCTCTTTTGGACATCTCCATCTGAGAGATAAGAGCAAGGGGTTTGGTTTCTCTGTCTTTGCCATTCTTATTTGATGTAGATGCCACAGTGGGATTGATTCCTTTTTCCACAACATCCCATTACAAGAGATCTTCGGATCTTAGGAATGCCTTCATTTTGTTTTTCCAAACGTTATATTCATTTCCATCAAAATATGGTGGCCCGGCATTACTCTGTCCTTCCATAAGTTTTGGTGCCAAGATACTAGCCATAGAAGATCTTTAGCTTAGAAGTAAAAATACTTCAATAAAACGAGCACCAAAGCTCTGATACCAATTGAAAGTGTTAGTACGAACATCTAGAGGGGGTGAATAGGTGTTTAAAATAAAACTTGGCAAATAAATGCAGAATAAAATAAATTTCGAGTAAAGTTGAATAAGGATTAGACTTTGAGCAAGTTCAGACTTTGAGTTCAAACTTTAGCAATTAAATAAAGGAGTTTAGGGAAGAAAATAAGAACACGAAATTTATAGTGGTTCGGCTTAGATCAAGTTTACATCCACTCTCCCACACTAACAACCTTCTGGCTGGATTCCACTATGCGATCAATAATAGATTACAACTTTGAGTGCAAAATACTCAATGGTAGATCATACTATCTCACTAAGTCACTCTTTTAGTATTTCTCTCACGATCACAAACGTTTAAGCTCACAAGAGACAAGTGTATGATCGAAGGTCGCTCAGACTTTGGAATTATAAATTCTACGCTCCGTCTCTTACTTGCTTATTGGTCCTTGATCTCCTTCAATATTTCTCCACTTCCAAACTAGCCGTTGAACAGTATCTAGAGGATCGTCTTCAAATCTACCCATTTGACAGATCTGTATCTAGAAGATTTGGTAGCCGTTGAGTGATAAAAGTAGAATTCTAAGTTAATTATGATCGTCCATACAAACAGAATCTTGGTTTCCATAGGTAGAACTTCTTCGTATAGAAAGTTCTTTGTCTTTAAGATCCAATTGTCAATCAATTAGATTGAGTCAATCAAATGCACATAGTTGAGCTTAGGTAATTGGTTTTTATGCCATCAAGATTAGTAGACCTAAATATTCCCTCAAGCATTGTTGACATATTAACATCGGTGACTTTCATGCTTAGTTTTCTTTTTCGTTGGTTTTTTGGTTGGGTGAGGGGTCGCTCGCCTGCTCGAGCGCTGGGTTGAAGGGTTCTTGGCTATCTCCCCTTGCAATGACAAGAAAGGCTTGCCAATATGACATACTGGATTGAGCTTACCAATGAAAACTTCTTGAAAATTAGAGCTTTTCAAGACTGTACTCCACTTAAACTGACCCTTATCAAGCACTAGCGCTTAACACATTAGTAACACCCATAGCCATGCCTAATTCAAAAGATGTTGTTGGACTTGGACTCCATCATCATGGCAACTCCTCGATTGCTTTTTTTTTTTTTTTTTTTCTTGTTTCAAATCTTTCTCAATCTCTAGCTAAGTAGTGGGATTTTAAAAAGAAGGTTATGAATTTTTTGGATTTGATCTGACCGTGTAACCACACACGACTATTTTCACAGGGTATTTTTAATACAAAGAAAATAAGCCAAGATCACTATTTTAGTTTAGGTATTTGAGCGCAATGCATGGTGTCCTAAGCCAAGATTGAATGGTCGTGTGTTGGTTAAGAGAACCCGTCCCAAGCATTTATGTCGGACATTACCCTATATGGAATTTGGGTCGTAGTAGATTCTGGACCTATACTCCTTCGAGAAAGCCGTCTTTGAGAGACATAGCCGTGCTCAATGGGGGTGAGACAATGCTTGGTTATGCCAGTAGACTGCCGAACTTGGGAGTAGGCCGTACCCTAGAGGGGCATAATTATCAATTGGAACGCATGATTGATTGAGTTAGATGCACTTGATTATGAGACAAAATTGTGTGGCACGGTATGGGACGTGTCATGACGGTTTGACATTATAATCGGGACCCCTGTGATTGATTGAGTTAAGGAGGCGTTTCAATTGTTGTGGGCCATGATGATATGCATTGTGTATATGAATTGTGCTGACGTGCAGGAGGGAATTGAGGCGAGGTAAGTTATTTGTATTGTGTGGTTAGGCCACCCTTGGGTGTATTTCATTCCTAATCGGGGTTTAGGGGTGAACATGCTGAGACAATCTCTCACCCTGTCGTGGGCTTAACTTTTCATGTCCTTAAATGGTTGTTGTGGAGGACTCGAAGCCTAGAGTCTGTGGAGGTGGAGTCCGAAGGATTGGCGTATGTGTCCGACTAGTTTGTCGTAGGACAGCTTCCTTTTGAGAGCCGGTCTTTTGTAGACTTTTGACTAGACTCATTTTATACCTAAACCCAGTTGTTTTATAAAAGTGTGGCTTTTGTGAAATGTCACCTTGCTTTTCTATCCCGTGATGTTTGCTGTCAGGGGTTTATTGTTTAGCTTCCGCATGTGCTTAAATGAATTGGGTCGACGACGCATCCTGGGAATGTTGCATTTGTATCGACCACAGAGGGATGTGCGTGCGCTCGAGAATTGGGGCGTGACATCCACGTTTAAGTGGTATCAGAGCAGGTTAGTGTTTAGAGTGATAATGTGCAATGGGTCTTGGGATAGTTAGTAGGAATGGCCTTTATTATATGCTAATGCATATGAGTTGATTGGTAACTTGTTTGTGTGGTCACTCAATTTCTAATTTAGTGTGGAATTGGAAAGCAAATTTCTGTATAGAATCTGTATGATGAGTGACCAAGAGCAGAGAACTCCTAGGAAGAGGGCAGTAGGCCCTACGACTCAGGGTAGGATGCCGACAAGAGTCGGTACCTAAGGTGCCCAGAGTATAGCGCAAGCTGAGGCCAGTGTGAGTGGAGTAGCACTGCACCGGTTGGTACTGGGGTAACAACTCCTAGTGATCCGAGAATGGACGGCATCATGCAGGCACTAGAGACGATGGGAAATCGAATGGAGTAGTAGGCTTAGAATCTAGCTGCTGCCACCACTGCTTTAGCCACCGCTACAACAGCCGCTACCACAACCGCGACTACTGCCGCCAATGCCGCCGCTGTTGCCACACCTACCGCTACACCTGCCGAAGTTCCACCTAGGAACGTGTTTGTGAAGAGAGAGAGGCCTATGTATAAGCTAGTTAAACAATTTTTGAAGCTGAACCCTTCGAGGTTTGCCAAGGCAAGAAATCCCAAGGCCGCAGCCCTCTAGATCCAAGACTTAGAGAAGGCATTTGCATTGCTAAGCTGCACTAAAGAGGAAAAGGTCGTCCTTGCAGTCTATCAACTACAGGGAATTGCAAGCACATGGTGGAGAGCCACCAGAGGTATAGTGTTCCCAAAAAGTGTAGTTCCGAAGTAGAACGCATTCGTTGAAGTATTCAATGGTAAATAATTTTCTGACAGTGCCAAAGAACTGAAGATGGCGGAATTCCAGCACCTTCGCTAAGGTGCAATAACAATAAATTAGTACGAAGCGAAGTTCGCTGAATTATCGCAGTATGCCCCTAGACTGATCGAGGATCTAGTGGATCAAGCTAGAAGGTTCAGAGATGGGCTCAGATAGGAACTGAGGAGTCTGCTGGTGCCATTCAATTTAAAAGATTACAATGACATGTATGAACAAGCCCAGCTGATAGAGAGAGACCAGAATGAACAAGCCGCTGCATCTGGGTCGCGGTTTAGTTCTAACCAGGATGGGAATCAGTTTGGGAAGAGACCAATGACTGGAGGAAGGTATCATGTTCCACCCAACAGGAAGAGTGGGATAGGAAAGTTAGCGTCAAGCCAAAATGAAGTGTGTTGTGCTTGCGGAAGACGACATGGATCAGCCCCATGTCCTATTAGGATGGGTGCTTGTTTTGTGCGTGGCTAGCAGGGTCACATGGCCAGGAATTGCCCCAGGAGGCAAATGGGACCGCAGTTGCCGCCGTCGCCGCCGCCACCGATAGGTTAGAACTGAGGAATCGCGCCACCGAATGCGTTGCAGGGTGGTTTGAACAGGCTTCCAGCTCAAGGAAGGGTGTATGCCATCACTAGAGGACAAGCTGAGGACTCGCCTAATGTGGTCACAGGTACGATTTGGCTAAATCATCGTGTTGCTTATGTTTTATTCGACCCCGGTGCAACTCATTCGTTTATAGCTGAGCAATTTTGTTAAGCTAATAGGATTGAGTCCTGAGTTGTTGGAGTAAATGGTTAATATATCGACATCGTTAAAGGATAAGGTGTTGTCTACGATGGGTTGTCCTAGTTGCAAGTTAGTGACTGGTGAGCGAGAGGGGAAGATAGATTTGATAGTCCTAACTATGTAAGATTTAGATGTGATAATTGGCATGAACTGGCTCACCAAGAAACAAGCTAAAATGGACTGCTATCGTAAAGCAATTTAGTTTAACCCGTTAGCGGGTGAAAGTTTTGAGTTTATTAGGAGTCGAGGAGGACCCTCGATTACCTTGATCTCATCGCTTGAGGCAACCCGTTTGTTAGACGAGGGTTGCCAAGGTTACTTGGCAACTGTCGTAGATAGACAATTGAGGAGCTGAAGATCAAGGACATCGCAATAGTCCAAGAGTTTCCAAACGTGTTTATGAAAGTATTGCCAGGTCTGCTACCAGAGAGGGAGATAGAGTTTGTGATTGAGCTAGCCCCCGGGACAAAGCCAATCTCTAAGGCTCCTTACAGGATGGCATTGTCTAAGTGAAAAGAACTGAAGGTGCATATGCATGAGTTGTTAAATAAGGGATTCATATGTCCTAGTGCATCTCCTTGGGGAGTAACAATTATGTTCGTGAAGAAGAAAGATGGTTCGTTGCGCCTATGCATCGACTATCGTCAACTCAATCAAGTGACGATCAAGAATAAGTATCCACTACTAAGAGTCGACGACTTGTTTGACTAGCTGCAAGGAGCGTCGATATTTTCTAAGATCGACTTGAGGACTAGGTATCATCAACTAAGGATCATGAAGGAGGACATATCGAAGTTAGCATTTCATACTTGATACGGCCATTATGAGTTCATTGTAATGTCGTTTGGTTTCACGAACGCCCCAGCTACTTTTATGGATCTGATGAATTGAGTGTTCAAAGAGTATCTAGATAAGTTAGTGATCGTGTTCATCGACGATATCCTAGTATACTTGAGAAGTCTTGAGGAGCACGAAAGACATTTGAGGATGATACTGCGGACACTGAGGAATCATAGATTGTATGCTAAGTTTAGCAAGTACGACTTTTGATTGACTTGTGTTGCTTTCCTAAGTCACGTGATTTTAGGCGAAGGAATCTCCGTGGACCCGACCGAGATTGAAGCAGTTATCAACTGGCTAAGACCAACAACCGTGATAGAGATCAGAAGCTTTTTGGGTTTAGCAGAGTATTACAGAAGATTTGTGGAAGGGCTTTCAGCTTTAGCCTCACTGTTGACTCGACTACTAAAGAAGGAAGAAAAGTTCGTATGGACAAATAAGTGCGAGCATAGTTTCCAAGAACTTAAGTAGAGTTAACTACCACACAAGTGCTGACCATTCCATCTGGTCCTAGAGGATATGAGATCTACAGTGATGCGTCATTTATAGGACTGGGTTGCGTGCTAATGTAACATGGTAGGATTGTTGCATATGCGTCCCATCTATCGAGACCTCACAAGATGAATTATCCAACGCATGACTTAAAACTTGACGCGATTATTTTCGCTCTGAAAATTTGGAGACATTATTTGTGCGGAGAAAGATTCCAGATCTTCACAGACCATCAAAGTCTCAAGTATCTATTTTCTCAGAATGAGTTGAATATGAGACAGCGTCATTGGATGGAACTCCTGAAGGACTATGATTGTGATATCTTGTATCACCGTGGAAATGCAAATAAGGTCACAGACGCTTTGAGTCGGAAGTCTTTAGTAGCGCAGATGATACTCAATGAATGGATTTTACTCGAGAGAGGTCGCGATTTGGTTTTCAAGTTTGAGGTAGGCCACCTTTCAAATCTTATGACCACCCTCAGAATTGAGTCGGAAGTGCATATCAGAATCAAGACGCTTTAGCAGACAGACCCGAATGTTTAGAAAATCCTATAAGAGGATACCGAAAAGAGAAAAGCTAATTTCAAGATTTCTGATGATGGAACTCTAAGGTTCTGAGGACAATTGTGTGTGCTTGATGATGTAAAGCTTAAGGAGGAGATCTTATCATAAGCACATCGTAGCAGTTACAGCATTCATCCAGGTAGTATGAAGATGTATCAGAATCTGCGTCAACACTATTGGTGGTCCGGGGAGGCGGACATTGCCAAGTATGTCACCAAGTGTCTGACGTGTCAACAAATGAAGGCACAACACTGTAAGCTAGGAGGACTTCTGCAATCTCTCGAGATTCCCAAGTGAAAATGGGAATACATCACAATGGATTCTGTGACAAGCTTACCAAGGATTCAAAGAGGTAATGATTCCATTTGGGTAGTGGTCGACAGACTGATGAAGTCGGCTCACTTCATTGCAGTACGAAGGGACCTTGATTTGGACAGGCACGCAAAGCTATATGTGCGTCAGATTATTCGTCCGCATGGAGTGCCGGTGATGATTACTTCAGATCGAGACCCGAGATTTACAATTGCTTTTTGGAAGAGTTTGCAAGCTGCCTTAGGAACGAAGCTGCAGTATAGTACGGCCTATCATCCTCAAATGGATGGCCAGTTTGAGAGGACGATTCAAACCCTCGAAGACATGCTACGAGCTTGCGTGTTGGATTTTAAGGAAAGCTGAGAGGAATAGCTTCATCTTGTTGAATTTGCCTACAACAACAGCTACCAACAGAGCATTCAAATGGCTCCTTTAGAAGCATTGTGTAGCAAAGCGTGCAGAACGCCAGTGTGTTGGGATAAAGTCGGGGAACAAAAGATCACAGGCCCAGAGTTAATTCAGCAGTTAGTAGATGCAGTTGCCGTCATTAGAGACAAATTAAAGACCGCTCAAAGCCGCCAGAAAAGCTACACTGATAAGCGCCGGAGACTGTTGGAATTCCAAGTTGGTGATCACGTTTTTCTGAATGTGTCACCAATGAGGGGTACTTCGCGCTCTAGCAAGAAGGGAAAGCTGAGTCCGAGGTATGTAGGTCATTTTGAGATTCTGGAAAGAATCGGGATCCTAGCATATCGTCTTGCATTGCCATCGAGGTTAGCACAAGTGCATGACGTCTTTCACATGTCGATGTTGAGTTAGACGTGGACGACAAAGTGTCATACGTTGAAAGCCCGATTTAGATTGTGGATCAAAAAGAACAAATTCTACACACCAAGACAATTTTGTTAGTCAAAGTGATCTAGCAACACCACGGCACAGAAGAAGTAACCTAGGAAAGTGAGGATTTGATGAAATGACTGTACCCCCACCTTTTTGTTTAAAGATTTGTATGGTTTAAATTTCGAAGACGAAATATTTGTAAGAGGGGAAGAGTTGTGACATCCTGAATTTCAAGTTCTTTCTTCGATTGAATGAGTTAGGGTTTTTATCGACGCGCCTATAGTTCTTTTCCTTGAGCTGATCACTCACGAGATAACTAGCCTATCAGGTGAAGCCATTAAAGAATATAAACGCAATAAACTTGAGAATTCGACCAGGAATCGACCGTTCAACCGTGCCAATCTACAAGAGTCATTACGACACTATCAAAATTGATTAGAGACCAAAGATAGGTCGTGCGATTAGTGTGTGGGTGATTCCACCAAATTGCAAAATTTCTGTCGAACGGCACTAGACCGATTTTTCTATCATTTTGGTGCCCCATGTCCGTATTTGAAACCTCGCGATTTTCACGACAATCGAAAGTCATCAATGTGTCAAAAATGTACAACATGGCTTAAAAATAATCAATCACGGGTCAAATGCACTAAAAATTCCTAAAAGCTACCTGGTAGGTTAAGTCACGCTAAAATTGCGTCAGATTGAAATAACCGCAAAATTGAACCCTTTCATAAATTGAAAGTTTTGTTATGTCACGAGTCATTAAAAGACCGTCGACTTCTTCTCCAAAGATTTTTTTGCAAATCAAGATTTTCAGTAAATTTTCAAAGTAAGGGTATTTTGGACCAGAAAAATCCGAGGGCCATTTTTGGTCGTCTTTTTGGGATTTAAGTTGAATAGATTGACGAGGAAAAATGTTAATTTGGCCGAGGAAATCTTGGTTAAATTTATGGACTTCGAATTGAGTTAATTTGAAGGAGAATTGATTGGGAATTAAATCCAAATTGAGTGGACAATGCACAAATTCGTAGCCCCCCATGGTGTGCAACATTTGGACCCTTGGGAGGTTTTTTTTTTTTTTTTTTGGTCGGAAAAGGAAATAATATATAATCAAGGTAAAGAAACAAAGAAGTCCGTTGCATGGGCTTCAGCATACATAAGGTCTAAAAGCGAAGCAGGAGGGGACGTAACCCAATTCGGTGGTAAAGTGCCAGTACAATAGGCCTTTGCGGCCCAATCAGCCACAAAATTGGCCTCTCTTCTACAGTGTCGCACACTTAGGTTATGGAAAGAAGAAAGCTTGGCCACCGCTGCTACAAGGAGAGCTCTCGCCTCCCATGGCATCGAGTGCAGATCATGGACGGCTTTCACCAACACTAGACAGTCGAATTCGATGACAAGGTGGTTCTGATCCTAACCTTGTTGCAGTAGATGATCGAGGGTGATGAGGAACACTTGGATCTCGCTTTGCAGAGCTGAAGCTGCTGGGAAATCACAGGTAAAGCCATGTATAATAGTGCTTAAGTGATCTCTGTGTATGCTCTCCATCACGCCTATTGTACTATTAGGACGATAGGCCCCATCGATATTAATTTTCACCACTCCAGGTTCTGGTGGCTGCCACAGCGGATCAGATTGAAGAGGAGATCGGCTTGTTCACATCAATGGCTGGGCGGATAGGTTTGTGGTGCATACCTAGGCAAATGCCACATTCATGACCTAAAGGTGATCGGGGTGTTGCTGGCGGAAGACAAATCGATTGCACGCCTTCCATATCTACCACAAAAGAGACGCAATCATTTCCAGACCAAGATAGGTACGTTGTTGTTCAATCTAAGTTACTAACCACACATCCATCCTTGTTACTGACCGTTGAGTGATGTGGATACTGATCTGTGGATGTGACCATATACGGCGCATCCATGGACATAAAAGAAAGAGGTGTTCTTTAGTTTCTGGTGTGAGGTGAGAGTAGAGAGGGCATGTCGGATCGGTGGTGATGCATAATTGAAATAGGTTGGCTTTCGTAGTTAAGGCATTATGGCATAATGACCAGAGGAAAGGTTGAATTTTGGAGGCAAGTTTCACGGCCCAAATGGTTTTCTATAGTAACTTGGGTGACTGATAGGATGATGAAGGTGTGTTCAGCTGACTACTGGGAATGGCTTGTCTGAATATATGATAGCCATTTTTCACAAAATATTTACCATTTAGAGTCCTAGTCCACATAAGTTGGTCAGAAATGTATTGAGGTCTAACATGAGTTGTAAGAATATCTTGGACTGTAGAGGCATCAAATTGTTGGTTGAGAAGAGGAATGTTCCAATTGTTGTTGTCCGGGTCCAACAGCTCAGCTACAAATATCGAGGCATCCCTAATAGCAGGGTCCCTTATGACTCCTCTAGGGAGCCATCGATCTTCCCGGACTTTAATTGTTTGTCCATTGCTAACGGACGATTGTAGGTGAGGTAATATGGATTCCCTCCCAAAGAGAATACTCTGCCGTCCCCATAAAGGTCTTGCTCCCCTATTGGCATGCATAAAATCATGTGAGTGGAAATAAAGCCCTTTAAAAAGGGTGCTCCATAACATTGTTAGGTTTTGGAGTAACCGTCGTGCTTGCTTTCTGAGCATGGATTTATTAAAGTCTTGGAGATCCCAAAAGCCGAGACCCCCACTATCCTTTCATCGTTTAAGAATAGCCCAATTTTTCCAGTGGATACCTGCTTTAGTACAATCTCTCTGCCACCAAAACCGAGCAACTTTATGTTCAATGGATTTGCAAATAGACGTAGGAATTTTGAAGATGAACATGGCATACTGAGGTATTGCTTGTACGACAGTCTTAAGCAAAATTTCCTTTCCACCCTTAGAGAGCAGACTTTCTTTCCATCCCTCCAGTTTGGCATTCACCCTTCCCAAAATCCAAGCAAACAAATCCTGTTTAGATCTGCCCCAATCCGACGGTATACCTAGATATGTGCCAATCCTATCAATCACTGGTATCGAAGTGCTCCTGCTAAGTTTTCTTGTAGACTAAGAGGACAGGCTTTGTTGAAGAAGATTTTGGATTTATTTCTATTAACAGCCTGACCAGTAGCAAAGCAATATTGATTGACAATGTTGGCTAAATTCTGACATCAATTAATTTGCCATCTAAAAAGAAAATAGCATCATCAGCAAAGAACAGATAAGAAAGAGTGGGACACCACCTATTCAGCTTCATGCCTTTGAGATGACCCATGGTAATTGCTTGGTGTATAAGATGTGAGAGGATATTCACTAGAATGATGAAAAGGTAGGGGAATAGAGGATCGCCCTATCTGATACCTCGGGTAGGTTGGAAGTATGGTGAAAGTTCATGTGGCATCCCAAAATTTCATGGCAACTTCTAGAGGCATTACGACCTATGGAAAAGTGAATGGTTGTGTCGTTGAAGTATGTTGTGGCCACTAGACCGAAGAATTGTAATAGATTAAGGCCAAACACTTTAATGGAAAGATATCTTCTGTTCTCGGGTTATCAAAGTTGGTGCTATAGGATAATTTGATAATGAGAATTTTGTTCTTGGCTATGCACCTTATGGATTTGATTTTTTATGGATTTATGTTGCAAGCTTTATGGCCAAGTGAATAAGTGTAATTAGGTGATAATTAAAGGGAAAAATTAGAGAAGAGTGGGCTGAATTTTTAGGCCCAAGACCAACCCCACCATTCGGCCCTTTTGGCCTGGCCCGCGAAGCCCAAAGAAAAGGAGCTGTCGTTGACCAAGGGGAGGAGGCCCGGCCCATCTTCTAGCCCATCATGTGCATGGGAAAAATGCCAAGTGTCTTTCCCTTAGGGCCAAGTGGCATTAGCCATGCAAACCAAATGATTGCAAATGATGAAGGGGAAAGAAAGAGAGGGAGAGTGGGCGGATTGAGAGAGAGAGTGACCGTCCGAGAGAGAGAGAGAGAGAGAGAGAGAGAGAGAGAGAGAGAGAGAGAGAGAGAGTGAAATCGAGAGAGGGAGAGCGAGCATGCGTGCGAGAGAAGAAGGGGAAGAGGGAGGCCGTTCGCTGCTGTTCGTCGCCGCCGTCGAGCCACCGAGTCCCACCTTGCCCCGCTGTCTTTGCTTGCAGTGTTGTGCTTGGATTAGAGGCAAGTAGAGTCCATAAAAATACCCTTTGCTTGCTGTGATATGTTTTGTGAGGGATGATAAACTTTGGTTGTGGTAGAAGTGAAGAAATTCGAAGCTTTGGGGAAGAATATGGTAGCCTTGCATTCTGTTTTCTAGATAGGCAGTCCGACCTTTGATGCATTCGTGAGCTGCATGAAACTTTTTAGTTGGAATCTCACTTTGACTTATTGATAAAAGTTGTAGAGAACTTCTTGGAGAGTAACATATCAAAATTTCAGAATAAATGAACAAGTATAGACCGGTGAAACTATTTTTCTTTGAAGAAGTTAAATCTGGAAATCGTAATGCTGACTTAGTGTGATTATGTGAATTTTATAAAATTCTCCGGTTGAAATTTGATCTCATGTTCTGAATAAAAGTTGAAGATGAAATGTTAAAGAGTAACATACTAAAATTTTAGAGAAAATGGATGAGTTTAGGTTGGTGAAACGATTTTATCCGAAACAGTTAGATCTGGAATTCGGTGCCGAGGGTTATGGACGGTTATGGTTATTATAGTTTTTAATCTATCACAAATCTGGTTTCGAGTTCTTCATGAAATATTTACTTCTGGATTTTTTCTATAACATATAAAAATTTCAGAATTTTTAGAGTGATTTAGGATTTTTACTGAATTTGTGAATGAAACTGTGTATGGCAATATTCCGAAATTATAAAGACTGATGTGTGGACTGTACCGAATTGTATGATGTTCTTTTGATATGGTGCTCTTCATGGAATATTTTCCTCTAGATCTTGTATATAACATGTCGAATTTTTAGAATTTATTAAGGCTGTTTACTAATTTTCCAAGAATTATGACCAAAGGAGTACAATATGGTTTTATCCAAAATTTTGCTGTATTTTCAAAAATAAATGAAATTGCTCCATGTGATATAATGTCTTGAGTGGTTGATTATGCTGCATATGTGGTGACATATGGCATGTTATATGACATCAAAAGTTGGTTGAGACCTTTGACATTGTTGCATCAAATGCCATGTTGAAATTGAGATACATGTGTGAATATAAATTGAGATAATAACGAGACCGTCGGAGGTGTGAGCCGACAATGCCTGAGGAGTGTTAGGAGGCCCGGAGTGTGGGTGCCGCATGCCCTGGTAATGTTGGGATGCCCGGTGGTGTGTGCCGAAAGCCCTGGAGGTGTGTACCGGGGGGATTCCTCATGATGCTAGTTGGGATACGAGATGCCCGGAGTGTGTGTGCCGAATGCCTGGAGGTGTGTGCCGGAGGCTCCTTGCAATGCCAGGTTGGATGCGAGCGATAAATTGTGGGATGCAAACATTGGTCCCTAGGAAGAAAATGATGTGATCTAATTGAAAGATAAAGATCGAGAAATTGAATCATATGGCATGCGATGAACCTCATGGGAATGCAAGCATGAAGTGCATGGTGGTATATGTATGTTGCATGGTGATATATGCATGGCTGCTTGATGATATAAGTACAAGTGCATGGTGATTTATGCATGTTGTATGGTGATATATGCATGGCTCTAAGGTGAGGTATGCTTGAATGCATGAATGATATGTGTTTTATTCATGATACCTTGATTGTTTTGTTTGACGCATTGTGTAGTTTGGTGGATCTTTACTGCTAAGTGGTTGTACTCACCCCTTTGTAGATTAACATTTCAGATTAGAAAGATGCCTCTTTCACCAGTCGTGTGTGGTACATTCTATGGCATACCTACTAACGTTAATGTGGAGTGCATGGAGCATTCCTGTATTAGTGTACCTGGTCTAGTATTTGTCCGAGTCCGTGTCTTGGTGATGTATGACGTGGGTGTTGTTGATGGCCCTGTTATCCAAGAGTTTTTGTCTATTCACGTTCGATGCAATGGGGTGATGCAAGGAATGCTGCCGCCGCCACCTCCCGATGCATCGGATTGGGTATGATGGCACGTATGACTGGTGGGAGCTGACACTTTTTTGGGGATAACCGACGCTTGTTGATGGAGGGGTGTACATGTTTGAAGTAGGGTCAAGTTCTCTTTTGAGTTATAGCCAAGTATAGTTAAAAATCTTGGCCTTTTGCTATACCGACCTGAGATGTCCATCATGAAAATGTAAATAAAAGTGACTCGGCTTTGTCTTTTTATTTGGTGCGTAGTTGGTGTGCATTGCATTATTGTTATTGAAGTAAGGGATGGTGAGACTCATTTATGCTTCCATTAATGAGCTGCGTTGGGACCTTTACAAAAAAAAAAAAAAAAAAAAAGTGGGAGAAGAATCTTATTGATCAACCCCTATGAACTATGATTCCACTTTAATTAAAAAGTCTCAAGGACTGGTATGTAGTAGGATAAGTGATAAGTACATGTGGCGACCCTAACGGATCGAGGGCCGTTGAAGGGTGCCACAGTTCACCATTGAATTTAACACTAAAAGACACTGTCGTTATACATTGCATGATCCATTGTACCCATGTAGCATGAAAGCCTAGAGTGAGGAGATAGTCTTGGAGGAAATCCCACTCTACCCGGTCATATGCCTTTTGCATATCTATTTTGAGAACGGCTCGAAATTGGCGCCTGCATTTTCTAACTTTAATTTGATGAAGCACCTCTTAGACTATTAAAATGTTATCTTAAATTTGGCATCCACTTACAAAGGCGCTTTGATCCTTGGAAATAAGCTCAGGCAGGTACGGCTTAAGGCGGTTGGCGATCACCTTAGAAATGATTTTATAGGCATAATTACAAAAGCTGATGGGATGGTATTGGTCTAGTCTTTCAAGATGTGGTACCTTGGGGATTAGGGAGATGATGGTTTTATTGAGATCTGGTGGCATGACTCCAGAAAGGAAGAATTGCTGCACTTATGAGAATAGTTTGTCCTGGAGAATGTCCCAATGATTTTGATAGAAGAGTCCATTCAAACCGTCTAGGCCCGGGGCTTTAGTAACCCCCAGTTTGAATGTAGCCTATTGAACCTCCTCCCTAGTGACAAGAACTGTTAAGGACATGTTCATCTCGTCAGTAATAACACGAGAACATTGTTGCAGAATAGGCCAATAATCACAATATCCCACTGTCTGATATAGATGTGAAAAGTAATACATTGTCATCTTCTTTAAAAGTCGAGGATCACACACCCAACCTTGGTTATCGTCCTACATCATACTAATTTTATTACGTTATCTTCTTTGAATGGTCATTGCATGGAAAAATTTAGTGTTTTTATCCTCCCATCTTAGCCAATTGATCCTAGAGCGCATCGCCCAAAATTGTTCTTCTTGTTGCCATAATTTATGAATTTGTTTTTTCAGGTGAGTAACCAACGATGCGTCATAGTGATGAAGGGTCTGATTAGTGTGACTTTGAAGTTGCTAGTGCAAAGCTGCAAGTTGATGATGTCCCTTGGAAAATTTCGATCTACTCCACTGAGCCAGAGCGATGGAAACTAGCTTTAGTTTGGATGGTAGGGCGGAAGTAGGTGACTGTGTGGAGTTCCATGATCGAGCAACGATGTCACGGTAGTAGGGTCTTGGATCCAAAAAGCTTCGAAGATGAAGGGCCGATGGCATCGACAAGGTAAGGCTTCAGTGGTTAAGAGCAAGGGGCTATGATCCGACCCCACCGCAGGTAAAGCAAACACATCAGCCTCAGGGAAAGTGAGACGTTAATCCAGAGTACATAGAACCCTATCCAATCTTTCCTTGACAAAGTCATCACTAGCCCTATGATTCATCCAGGTAAAAGTACAGCCTTTGCTTTCTATGTCCATGAGTGAATAGTCATGTAATACATCTCTAAAAGATTGTATTCTATGAGAATTGGCGAAGCGCTTACCTGTTTTTTCCCAATGATAGAGTATTTCATTAAAGTCATCGACACAAATCCATGGAAGGGCATTGGAGGCGCTGATAAGCCGTAGGGTTGCCCATAGTAGATGGCGTTGTTGGATAGTAGACGAGGCATGAAGGCAGGTGAGTCTCATCTGATTACCTCCCATTAGATTAGTGCAAATGACAACAAAAAACTCCGAAGCAGAGCATTCCAACATTAGATTAAACTGATCATTCCAAAAAAGAGCCATCCCCCAGCTAAACCTATAGGATTTAGCAAAAAAGAGTTAGGATAGTTGAGTCTCTTTTGCAGCCGTTGAACTACGACTTCTTGGTTCTTAGTTTCCACCAAAAAAATAACGTTGGGCCTCTCTTTAGCAACTAAGGCCTTGAGGGATTTAACTGTCAGGGGGTTGCCCAGCCCCTGGCAGTTCTAGCTCAAGAGTTACATTTGTCACTTGATGGCTTTTTTGGGCAAGCTACCACAGCCCATTGGCCGACTTCTTCGGTTTCCAAGATCGAAGTATCCATAAGTTATATGTCATCAAGGTCGTCATGTTGATTTAGTCGTGGAACATAAGAAGTATACCACTTCAATTTTTTGCTTGTGCTTGCTTTGGTGTTAATTATGGTTTGATTTGTCTTCTTTGGGTTAGAGGAGCCCACTACTAGGTCTTGAGGAGATTTCATCTTGGCACAGACAAGATCCATTACTACTATTGTTGGAGTTTTTGACTGCTGGCTTGCTGGAGTTACTGATGGTTGGCTTGCTGGAACAAGGCATTAAGCAAATATGTCGATGCTCTTAAGGGGAGGCAAAGCTGGCGATTGGAGAATTCCCCTGTTACTGTTATCGATGGGAGGCTGAGCCGTGACCAGTTGATGTGATGGTGGGGGTGTTTCTGGGATGACCTCTTCCGACGATTCATGCATGTCTTGCCGTTCGTAGAAGGCTTTCCAGTATGGGCTATGTTCTTGAACTTCCACCCTTAACCATTGACTGTACGCCATTTTTTTCTTTTCCCTCCATCTTAGCTTCATTAAAAGGATAATCCTTACAGTACATGGCATAGTGTCCGAGCTTACCATAGGAATAACAAAAATGTGATAGGCATTCATACCAAAAGTCTAGCCAAATGTTTTCTCATTGAGTTTGATTAACAGTCCTGTCTTCAAAGGTTCCTGCACATTGAGATCAACCCTTGCTTTCCCAGCTCGGAGTGAAGTGCCCTCCTTACTTTCTATGCAAATTTCCAGTACTTTGCCTATGTGCCTGATAGCCCTTTCTAACATATTTTCAAAGCACCATTCTAACGGAAGACCAAAGACTTGCACCCAAAATGCACAAGTAGAAAAGTCATAACAATGCAGCGACGTATTGGGGATCCAAGGCTTAAAGATAACTAAATGGCCAAAAAAAAGCCAGGGGCCCCCATCCAAAACACGTTGTTTTTCTACCTCAGATTTGAACTTAGCTACATACAAGCCTGCTTCCCGAGCAGAAATGTCGACCTGGTTTGTTCTCCAAGCACGCCTTAAAGTACTCTAAAAAGCTTGTAAGTTTATGGATGGATTGGATAGAATTTGACCTACCAATATCAATTTGCATTCTTCAATTTTCTCTACAGGTGGCGCATCATTCTAGACCTTAATCCCTTGTTCCGGCTAGAGTCAACCCATTCGGGAGTAGAGGGCAGCAAGACGAGAGGCTTCTTCCTCGTCATGTTCGTCCATGAGTTCAGGGGTTCAATAATAAGCATCGACTAGAGAGCCAATTTGGAAAGAGGAACACACATGCCGATGTTCGAGGTTCAGCAGTAAGCATCAATCAACGATATGGAAGTTTCAGGGAAGCAAGTGAAGAGGTACCATTCAAGAAAGTTAGGTCGAGATGAGTGAACTCTAAAGCCCACCAACTAGCAATGAGGATGAATAGAGATGAGGTAGAAATCGAAGATGGGTGAAAATCTAGAGGGGAAGGTGATGGAATCAGGTGGGAACAAAACCATATTAGAATTCTAGATAGATGAGAACATCAATGGTTGACAAAGGATGAGAGGAATCACTGGGTTGAGAAACAGGGAGGGATACAAAGACGGAACAAGAAGCGTGAAATTGGGGTTTAGGGTTCTAGACTACCATGAGGGTAGAAAATGACTCTACATTTTGAGAGATTGAGTAATCGTTTAATACCCAGAAAATGAGCAAAATGAAGCATTAGACCCTTGGGAGGTTAGCCAAGGAAGCTTTGACAGCTACAAATGGCTGAGGAAGACAGCCAAGCTTGGTAGGGCCATGAACTTGAGTATTTAGATATTTTGGTGGCCCCCTCCTTAACCAGCATCCCTCTTCTACCTTAAGTAGCCACCTTTCTCCATTTGTGACCATTTTGAGAGCTCAAGCTGCAGAGAAACCGAGCTAGCAGCCCCCTCCTCTGTCGCACGCCCGTCCGAGCTCGCTCTCACCATCCCCTCCATTGTGCACCCACTGTGAGTTGTGCGTCCCCCACATGCACAGTTCACTCGTCCCGCGCTGTCTCGCCTCCTATCGCGCCCTAGACCGCCATCGAGCTCAACCAGAGCGTCATCGTGGCCATCCAAGCTGCCGAAGCAGCCGTCGTCTCCCGCAACAGCAACGCGCTACCCCATCTCACTATTCTAGCCATCTAAGCAGCTTGGTTCCATCCCTGCAAGCCAAGAGTAGAAACCAAACTCTCAGCCTAGCTTAGAGCTTTAGGAGGTTTTTCCAAGCCTTTCCCGGCCCGCTTGGCTTCATTGCTAGGAGGTTTGTCACCCGTCTCCGCAACACCGTCGTCGTGGACTCACCAGCTCGCTAATCCGATGAGTTTACTCTCTAAACTCTACTTAAGGAGTTAATTATGCTTAGGAGGAATTAGCTTAAGTTATTTAGGAATTATGTAGTTAATTAAATTAGATTAGCGATTTAATTATTCAACTATGCATGTTAGGTGGTTAGATTAGATTAATTAAGGCCTAGATAGGATGTATAATTTATCTAGATAGGTTCAGGAATTTTCCCATACCATTTAGGCAGTTAATTTAGCAATTACGGCCTAAGTTAGTATTTTTGATATTTAAATTTAATTATTTAATTAATTTTGGTAATTATTTAATTATTTAATATTTTCCAGAAATTATACCAGGATAGTCGGTGACCGGAATTTTATGTTGATTGCAATGGTGTGTTCAATTTGTGTAAATTGAGTGCTAATTGGAAATTTGGTCAATTATTCCAAAATTTGTAAATTTCAATATTTATTCAAAAAATCCTGGATGTCGGGTTTTAACACCAAAAATGATTTTATATACTATATAAAATAGTGGGATTTTAAAAAGAAGGTTATGAATTTTTCAGGTTCAATTTGACCGTGTACCCACACACGACTATTTTCACCGGGTATTTTTAATACGAAGAAAATAGGCCAGGATCACTAGCTTAATTGAGACATTTGAGTGCAACGCACGGTGTCCTGGACCAAGATTGAATGGTCGTGTGTTAGTTAAGAGAACTCGTCCCAAGCGTTTACACCGAACGTTATCCTATATGGGATTTGGGTCACAATAGATTCTGGACCTATACTCCTTCAGGAAAGCCGTCTTTGAGAGACGTAATCGTGCTCAATGGGGTAAGACGATGCCTGGTTATGCTAGTAGAATGCCAAACTTAGGAGTAGGCCGTACCGTAGAAAGGCATAATTATCAATTGGAACGCATGATTGATTGAGTTAGATGCACCTGATTACGAGACAAAACTATGTGGCGTGGTTTAGGACGTGTCAATGACGATTTGGCCTTATAATCGGGACTCCTGTGATTGATTGAGTTGAGGAGACATTTCAATTGTTGTGGGCTGTGATGATATGCATCGTGTATATGAACCGTGCTAACGTGCAAGAGGGAACTGAGGCGAGGTAAGTTCTTTGTATTGTGTGGCTAGGCCACCCTCGGATGTATTTCCTTTCTAATCAGGGTTTAGGGAGTGAACTTGCTGAGATAATGTCTTATTCCGTCGTACGCTTAACTTTTCAAGTCCTTAAATGGTGGTTGTGGAGGACCCAAAGCCTAGAGTCTGTGGAGGTGGAGTCCGAAGGATCGGCGTATGTATCCGACTAGTTTGTCGTAAAACAACTTCCTTTTGAGAGTCGATCTTTTGTAGACTTTTGGCTAGACTCGTTTTGTACCTAAACCCAATTGTTTTATAAGAGTGGCTTTTGTGAAATGTCGCCCTGCTTTTCTATCACATGCTGTTTGCTATCAGGAATTTATTGTTTCGCTTCCGCATGTGCTTAAACGAATTGGGTTGGCGACATGTCCTGAGAACATCGCATTTGTATCGACTACAGAGGGATGTGCGCGCACTCGAGGATCGGGGCGTGACAGTTTGAAATAGGAAAGTCCAAACATTGACTTGGACTTGGATTTACTTAAGATCTACATAAATATTTCAGTTTGAAGTCAACGAGATAAAAACAGAGGAAAGAGTCAAATTTTTAGGGTTTGACCGAATCATGCGAATTTCTTTTCGAATAGAAATCGGTATGTCTTCTCTTCATGCATATAAATAATTTTCTACTCATGGGACTCTCTTTAGCGAAGCACACATATTGAAGCATTGTTTTACTCTAAGTGTCGTGGCTGTTTTATTACTGAAAGACACAAGTGCTGGGTGCTTGGCATTGGGTCTTTGTGTTGTTCTTGCTACAAAGCTTACTTGTGAATTACATCCAAGAAGTTTAGTGTTAAAGCTGATCAAATCTTAAGGTAAGGTTTGCATGTAATTCCTTCGTGAGATTGAGAGATTATTTCTTGAGAAACTCTAGGACTAAATGCCGCGTGCGTCATTGGGTGTAATTGAGGCTTGGGAAACACCGCGAGAGTGCTTGAGTGACTCGAATGTGTAATCTCTTTACATCACTTGATCAATAGTGAAATTCATCGCTAGTCTCCCCATGGACATAGGTCTTTATGACCAAATCACGTAAATCCGGTGTCCGATTTATCTTCTTCTTATGTCTATATATTATTGTTCAACCGCTCATTTTCCGCAACACTTGGTATCAGAGCCAAACTTGGCTAAGTTGAAGCGAATCGATAGCAACAGAAGAAGTAAAAGTGAGAATCAATAGATTTGATGGGAATGATTTTGGTTTTTGGAAATTCAAATTGAAGATTATCTTTATCAAATGAAACTACACTTACCATTGTCTAGGGAGAAACTAGAGTCGATGAAGCAAGCTGATTGGGATTTGCTGGTTAGACGAGCTATGGGTGTTATTCGACTGACGTTGGCTCGTAACATCGCGTTTAACATCGTGAAAGAGAAGACCACTACTGACTTGATGCAAGCCCTATCGGATATGTACGATAAACCCTCTACGATCAACAAGGTCTATTTGATGCGACGTCTATTTAATTTGAAGATGAGCGAATATGCGTAAATTGCATATCATATCAATGAATTCAATGTGATTGTTAGTTAATTGAGTTCAGTTGAAATTGACTTTGAAGATGAGGTACATGCTTTGATTTTGTTATCCTCATTGCATGATAGTTGGAATATTAATGTTACTATCATTAGTAATTCCTTTGGATCAACAAGTTTGACATTTGATGGGTTCAAAATTTGATTCTCAGCAAGGACATTCGTAGAAAAGAATCTGGCGAACTTATATCTGCTGCTTTTGTTAGATGTATGCCCTAAAGCTGCTATGTAATAGTTACATATTAGGGATTTCATTTGTACATATAAGGATTATGTTATTATTATTATTATTTTAAGGAAATTGATTAATTATTAATTAATTAATTAATTAATTAAAGTGGAAATGGTCAGCAATTTTTGCTGACCACTTCACACAAATACGTGCACATGCACGCAAATGGATGATGGTCAGCATGACCATCATACACGAATTTTATTCGTGCATGGATGGTCAGCGGTTGCTGACCGTTCCATTCATGCTCGATCGTGCATGAGAATGAGGATCAGCAACGGTTGCTGATCCCATGATTGGCAACCGTTGCTGATTCGTGTATAAATATTAAAAAAGAAAGGCTGCAAAAGGTTGCAACAAAGAGAAATTTTCTGTGGGCATGCGTCTTGTGTTTTAGAGACATACGAGTGATGCTTTGCTGAAAATAGAGAGCAAAGTGTGTGCGTGTTCTTGTGTCTTTGCGGCGCAAGAAAGAAGAGCATTATCTCGTTCAGGCCGTGACTACTATACATCAAGAATACGACGGATTGTTTCCACGTGATTGCTAGCACGATCGAAGTGGTGAACATCTGAAATTTCTCTCTTCAATTCGACGTTCGTTGTTGGTGTGTCTGAACTAGAGGTCCGACACTTGCGGGACTCGAACTGTGGAACATCTGAACCGACTTGTTTCAAAGCGCGCTTGAGAGGTATTTTGTTTAACTCTCTTTTATGTTTAGATTTTTTATTAAAACGCACAAACAACGCCTTAGGAGAATCATGTGTAAAATATATCTTTGTTTCTGCTGCGTTCATTTCATTAATTTTTCTTATACATGATTCATGAAACCCCAACAGTGGTATCAGAGCCAACCTTAGGCGTTTTTCGTGCGTTTAATTGATTTATAGTTCAAATATGTTTTTGCGTTCTAATGGCCAATTTATTTTTATTAAGAGAATTGGTTCTCTTGCTCAAATGTGGCCTATAGAAGTTGATTGATTTATGTGATAAATTTAATCAACAAAGCAAAAATTAGAACTAAATCAATTTTGAATCAAAAATCCGTAACTTGTTATACTTGATGTTTATATTTTACAAATGATATGCAGAATTTTATGCATGCCTTTCAGAGCTTTAAATTTTGAATTAATGGCTCGTAAGGAAGGGTGGTGATCATGGAAAAATCCCTAAATGTTGTGATTGTTGTATGGATGAATGTATGATGATTACAGGTTTTTTTTTTTGGGATGTAATTATTAAATGGAGGCTGCGTCCTTCCTTTTATTTTACTTTAATTTTTCTTGATATGTAATTTTAGTATAGTTTAGTATTTCAATTGTTGATATAAATACTACAAGAGAGGAGGAGCCATTGGAGGAGCCATTAAACCGGTGAGCTCTTTGGGCCCGGTCTTTGAAGAGTTCAAAGATTGAAGAAAAAGTGAAGAGCAGGTCCATATTATTAAAACATTAAAATGGCTAAATGGGTCTCTTTGGCTCGAGACCCATTGAACCATAATTCCATGATCATCACATAGGATAGATATTATGTGATATCTATTTATTTATTGTGTTTATGATATCGTGCATGTTAAACCGGTTAATGTGCAAAGTGAGACCGTTAATAACGACCCAAATCTCCTTACAAATAATATTCAGTCGAAAAAGGTTTCGGACTCGTGGCCTTCCATCGTCGTGGTTTGATCCAATATTATAGTGGTTAACTAACCGGTTATGGATACATAGGGGTTAATTACCATTTATAATATTGGACCACTCCATTATGCATATGATGCTGTGGGGTTGGAGCCAAATGATTTCTAATAACTGTCAGGTGAGGGAATCATTTGTGTTTTCAATACTTGCATGAGACGATGGGCTAGACTTAACTATGATCATGATGCCAATAACTGTTAGGTGAGGCTTTCATGGTCTAGAGGCCGAAGTTATGATTGGGACTCGCATATGATGCGTTGAACAAGCTGGTTCACTCACTAAGTTCATAGGACACCAATAACTGTTAGGTGAGGTGAACTGGGCTAGTGGGACTCCAATCCCCACTAGTAATCTTTACCCAACAAAGATTACCGCTTCCCATCTTAAGGAGTATGGGATTCAAATATAAATTTAGTGGTATGATCTATTTCATTTAAAGGCCAAAATGAAATAGTTACTTTGAAAGATACAACGGCTAACAATTTATTTTCTGCAACAGATATATTATTACTTTGAAAATTGTGACCACAAACCCACTCGCTTCTATACTTGACAAGAATTGTTTGACTAAACCCAATTTCACTGATTGGGTGAGGAATTTGAGAATTGTTCTCAATTAAAAAAAAAATGGATATGTGCTTGATGAAAATATGCCAGCCTCCTTTCCTGAGGGTGGGACCCAAGAGGAACGTGTCACTTATGATAAGTGGCATGATGATAACTTAAAAGTTAGGTCATATATGCTTGCTTCGATGAATAATGAATTACAAAAGAAGTATGAATCTATGGAAGATGCTAGGTCGATCATTTTGCATTTAAAGGAATACTTTGATGAGAATGGTCGAACCTCTAGATATGAGATATCTAAGGCATTGTACCGTATGAGGATGGCTGAAGGATCATCTGTTAATGATCATGCTTTGAAAATGATCTAGCACATTGAAGAATTGGCTAGGCTGAATCTCGTTATGGACAATGAGTTAGCTGTGGATTTGATCCTCCAATCTTTACCTGATTCCTTCTCTAGTTTTGTCCAAAACTTCCACATGCATAAGATGGAGAAAACTCTTGCTGAGTTACATAGCATGCTGGTAGTTTATGAGAAGGAAATGCATAACATGAGGCCAAATGTAGTGGCTATGGCTAAGGCTTCTTCTTCAAAGGGTAAGACTGTTTTAAAGAAGAATAAATGGAAGAGGCCTGCCAAACCTGTTGTGCAACCAAAACCCATGATTGATAAAGTGAAATGTCATTACTATGGTGTCAAATGGCACTGGAGGAGGAACTGTAGGAGGTACCTCGTGAGCTTGAAGGTCAAGCCCAAGAACCAACCTTATGAATGTATGGTGTCTATGCTTATTGAAACTAATCTTATGGTTAGTGTTGAATCCAGCTCATGGGTTCTAGATTCTGCTGCAACTTCACATATTTGTATGTCTTTGCAAAATCTGGAAATAAGCAGGATGCTAGGGCGAAATGAGATTGTCCTGGCGTTTGCCAATGGAGCAAGAGTTGCTGCATTAGCTATAGGGACTTTTCGTTTACGTTTCCCTTCTGGACATGTAATGGTTTTAAAGAACTGTTTGCATTATAAGAATGTTGTTAGGAACATCATCTCTATACCTCGTTTGGGTAAAGAGAATTATGAATTTTCTTTTGCTGATGATGTATGTTCTATTTATCATAATAGAAGATGTGTTGGTTCTAGCTTATTAACCAACAATCTTTATACCATTACAATGTCCAAAGAATGCGATTACCAATGTCAATAAGCAAAATAGAATTGATATAAATGCCATAACTAATAAACGCCCTAGAGACGGTCCAAATAAAAAGTATGTTCGGCATCTTCGATTAGGTCATATTGGAGAAGACAGAATTAACAAGTTGAGTAATGATGGATACATTGATCCTTCAAATTTTGAGTCATACTCGACTTGTGAGGCATGTCTTCTAGGAAAAATGACCAAAGCGCCTTTTGTGGGACAAAGTGCGCGAGCTGCTGACATATTAGAATTAATACATACAGATGTATGTGGACCAATTAATGAAACTGCTAGAGGTGGTTATAATTACTTCATTACCTTCACCGATGATCAGTCACGGTATGTTAATTTATACCTCATGAAGTATAAATTTGAATCCTTTGAAAAGTTCAAGGAATTCAAGGCTAAAGTTGAGAAACAAACGGGAAAATGTATTAAGGCTCTTCGATCGGATCGAGGAGGTGAATACCTTAGTACTGAATTCCTGGACTATCTTAAAGAGAATGTCATTTTATCACAATGGACACCTCCGGAACTCCGAACATAATGGTGTATCGAACGAAGAAATCGTACTTTATTAGATATGGTACGATCTATGATGAGTTACACCGATTTGCCAATATCCCTTTGGGGATATGCCCTTGAGACAGCTGTATATATACTGAATAGAGTGCCGTCCAAATCTGTTCCAACTACGCCCTATGAGATATGGCATAGTAGGAAACCTAGTCTTAATCATATTAAGATTTGGGGTTGTCCAGCTTTTGTGAAAAAGCTAAAAATGGAAAAATTGGAGGCAAGATCTGAACAAGGTCGCTTCATTGGATATCCAAAGGAAACTCTTGGATATTATTTCTATTTTTATTCAAACCAAAGAATTTTGGTATGCAAGCACGCTTTTTTTGGAGAATCAGTTCATCCAAGAAAGTGGTGCTGGGCGGAAAATAGTCTTTACAAGAAGAAAATAATGAAATGCCAAACAACCGAGTTCAAATACCAATCTCTGATTTAGTGGGAGCTTCTGATACACAACCTCTTAGGAGAAGTGCGAGAATGTCTCACCCACCTACTCATTATAGACACTCAGTTGATCATATTAAACCATTATTCATTGTGAATGATAGTGATCAACCTGGTGATCCTAAAACCTATGAGGAGGCGATGTTGGACATTGATTCTGGAAAATGGCTGGAAGCCATGAAATCCGAAATGGATTCAATGTATTCCAATGAGGTTTGGACCTTGACTGACCTGCCTGATGGTATTGTACCAATTGGTTGTAAATGGATCTTCAAGAGGAAGATGAATGTTGAAGGTCAAATTGGAATTTACAAAGCACGGCTAGTGGCGAAAGGATATCGTCAAAAAGAATGAATTGATTATGATGAAACTTTCTCACCTGTGGCCCTGCTAAAATCCATTCGGATTATGTTGGCTATAGCTACACACCTTGATTATGAGATATTTCAAATGGATGTCAAAACGGTTTTTCTAAATGGTTTTCTCGAAGATGACATCTATATGGAACAGCCACAGGGTTTTGAATCCAATAGTGAAAAACAGAAGGTGTGTAAGCTTAAGAGATCCATTTATGGACTCAAACAAGCCTCCATAAGTTGCAACATCCGTTTTGATGAGGTAGTCAAATCGTTTGGCTTCATCAAAAATCCGGATGAACCTTGTCTATTTAAGAAGATCAGTGGGAGTGCAATTGCATTTCTGGTTTTGTATGTCGATGATATACTTTTGATTGGAAATGATGTACCAATGATATCATCGATAAAACTATTCTTGTCACAGAAATTCTCCATGAAAGATTTAGGAGAGGCAACCTACATTTTAGGTATCAAGATCTATAGAGATAGATCAAGACGATTGATTGGCCTCTCACAATCTACGTACATAGACAAAGTGTTAACACGGTTTAACATGCAATGTTCCAAGAGAGGATTATTGTCTTTTAGGCAAGGGATCCGTCTTTCTAAGGAGATGTGTCCCAACACTCCTGAAGAAAGAGAGCGGATGGCAAAGATACCATATGCATCAGCTATTGGAAGCATAATGTATGATATGCTATGTACTAGACCTGATATTGCGCATGCTATAAGTATTACTAGCAGATATCAGTCTAATCCAAGAGAAGAGCACTGGATAGTAGTCAAGAATATTCTTAAGTACTTGCGAATGACTAAAGATTTATTCTTGATATATGGAGAAGGAGAATTTAAAGTTGTAGCTTATACTGATTCCGATTTTCAATCGGATCCTAATGATTATAAGTCTACGTCCGGGTTTGTCTTTACATTCAATGGTGGTGCAGTTAGTTGGAAAAGTTCCAAACAAAGTATAACTGCCGATTCCACTACTGAGGCAGAGTATGTAGCTGCTTCTGAAGCAGCAAAGGAAGCCGCTTGGATGAAGAAATTTATTTCTGAACTTGGAGTCGTTCCTTCAATTGAGCAACCGATCACATTGTTTTGTGACAACAATGGGGCGATAGCTCAAGCTAAGGAACCAAGGTCTCACCAAAAGTCCAAGCACATCGAGAGACGATTCCATCTCATCAGAGAAATTGTTGGGAGAGGTGATATCGCATTGCAGAAAATTGTCTCAGCAGAAAACGTGGCAGATCCCTTCACTAAGGCCTTACCTCAGTCTTCTTTTGAAAGACATATTGACAAAATGAGTTTGAGGTACCAGACATGTTGGCTTTAGTGCAACTGAGAGATTGTTGGATGTATACCCTAAAGCTACTATGTAATGGTTACATATTAGGGATTTCAGTTGTACTTTCATTATTATTATTTAATTAATGGCAATGACGTATTCATTCATTTGTCTAATTATTTTATATTGATGAATGATTCCATAAGATCAGTTGCAACTAGACCTATTCTTGAGACGTCAAGAATATATGTGATTGGTTCATAGTTAGACTGAATTTTAAATTGTTCCCGGTCGATGGATTATTGAGTGCATATTAATAATCCTGTTGAGGCCGGTGTGTTCTTAACTTCGCCATTAGTTATTGGATACTTAAGGGAATGATGAGTCACATGTCATTGGGTATTATGATGCCTGAGTTAGAACACAAGTGTTTGTATTAGACAAATTCACTGAACGTGACGCATATGGAACGATTAGCGACATGGAAGCTTTTAGCGTGGTCAATGTCTAATTGTTCATGCTTTGGTCTTGTGTAAATAATCCTTAGACCTGAGGCACAGTGTTAACTTGTGTATTGAACAACTATGGTTCACGGGTGCACATAATGCCGGGTCGTTAATCCGTCTTTATACCTGATGGTCATAGTTTGTTCATATATGAAGTTACACATGTGCGCAATATGGAATCTGTCTCCTTGTTATATGCAAGGTATGATAATGATGTCCTATGCGATCTAATTGTGACACTGCATTGAAATCCTCGGCCGGGGTTGTAACCGAGAATAAATTGTTTATGTCTCGAATAAAATGCATGTCAATTAAATTTGTGCATATGATCGAATTAATAACTTGACAAATATTCCATGGTCTTTGTTTGATCGGGACATAGTAAGACAGAGGGATTGAATTACACTGTAGCCAAAGCTGACAGGTTTATTATGTTCTTAAAGTATTCACACTATCTAGGTAGCCATGACATATTGCTAGATGTCAATCGTGGCTTGTAGGACCTAAAAGATTAATCGGGACAATTAATTCTTTTGGAAGTACTAATGTGTTAGTACAAGTCTTACTACCAGTTTAGTGATAAACCTAGAGATGTCACACACCATAAACAATTAGGATGACGTGGAACAAGAGAGAAATATTATTGCAAATGTGTTTGCAATTACTGCAATCGAATTGAGTCAATTTGAAATTAAATTAAATGAGATTTAATTTAATTTGTATTATAGTCACGAGCCTACTTGCATATGATGCATACGAATGCCCAAAGTGGATATATGTTAACATACCCCAATTGTGTACTTTCATTATTATTATTTAATTAATGGCAATGAATTGACCAAATGGGTTTGAGGTACAAAACAAGTTGGCTTTAGTGCAAGTGGGAGATTGTTAGATGTATGCTCTAAAGCTGCTATGTAATAGTTACATATTAGGGAAATCATTTGTACATATAAGGATTATGTTATTATTATTATTTTTTAAGGAAATTGATTAATTAATTGATTAATTAAAGTGGAAATGGTCAGCAATTTTTGCTAACCACTTCACATGAATACGTGCACATGCACGAATGAATTCGTGCATGATGGTTAGCAACCGCTGACCATCATACACGAATTTTGTTCATGCATGGATGGTCAGCAACCGCTGACCATCGTGCATAAATGGTCAACGGTTGCTAACCGTTCCATTCATGCATGGGATCAGCAACGGTTGCTGATCCCACGATCGGCAACCATTGCTGATTCGTGTATAAATATTAAAAAAGAAAGGCTGCAAAAGGTTGCAACAAAGAGAAATTTTCTGTGGGCATGCGTCTTGTGTTTTAGAGACATACGAGTGATGCTTTGCTGAAAATAGAGAGCAAAGTGTGTGCGTGTTCTTGTGTCTTTGCGGCGCAAGAAAGAAGAGCGTTATCTCGTTTAGGCCGTGACTACTATACATCAAGAATACGACGGATTGTTTCCACGTGATTGCTAGCACGATGGAAGTGGTGAACATCCAAAATTTCTCTCTTCAGTTCGACGTTCGTTGTTGGTGTGTCTGAACTAGAGGTCCGACACTTGCGGGACTCGAACTGTGGAACATCCGAACCGACTTGTTTCAAAGCGCGCTTCGAGAGGTATTTTGTTTAACTCTCTTTTATGTTTAGATTTTTTATTAAAACGCACAAACAACGCCTTAGGAGAATCATGTGTAAAATATATCTTTGTTTCCGTTGCGTTCATTTCATTAATTTTTCTTATACATGATTCATGAAACCCCAACAGCTTTAGTAGGTGAAAATAGAGGAAGATCTATAACACATGTGGGTAAAAGTAGTACTAATATGAATGGGTGTAGTCAATCTGATGTTGTCTATTGGAGTTGTGGCAAGAGGGGGCATCTTAGAAGGAATTGCCTTAAGTTGGAGAATGAGAAGGTTAAGGGAATTATAGTTGATTCTACAGATAATGTTGCAACTGTAGCTAATAATGCCGATTATGTCTTGTCTATCATTCATCGTTTGATGGATGGATTATGGATTCTGGCTGTTATTTTCATGCTACAACAAATAGAAACCGGTTTACTACTTATCAGTGCATGGATGGTAGTAAAGTACAATTGGTGAACAACACTGAATGCGATGTCATTGGTGTTGGCAATGTTAAAATTAGAATGCATGATGATATTGTGAGGACATTGATTGACTGAGGCATGTTCCAAAGTTAAAGAAGAACTTAATTTCCTTAAGTGCCATGAATTCAACTAGGTATCGATATACTTTAGAATGTGGAATTCTGAAAATTGTTTGAGGTGCTTTGATAATAATGAAAGGAATCAATGACAATGGCCTATATGAGTTTTAAGGTGAGACAGTGACAAATTTTGTTGTGGAGACGTCAGATGCATCTGTTCGAGAGTTTGAATTATGGCATATGCGTTTGGGGCACATTGGCGAGATAAGCCTAAAAGTTTTAAGCAAAAGAAATATGCTATATGGTTATGTTTCTAATGAACTGAATGTATGTAGGTGCTGTAATTTAGATCAACGGCAGAAAGTGCAGTTCGGTATGACTGTCAAAGAAACCATGGAAATTGCATAGTTAATTCACTTGAATGTTCGCAAGTTGTCGTGATTTCCCTAGAGAAATAGTGCTAGATATATGCTAACAATTGTTAATGACTACTCGATGAAGACATGGGTATTTGTACTTAGGCACAAGTTTGATGCTATTATCAGGATTATGCAATTGATAGCTTTAATCGAAAAGGAGATTGGCAAGATGATCAAGCAGGTGCAGACTAACAGTAGCATGGAGTTTTACTCAAAACTGTTAAATGAATTATGCATGAAGAAATTTATAGTGAAACACCGCACTAATGCTGATGAATCACAATATGTTGTGGAATTGATGAGCAAAACGTTGCTAGAGACGGCCCATAAAATGCTCTCTAGTGATGCACTAAGTACAATGTGCTGCCTGATGAATAGATCCTCATCAACTGCGATTGGATATCGAACTCCCGAAGAAGTGTGGTCAAGTAACATTGTTAATTATTCTATTTTTTGAATATATTGTTGCCCATGTTATATTCGAGCAAGTGATAGTAAGCTCGATGGAAGGGTAAGAAAGTGCATATTCCTAAGCCATGCACGAGGTGAGAGGGGTTATCGATTGTGGTGCCTGGAATTAAATTCACTTATTATCAGCAAAAAAGTTACTTTTGATGAGTCTCAAATACTTCTAACTAGGAGTAATTATAGCAGTATTCAAACAGATCTGAACGGTGTTCAGCTTGAGGTGGAATTCTGACTAGAAACTCCTAAGGTAGCGTATATAGGTACTAGCAAAGTAATCCACACAGATGGTGCTCGTAGCGAGTTGGAGCCTATAGAGCCAATGGTTGCTATAACTGCTGATATTGACAAGGTATGTATTTGATCTCTTGACAAATATAAATGCAACAATAATTTTACTTTATCTGCGATTAAGGAGGTTGCGTCAGAAAATCCTTACGGAGTAGTTAAAGGTGCATGTGAAGTTGGTATTCTGATGAGGTCCTCGATTATGGCAAAGTTCAAGCAAAGCTTGGACTTGGATAAAATCTATAGTGGTTGAGCTCATCGGGGGCTATGGGAAAGTAGCAGTAGAGTTTGAATTTTTGCGAAACGATTGCAATTTGACTCAAACATCGAGCCAATGTGGGGATTATTAAAATATGTCTCGAGTTTGAGCCCAATGCGAAATTCCAAAAATTCCGAATTGGATATTTTGTAAACGTTCGAAATTGAGCAAAGAAGATCCGAAGATCAACTCCCCAAAATTCCAAATCTGTATTAGAGAGTTTGGCCTGAAATAGGAAAGTCCAAACATTGACTTGGACTTGGATTTACTTAAAATATATAGAAATTTATTTCATGCTGAAGTTAGCAAGATAAAAACTGTGACATCCTGAAATTTGCAATTCTGTTTTAAATTTAATAAATTGAGCCTTTCATCGACGCTCCTATGTGCTATTCTCAGAACTAATCACTCCTGGGATAACTAGACTATCTGGGGAAGTCATTAAAGAATTTTAATGCAATAAACTTGAAAATTCAACTAGGAATTGACTGCTCGACCATGTCATCTATAGAGATCATTACAGCACAGTTAAAAGTCAACTAGAGATCAGAGATAGGTCGATTCAACTAAAATGTGTGGTTAAACGTTGGTGATTCCACTAAATTACAAAATTCTCGTCGACCGACACTAGACTAATTTTTCTATCATTTTGGTACCATGTATCCGTATTTGAATCCTTGAGATTTTCACGACCACCGAGAGTCGCTAATGTGTCGAAGAGATTCATTGTGGCTTGAAGAAAATCAAACACAGGTCATTTGCACTAAAAATTTCTGAAAGTTACCCAGTAGCCTAGGTCAAGCTAAAATCGCGCCAAATTTGAATCTGATTTCAGAAATTGAAAGTTTTGTCATGCTACAAGTCATTTTAGGAACGTTGACTCAGTCTCCAAAGATTTTTCTGCAAATAGAGATTTTGGTGGAAAAAGTCAATATAAAGCCGTTTTCGACCGGAAAAATTAGAGAACCATACCACCGCCTTCGATGGCCGCGATGGTTTCGCGTTTTCTCCCTTACCGAGGGGGGAGGGGTTCGAAACCCCGCATCCCCATTGCGCGACTCACCCGCGACTGGGTCTGTGGTGGTGGCCCAGTTCACCCCAGGTTTACCCCACCAACTGCCAGCTGTTCAAGGGTTCCCGGGTCACAAAAAAAAAAATCAGAGAACCTTTTTTTATCGCGAAATTGGGATGCAAGTAAGTTCTATTGGCGAGGAAAAATGCAAATTTGATCGTGAGCTCAATAATGGAATTTATAGAAGCCGAAATGAATTGATTCGAAGAGGAATTGAATAGGAACTGAAGCAATTCCAACTAAAATTCGTGTGCCCCTTTGGACCCAACTCTTTGGACCACTTCAAGCTTTTAGAAGATGGCTTAGCTGCTGAAAAAGCAGCTGAGGAAGCCAGTTGGTGGTGGGGACCAAGTGAGGGGGACAAAGAGATGAGAGAGGGAGCAAGGTGGTCCCCTCCAAAGCCCAGCTAGTTCCCCATTCTTCCCCCTCAGTTTTCGTCGATCACTCCTCTCCATCTCAGCTATTTGAAGCTCCATGGAAACTGCATAAAGCCGTCGGAGTAGCCTAGCCACCCGTTCAACCACCGCACGCTGCCGCTCACACTCCTAGCCCACATGCGCGTCCTCACGCGCCTGCACCGCATGCCAATTCCGCCTCCTGTTCGTGCCCAACAAGCTTCCAAGGTCGCTTGAGCTGCCGTGAGCCACCACCTGCCATCGTCCAAGCTCCGCCTTCCCCCGCCTAGCTTGCTGCTGCCACCACCTACCTTCCCTCACTGTTTCGAGCCAAACCGCAACCACCAGTCAACCTTTTCAGCCACCGAACAAAACCGGAGCCGTGGGTATTTCCAGCCGCTGTTGGCCCATTTTCAAGCCTTTCCCAACCCCAAAAAGCATCCTCGCTTTGGAGTATCTTGACCCTCGCCGCATCCCCGTCGTTTTGATCCGAGTGGATCTTTAATCAAGTGAGTTTAACTCACTAATCCTTGCTTAGTAAGTTAATGACGTTTAAGGGTTGATTAGTTTAGACTAATGCCCTGTTTGGCAATGTGCCAAACAGTGACTGATTCTGATTTTTTGTTCCCATAATCAGTTTGGGAGAAGATTTAAGAATAAAAAAAAAGTTGATTCTGCGTCCAAGAATCAAAAAAAGAATCAACACAATAAACTCTTCTTCTTTCCTTTCGCCATCCCGCAACCGTCACCACCGCCGCCGTTTGCCGCCGCCCACCACCGCCGCGCGCAACCGCCGCCCCGCCAACCGCCGCCGGTCCGCCGAGCTCGCCCAGCTGGGCAAGGTCCGGCAAGCTCGCGCAGGCTCACCCGGCCGGCGAGGCCCGCATGTCCACCGACGAGGCCCGCCGGCCACCAGCCAGGCTCACCTAGCTCGACCGGTGGCCGGGCGGCCTCGCCCGGCCCCGGCGAGGCTCGGTTGGCCACCGGTCGGGCTCGCCTAGCCGGCCGGTGGCCGAGCCGAGCCTCGCCCGGCCCAAAGAAGGCCCGCCTTTGTCCATCGGCGGGGTTGGACGAGCCTCGCCTCGCCCGCCGGGCAAGGCTCGACTAACGAGAGCCGGCCTCGCCGAGGGCGGGGACGCTCGGGTGAGGTCACGGCCCTTGTTTGGCCGGTCGCCGATCCGGCGGCGACCGGCCACAAGAAGAAGAAGAAAAATAGGAGAAAAAGGAAAAAAAAAAAAAAAAAAAAAAAGGAAAATAGGAAAAAAAAAAAAAAGTAAAATAGTAGAAAAAAATTATTTAAAAATTAAAAAAATAATAATTTAGAACGAGAATCAATAAATACGTTATCAAATGCAATTCTATTCCGAATCGAAATTTTAGACGGTTACCAAACACGTTATTTTACTCAGAATCAGTTCCCGGGAACAGAATCGTTACCAAACGCGCCCTAAGTATAAATTGGGTCGATAGTTAGAATAGATTAGCAATTTAATTAATCGTAATTGCTAGTTAGGTGGTTAGAGTAGTGTAATTAGAGCTTAGATAAACTCTAGTATTTATCTAGAGTGGTTTGAAAATTTTCCGAACTCGCCTCGGCTTTTAATTAGGCTTTATGGGCTTAAGTGTTCATTTTTGCATTTTAATTAATTTATGTATTTATTTATTTATTTATTTATTTATTTATTTTCTGGAAATTAGACCGAAATAGCCGATGACCAGAATTTATGCCGATTGCAGTGGTGTGATTTATTTATTTAATTGACTGATATTTTATGCTGATGGAGTGTGATTTGCAATTTTGGGTATTTATCCCAAAATTTAATAATTTCAATAATTAATTAGAAAATCCCCAAGCGTCGGTTTACAACATCAAAAATGTGTTTTTGGATTGTGTAAATTGTTGGGATTTTCAAAGGTGAAAATATTGTATTTTGGTTAAGGCCGACCGTGTATCCACACACAATTATTTTTATCGGATATGATAAAAATGGTAAAAGTGTTAGATGGTCAGGATGGTATATTATATTAACCTACGGGCTTTGGTATGTCAACTTAGAGCAAGTAGTATACCAGTATACTATATTAGCCTGCGAGCCTCGATATGTCAGCTTAGAGCGAGTAGTATACCTAGTAGCTTCTGGTGAGCATTATAGCAAGTTCTGATAGCATTATTAGCATACTATATCAGTCTGCGGGCGATATATCAGTTTAGAGCAAGCAGTATATTATTTATCAGTTTAGAGTAAGCTATACTATATATTTATCAGCTTAGAGTAAGCAGTATTGATTATGATTGGACTTTATAGATAGTATTGATTGAGATGACCGAAAGATGGTCGTGATGACATGTAATTGACTGAGTCGATTGATTGATGATTCAATCTGATTTGTTGAAATGATTGAATGGTTATTCAAATTGTATTGATTGCAGGAAGAGACTGAGGCTAAGGTAAGTCCTCTAACTTGTGGTTGTGCTTAGGCAGCCCTTAGAGCGTATTTTCTTCCTCGTCAGGGCTTATGGGTTGAACTTACCGAGACATCATCTCACCCCATCGTGGGATAACATTTCAGGTCCTTAAATGGCAGCTCTTCTTGAGCATTTTGGCCAGCCGAAGGTCACAGAACAGAGGTCTTACATTCCACTGCATGAGAGCCCTAAGGGCTAGACCTATGAGCTGGTAAGGTCCATAGTCTGGGTCAATGCAGGTCTACCCAAAAAGGTACACCACCGATACAGATCATGGTACCACCAAGCTCAGGATGGCTAGAGAGAGGATCCCATGCCGGAATTTGAGATACCTCTATATATATTGGAGGTTACTTTTGGGAAAGACACAGCAAATCCCCCTAAAGGTTTGGTGGTAGACTCAGTAGACCGAGATCTTGAAGACCTAGGAACTCTGGTGTACTCGGAGGAAGGCTCCAATGTTAGTGGGGAGGTGGAGGAAGAGGATTTGTAGTTTTATAAACCCCCCTGTTTCGCAGACCTTGTTTTTATAGACTGGTTTGTATATGACTTGTCATGGTATGTATATATAAGTGTGTTGTTGGTTTTCAAAATTATGACCCTACTTTTCTATCCCAGCTTGTTATTGTCTGGGGATTATTTATTTGCTTCCGAATGCATATTAAAAGGAATGGGTCAGTGATGCGTCCTGGGACGTCGCTATTTAATCAACCATGGAGGGATAGGCATGTACTCGGAGGATCAGGACATGATGAAAACAGAGAAAAAAGTCAAATTTTTAGGGTTTGACCAAATCATGCGAATTTCTTTTCAAATAGAAATCAGTCAGTCTTCTCTTGGGGCAATATAAATAATTTTTTTCTTGTGGGACTCTCTTTAGCGAAGCATAAGAGTGCTAGTATGAACACCTAGAGGGGGGTGAATAGGTGTTTAAAATAAATCTTGGCAAATATATGCGGAATAAAATAAACTTCAAACAAAGGAGTTAAGGAATAGAATAAGAACACATGATTTATAGTGGTTCGGCTTAATCCAAGCCTACGTCCACTCTCCCACGCTAACAGCCTTCTTAGCTGGATTCCACTATGCAATCAACAAGAGATTACAACTTCGAGTGCAAACACTTAGTAGATCACACTATCTCACTAAGTCACTCTTTTGGTATTTCTCTCACGATCACAAACGTTTAAGCTCTCCAAAGACAAGTGTATGAACAAAGATCGCTCGGACTTTGAAATTATAAATTCTATGCTCCGTCTCTTACTTGCTCATCAGTCCTTCATCTCCTTAAGTACTCCTCCACTTCCAAACTACCCGTTGGACAGTATCTTGAGGATCGTCTTCCAATATACTCATTGAACAGCTCTATATCTAGAAGATTTGATAGCCGTTGAGTGACAAAGGTAGAATCCCAAAATGATTCGATTGCCCATACAAACGGAATCTTGGTTTCCATAAGTAAAGCTTCTTCGTATAAAAAGTTCTTGTCTTCAATATCCAATCGTCAATCAATTAGATTGAATCAATCAAATCAATCTTGATGTGGAATCCAAACCAGATCACTAGCCATTATATGATTGGGCTTGAGTTACGTTCTGTCGAATCTAGATGTAAAGTCTGAGAGCAATAGACTTTACAATCTGAGTCTAAGTACGATAGACTTTGCAATATGAGTTTGAACATATTCTGCTTCTGAACAGATTTAGCTTTAAGGTCTGTACCCAGTTCAGCTTCAACATAGAGTTTGTCTTCTGGTTCATCATTCACGTTCAATATGGAATTTGTCAGAGTTGACAGGCTTCTGATGTAGAACAGACTTTTACACTAAAGTCTAGCAGTCTTCAGACTTTGACACAAAAGTCTGTAAATCTTTAAAATATACTTTGGACATGTGTTACGTTCAATCTTCTGGCAGTCTTCTGACTTTGACAATATCATTTACATGTTCTATCATCTGCATGGTCTATTACTTAACCATTAAACATGTTAGTAGCCTTTGATTTATTTTGTCATCTTCAAAACATCATAAGGGATTTCCCTAACAAAGCACACATATTGAAGCGCCATTTTACTCCGAGTGTCATGGTTGTTTTATTTGTGAGAGACGTCCACAAGTGCTGGGTGCTTGGCATTGGGTCTTTGTGTTGTTCTTGCTGCGCTTACTCGTGAATTACATCCAAGAAGTTTAGTGTTAAAGCCAATCAAATCTTGAGGTAAGGTTTGCGTGTAATTCCTTCATGAGATTGAGAGATTATTTCTTGAGAAATTTAGGGGCTAAACACCGCGTGCATTATTGGGTATAATTGGGGCTTGGAAAACACTAAGAGAGTATTTGAGTAATTCAAGTGTGCAATCTCCTTGTATCATCGTTTGATCTATAATGAAATTCGTCGCTGCTCTCCCCGTGAACATAAGTCTTTACGACCGAACCACGTAAATCCGGTGTCCGATTTATCTTCTTCTTCTGTTTATATATTATTGTTCAATCGCTCGCTTTCCGCAACATTAAAATCTCAATTTTTTAAAAGATATTTCACTCTAATGAAAGAACATTCCTTCCTAGACGGATGTCAAGGCTCTTCACTGTTCAGAAAATGTGAGGAAAGTGAGGTCACAACCCCATTTTCTCCAATCTCTATTTTCTAGGACTGTTATCGTGATCTCAAATTTCAAGAAATGCAATGTCATGAAAAAAAAAATCAATGAGGGCTATGTGAGCTCTAATCAATATTTATGTTACTGCTGGTGCTTTTAACGCAAGCGTTACTGGTAGAGAACACGGTTAACCCCAAAGATGCAATAGAAACACTACGACGAATGCAGGCAAGGACTAGGTTAATCAGTTCAATCCTGTTCAGGTGAGGAGATGCAATGCAAGAAATACTATATCACAGAGTCATTACAGCTAAGAGAAGCGCGCATTAATCGTAGTGTCACCTGTAAACAAATTTGTGCGAGCAGCAGAATAATATTGACGAAAAAAAGAGCGCTGCCATCTCAAGATACTCCATGCAATGATTCCAAAATTATTTGACACAAACAGCAAGCAAACAGCAGGACTAGCTTTACTTGTAAACTTATGGTAAGTGAAAAGTCAAGGCATGTGGCACATGCAGAAACCAGTACAATTAATACCTGGCATGACCAGTCAAATTTGAGTTTGTCCAGAACAGGGGGTGTCGACGACTACTACTCTTCAGATTTCCTGTATATAGCAAATGCGTTATTGAAAGTCACATATAAAGGAAACTTTTGCTGAAACTTGTGGAACGGAATACTCCCTTCCTAGTTTTACACCAATTCCCCAACTTCAAATTTCCGCTTTGCTTGAAAACAATTGATAACTTTCCTCACTTCTTTGTAGGAATTCTTTGAAACAAAGCATCCCCATCCCCCGGGGGGCTCCCTTTGAGACCTACCTTTAGTAGTTAGTTTCCACGCCGGCCCATAGATTCTATAAGTTCTGTAGAGTTCTCTTAGATATCTAAATGGTTTGGGCCTTGAAATTGACTCTTGCAGCTAATTTGAGTTTGCGGTCCTTCACCTCATGACACGATGAGATGGGTGAATGCATTAAGGACTACATATCAACTACTCTAGGACAAGAACACTGTCTAAACACAAGTACTCTCTCTCTCTCACTCAAGAGTTTTTATGTACGATAATTAGTGCTCTTAAAGAGTCATTATCAGGATGCACTTCCAATAAGGACACCCCAAGTGCACTCTCCAAAAGGCTGTTCCACTACTAATAATTCCTTAATGTAGCATTTCCTTTAGTACCTTCAACCACTAGAGACCACTAATCACCAAAAAAAAAACGATCACTTGCTAAATTTTAAAAATAAAAATAGAAAAGAAAACGGCTATCCACGAAAAAGATGATGCAGACTCTCCCGAGCCATTACATTATTGTGATGTGAGGGTTTGAAAGAGACAAGGTTCGCCATCTCATGGTTGGAGAGAGCAATGGTCAAGCACTCAAACATTGGTTAATGAACATAAAATTTTTAAACCTTGCAAGGGGTATCCACATGCCACGTATAGATAAAGAGGAAAAGGCCATTCAAAGGCTAGAGAGTTCTAACGTTGGACCATGTCGAGAAGAAGGTGAAGGGTACCAACCATATATAAAAAGCCAAGTCATAATACTAAAAATCTGTGTATGTAGTTTTCTTGATGTTCGAAAGATTTGCTCTAAAGGATCGATGTTTGACTACTGATAGTATGATCCGAAAACGCCGGAGTGAGATTCCAAATTCTCTTTCAGGACGCTGTTAGCCAATAGGAGCAAGTGGCCGCTTTCTTTCTGTTTCTTTGAATTACTCTCTTCTTGTTGCGTGCCACTTTTTTTGGTGTGTGTGAATCTTTAATCAGAGAAGGCAAGCACGCACAAGGGTCCACTAATCAGGGCTTTTCGATATAGAACTTTGGCTGAGTAAGTGCTAGAAATCGAGATATATGTGTAATTTCAGTATATCTATGGACATAAAGTATAATTTACTCTCAATTATTCAGGCAAGCAAATTGTTCATCAATGCACATGGCATTTTTTTCTCGCATTTCTTGCTACTATAACTAGGGATTGGTTGAAATTGCATTGCCTAAATTTGTGCGCCCAATGCATGGGGGCCATCGCGATATGTGAACCTTTGTAAGATTCTAATGGTTCACATGCATTGAGGTCACATCAGTCAAATATACATAACGATTATTTGAAATATTTGATGGGTCCACTCTTAACATGTATAGACAACAATAATGTACAAGGCTTGACTCTTGGGGCATTGTAGAAACTAGAAAGGAACTGCTCGTCAGGGGCAAGTCTTTATCTTTGGGGTTTGGACCCACTCTATAGTTATCAGTATAGCAAGGAAGCAACGGAAATGAGAAAAAAGCTAAAGAAATTTTAGGTAAGTAATGAGGGAGAAAACACTCTTGTGAAGAAAGCAAATCCCTAGTATCTAGAGAAGGACACTTTTATTTTTGTCAAAGCCCTTTAGTTGTCTTTATTCTGCTTTCGGTCGCTCTGTTCTATTCTATCATTACCCATCTTACTACCATTAAAGATTTAATCGTAAATACAAACGTTTATACATGAGATGCGTTATGTCATGTGAAAAAGCATGCTCTCTGGACTTCGTGTAAGATTTAGTGCACTTTAAAAGACCTACAAGTTAATGTTATTGAATCTAAGGGGGACTAGTTAAATTGAGATATGATCACATAAGTTTGATTGTTTGCACAATTACCTCTTCTTCTTTTTATTTTGCATACAATCAAGTCCTTTTACTTCCTTAAATTATGCAATTAAGTTATTTGGTCATTATGATGTAACACCACATAGTGGCAAAATATTTAGAACAAGAAAATAAATAAAAACACTAAAGAAAGAAACATGAGAGAGAGAGAGAGAGAGAGAGAGAGAGAGAGAGAGATATCTATTACTAGAGAGGTAGATATGTCTATTATGAGGTTACATGAGGTCTCGCTATAATAATAATAATAATAATAATAATAATAATAATAATAATAATAATAATATATTGGTTTCTTATGGTACTAGTGATGGATAAGTGATTAAAAGAACTCGATTGCATGAATCGGAAGAATTAAAAGACATAATTGAAAAAAGTCAAAGAGCTCACTTGCAAATTCAACCGAACTAAGAGGATCGAATAAGCATTTTATATTATCAACGTCTCAACTTTCTGTAACACAATCGCAATGGTATTTTGTCTTAGCACCCATGGCCCCTGAATTAAATAAAATGATATTCTATATATATGGCGTGGACCCTTTTTAAGGATGCTATTTTCTTACACGTAAAACTATGGTTTTTTCTCATCTTATTCTCAACCGTACATTTTCTTGGATTACTCCATTTGTTATGTCTCTTCAAATTGCTTACATACCCATCTGAGCACGTGGAGATCTTATGTCTTGTTCCTGACAACATAACAATTTCAAAGAGTTCTCTTCCTCTACATTTATGTCGACGGCTCTCACGCACGCAGGGACACGCCACATTACCACACAATCAAGGCCAGAAATCACGTTCACACACAACCGTCAACCGTCTTTCCCTGCGACTTCATTTGCTTCTTCAACTAGAATCAATCTAAGTGGTTGCTTACATTCAATTCGGAACGTATGGAAACAGATGAAGCAGCATGAAACCCACAAAAAGGATCGAAGTCCATCGACCCCCTTTTGGTTCTGTTCGTAGACTTTATTCCAAGGTCAATAACTATTGAGCAGAGGATGAGTTGGTTGGTGTGATGTGATGAAGTAGCATGTTTCTTGACCGCGCTTTCGGTGGCTTGTACGCGTCGCTTTGAAATCCAGTATATTTCGGTCACATGCTGGCTATAGAGCATTAGCCAGTTTTAGCTAAATTTCATTGCTATCCTTGGTGCACATGGAATATAATTTTTCTTCTGAAGCTTCGTGGACAATTAATTTAATACCACCCCGAAAGCTTAAATTTCAGGGGTAGATGATCAGTGATGCACAAAAATCTTGACATCCTCTCGTCACATGTAAACTGTGTTACGGAACGAGAAATAAGCCATATAGGAGTTCGAAACTTTACGAATTACTCCAATAGAAAAAAAATTCAGAAGCTGCTTTTGATGTTACTTTTTGAGAAATTTCAGTTCGAAAGCTTATCAAACATTTATATAATCAATCAAACAGGCAAGCCTCGGTAGCTTCGTCCAGAGAAGGCCCAGAGAGAACAAAAGAGCAGAAGTCGAACGCTAAATTCATAGAACTGATCCCATAATTGCACCAAACACAACGAAACACGAGAAGATCACTGAAGAATAGCAACACAAAGATTTCAGCTAAACAGGGGCCAATTACTTGATGAAGACGATGATTTTCTTAATATGTACCAACGTATTACATATATTCCACATAAATCCAACTATTGTTTTCAAGGTTTCTGCTTTTGAGTGTAAATATAATCGAGGTGAGCAGCGAGAGTCCTCCTCGTCAAGCACTCCTCCTCGCCAACTCCTTCGCAGCTCTCTTCAACCCCCTCAACGTGCTCTGCCTCAAACCTCTGGAAACAAGAAGGAACAAAAAGCACCAAATATGAACATCACTAGGTTCATATGTTCCGTTCAATTCTCATATGAAAGCTTCTGAACAAAATTAACTAACCTCATGGTGAGATGTCATGGTGTTTTCTTGAGGAAAGCCCGGTTCAGGCCGCCCGCCGAAGGCTGAAAATGAGCAGAGGAGGAGAGAGATCATCAAGAACAGAGTAACCATCTTCGCCATACTAAATTCCTGGGAATGGGACGTTTTTAATTTCGATTGTGGGGAAGAGTTGAGAGAATCACAGAAGCGAAACTATGCATGTGGGGGTTTATATAGGCCAATGAAGAAGAAGAAGAAGCAGAGACGAATGGTTTACGGGTGTGAAACCAAGACAGCCGGGGAAGATACTCGTGGTCCGAAAAGAAAAATAATGGCTGACTTAGGACGACCACAAGAATTTAATCGAGAAGAGCCAAACCCAAAAAGGGATTTTCCATGAGATGCCTATTTAATACGGCGTAAGAGTTTGTTCTGCACGTCACTTTAGAGAGAGAGAGAGAGAGAGAGAGAGGATTATTCTACAAAAAGAGAATTGGTTCTTGATGTTACGTTGAGATTGTGCATTTCCCACTTATTGTATGTTGGGAGAGGCGCAATAAGAGGCAACAGACATGTTGTGAATTGGTCTTCCATTTTGGGGATTCTCGTATTTTTGTGGTTATTAACTTTGAATCATGGAGAAAGCACATGATTATGGGGGAAGGAAAGGAATGTTAGACAGAGGTTTGACCACTCGTTCAAAGGTTAATCAATTGCTAGAACGACTAAAGGAATGGTGCGTTTGTTTGGGGAAAAGATTTTCGTGAATGAATTTTCACCCGTTTTATTCGCTAAAAATGACTAATCAGCTGAAAATACTCTCCAAATATTTATACATAAATTTAGGAAAGTAAACTCCTAAATCTAAAGAAATGAAAACACTTTTTGAAATTACTCCTCTCGAATTGTCTTTTTTTCTTTTTCTTTTTTTTTTTTTCTTTTTCTGTTCTTTTTCTTTTTATTTCTCCCTTGACCATTCGCCAAGCCTTAGCGACATTTGGTGACCAACCACTGGCATGAGCTAGCAACGCTCTACCTCCCCAAATCTTGGCGAGGTCGACGCTCGTCAAGATCGCAAGCCTCAACCTCATGCACGGCTGGCAAACCTTGACCTTGTGCTGATGAGGTCAAGCCTTTCAACCTGTGCCTATGCTTCGAGCTTGGCCAAGCTTTGAGCTTCGAGATCGGCCGAGCTTTGGGGGATGTAGTCGGCATAGAGGCAAGTGAGGTCATTGGAGATGGCGACGAGGATGATGGTGGAGGGGAGGAAGGAGCGGTGGGTGAAGTGGAGAGACGGATGGGAGGGAGAAGGAAAAATGAAAAAGAAAGAAAGAAAAAAAGAAAATAAATAAATATTTAAAATTCGATTTTTTTAGATAAAGTCATAAGATTAAAATCATTTTCCAAAGAAGATCCAAACACTAAAAAATATTTTCAGTTATATATAACCAAATAAAAGAAAACTATTCATTTTAAAAAAAAATGATTTCCTCCAAAGTGCTTGCATTTATCATAGAATTTTTCCCCAAACAAAATTAACCTAAGAAAATGAAGGATACGGCAGAGCGTCACATCCCAACTTTTCTCTTGGTCATGGTCCTCCCTAACTCTAAGGCGAAGGCATTCTAATAACTTGACCTTTGGTTCTTAAAATCAAGATATTTGAGAGTCTACAGTTTCGACCCGGCAAACACTCCCATAGTTAGCATTTTGTAAATATCTCAGGCGAGGGATCAAATTTATAATTTCTACGTGCTAAAGCATGGATTAAGAGATTAGTATGTGCCATTCTAAAAGAATATAATGATAATATATTAAGTTTATAGAGAGTAACAAGATGCATCCAAGCCCCTAGTTGGCTAGGTATGAAGAACTATTAACTCAGGTATTGAAGGCCACCAGTTCAAAACTCAAAATGTGTGCAAACTGCTATAGGTCGTGCTAACCCTGCACAAATAAAAGACCATGACTCAATTAGTTGGCAAGGCTTAAGGGGTGTTAAATGAGTCTCCAGATAATCAAGCCTTTGTGTTTGTATCCCCTACTTGTGTATAAAAGAACTCGATGAATATGTGAGCGGACAGAACGTACTGAAAACGACAAGCCAGCTTGTAAGTTGATATTCCGAATTGACCTGAGGAGACTTTGCCACCATCTAGTGCTGAGTGACTGTGATGATGGCTATACGGTGAAACTTTTATCAAAGTTCAAATTCTCCCCTGCAAGAATACTTCTGTACCAAGACAATTACGTCGACTTTGGCGAGTCAACTTTACATTTTTCTTCTTTCTTGTAAGCATCCGGAATAACTCAGTGATTGCACCGTGTACTTTTTCTACTTTAGTGCCTTTCTTTTCATACTAGTGCATTGCCAACTTACTTTACGTCTTTCTAGAATACCGCAAGAATTCAATAACGTGAAAACATATAAAAAAAATCAATTAATGAAGTATAAACCCCGTACCTTGAGAAAGATGCCGAGTTGAAAAAGCTACACTAGACAAACAATCTAGAAAGTATGAGCGTAAGCTCCAATTTCGAGAAAAGCAATTCTCTTAGACGTTGTCCCGGGGGCCTCCAACCCTAGTAATATTACGTGGTAACACAAGGGCACCATTGTAATCTAATATCGTATATTTTATGAGGTCCAACACCATATGTAAAAAGTTAAATGACATACATGATTTATAAACTTTGATTCAATGTGCGATATAATCCCCATACTTTTAATTTGTCAAATATGATCCATAAATTATTAATAAATGTTAATATAATCCTTTCATTTGTTTAAATCACAAATCATAAGTTATTGCATGGCATAAGTTATCATTTGTGAAGTTGAATTTATAAAAACGATCAGTCACTATGTCTATCCTTTTACCCATTTATTTCAAAAAAGAAAAAAAAAATCGTGCGTTAAGATAAGATGTCCATCATTATTGAGAAAATTCCAAATAAGAGCCAAAAATACTCTCATTTTCTCAAATAAGGATCTAAAGTAGTTTTAGTTTCAAATAAAAAATTAAAATGGCCATATCAATCTCAAAAAATGGCTTGAAATGGTTATAGCTATTTCAAATAATGCCCTACTGTCACTAGCTTGCTAGTTGACAAAAAATTCCCACGAATCAAGGATATTTTGGTCCAAACAAAATTTAAAATTAAAATTTAATTATATTAAAAATTAAAAATGAAAAATAAAAAAAGAGGGAAAACATAAGGCTACCTTACCTCATCACCATTAGGGTAGCAATAGGGGCTAGCAACCCCGCTGACTAGAAGTAAGGGCCAGACGAGAGAGGGCATCGACCCTTTCCTAAATGTGGGCGAGGATTGCCTGCCCTCGCCCTCGTCTGGGCAAGGGTCACTAACCCTCACCTAAGGCCCTCAGACCTTGCCGTTGTCTGGGGGTACTAGGCAGCCAAGCCTCCACGAGGGTCGGCGACCCTCACCCAAACGAGAGCAAGGGCAGGTGTCCCTCACCCAAATATGGGAGAGGGTTGCCACCCTCTCCTATCCCTCTCCTGATGTGAATCGTTCTACGAAGATCCAAATGATGCAAATTGCGAACCTCAACCTCCAATCAAACCTGTGATTGGCAACCTCAGTATGAACGTAACCTGTTGACGAACGCATATCAACCAACCAACGTTATAGACACCACGAGCGAAAGAATTCGCTATCTTGCTCGATAAGTTGAATCTAATAAGGCTAGTAAGGACACCTAGAAGGGGGTGAATATGTGTTCTAGGAAGTTTTACAAGATTTAATAGATTAACTCGTCTTGAGAGGATAATAGACTGAAAATGTAAAAGACTATAAATAGTTATATAAAATGATGAATCAAAATAAAGAGTTTAGGGAAAGAGAATTGTGACACAAAGTTTATAGTAGTTCGGCTTAGACCAAGCTTACGTCCATTCTCCTGCACTGGTAGCCTACTAGCTAGATTTCACTAAGAATCAAAAGAGTTTTTATAACCTCACTCCCTTGATTCCACAGTGTAGAAACTCTATTATACTTCCTCAAGGTTTCACAAGTGTTTGATTTCTCTTTTGAGTACAACTTAAGCTCAACGATTAAAATAGCAAAGAACTTAGAGCTTCAGAGTTTGGAATTTTTCTTTCACACACACACTCGAATAACTTGAGTGTCTTCCTTATATACTCCTTCATGCCTTTATAACCATTAGCACTTTCCAAAGGGGTTCTTCTAATCTACCCGTTGGACAAAATCAATCAAGGAAATCTCGAATTATTTAAGGAATGTGATAATAGCCCACCAATCTTGCTCGCCCATACAATCAGGATTTAGGTTTCCATAAGTAGAACCTTCTAAGTATACTTCATTTTTCATCAAATCTTGATTATCCAAATTGATTCCAATAAGAATGATTGATCTCAATGTGCTATCTCCAGCCGAAAGAACTTCTATAAACCGTACAAACCGAATCCTTAAAGATAAACTCGCATCTAGATAAGTCTTCTCTTCGTTGGTCTAGAAACTGTCAGTGTGGGTTAACTTTGAGTCTTGAGTCTTGCAATCTTCAAACTTTGACAACAAAGTATGGAGTTCATCAGACTTTAACAATTGAGTCTTGAAGTCTTCAGACTGATGGAAACGTTTTGTCAACTTCAAAATAAGAGAGTTTTCTCCAACAAAATCGACCGTCACAAGAGAACCTTGATAAGGTTAAGTCCTTAAAAGAACAGTAGAAGAGAATCTCTCAACTTTTTTCCTCCAAAAAAAATATATCCCCCAAAGAAATTCAGTCAGTCTTTAATATAGGCCTTCTAGCCGCCACACAAACCCTAAAACGAACCCTAGAAATATAATGCGTCATATTCTAGAATATACCTAAACAAGAAGATATATATTGACTTGGTCAAATATTTGGTGACCAGATAATCAAATTGTGCCAATATTCCAAGATTCTTCAAGATTTGATTCAAGGTCATCTTCATGCGAAAGATCACGAATTGTGATGCCAACAGCTTGCCTGAATTCCTTGGCTTGTGCTTGAGTAATCAAACCAGTAGGAATAGACAATGGGTCCCTAGCACCTCATCCTCGATATGGCTCAATGTCTGTATCATTCCCTCCCCTGTGCAATGGATTTGCCCTCAAATCATCACTAGCATCGTAAAGAGTCAAGTCCGAAACATTAAATGTAGCATTAACGTCATACTCACCTGGAAGATCAAGCTTGTAGGCGTTATTCTCAACTCTTTCTAACACCATGAATGGTCCATCCCCTTGCAGTAATAACTTAGAATGTCGCTGCTTAGGAAATCACTCCTTGCGCATATGAACCCAAACCTAATTGCCGAGTTCAAACACCACTTCCTTGCACTCTTTGTTGGCTTGCCTTGCATATTGCTTAGTCTTGCACTCAATATTTGCACGCATCTTCTCATGCAACGCCTTGACAAATTTGGCTTTCTTTGCTCCATCTAAATCCACACACTCATTAACAGGTAAATGGGTTAAATCTAACGGAGTTAATGGATTAAAACCATAGACAACTTTAAATGGTGTAAATTTAGTAGTAGAATGCATGCTCCTATTATATGCAAATTCAACATATGGCAAACAATCTTCCCAAGATTTTATGTTCTTTTTAATAATAGCACGCAACAATACCCCTAAAGTTCTATTAACTACCTCGGTTTGACTATCAGTTTGTAGATGACAAGTAGTAGAAAATAACAACCGCATTCCTAGTTTTTTCCACTATGTTTTCCAAAAGTAGCTAAGAAATTTAGAATCACAATCTAAAACAATCGATCTAGGCATGCCATGCAAACGTACAACCTCCCTAAAAAACAAATCAACAACATGAGATGCATCATCAATTTTATGACAATGTATAAAATGAGCCATCTTTGAAAACCGATCAACAACCATATAAATAGAATCTCTACCATACTTAGACCTAGGCAATCCTAACACAAAATCCATAGAAATATCAGTCCAATGATGCGTTGGAATAGGTAATGGCGTATAAAAGGCATGCGGTTTAGTTGTAAACTTAGATTGCTTACAAGCAATGCATCTCTCACAGACACGTGTGACATCTCTCTTCATGTGGCCAATAAAAATGTTCATGCAGCACTTCATAAGTCTTATTAATGCCAAAATGCCCCATTAAAGCACCACTATGCGCTTCTCGCACCAACAATTCAGGCAAAGAACACTTATGCAAACATAGTTTGTTTTCACGAAAAAGATAACCTTCACGCCTATAGAATTTATCAAATGCAACATGCTCACATGCTTCAAACACTCTCCCAAAGTCATCATCATCAGTATATAAGCCCTTGATATGCTCAAAACCTAGACACTTTGCTTCTAAAGTAGTTAGAATCGCATACCTTCAAGAAAGTGCATCGGCTACCACATTCTCCTTACATTTCTTGTACTTGATCACATATGGAAAAGTCTCGATGAACTCCATCCATTTGGCATGTCTTTTATTCAACTTCTGCTACCCTTTCAAGTACTTCAAGGTCTCATGGTCGGTGTGGATCACAAACTCCTTCGGCCATAAATAATGTTGCCAAGTCTCCAAAGCTCGCAATAAAGCATACATCTCTTTATCATAGGTAGGATAATTCAATGTTGCTCCACTCAATTTCTCGCTGAAATAAGCTATGGGACGCCCTCCTTGCATCAACACAGCTCCAATTCCTATACCATAAGCATCGCACTCTATCTCAAAAGTAACACTAAAGTTCGGTAAAGATAACAAAAGAGCATTAGTCAACTTATCTTTTAGCATATTAAATGATTTCTCTTGCTCTTCTCCCCACGTGAAACCCACATGCTTCTTGATAACCTCAGTTACAAGTGCGGCAATGGTGCTGAAATTTCTCACCAATCGCCGATAAAAACTCGTCAATCCATGAAAGCTATGCACGTCTCCTATGGTCTTAGGCGTTGGCCATTCACGGATTGCTTTGACCTTTTCTTCATCAACTTGTATACCATCAGCACTAACAACAAATCCTAGAAATACTAATTTGTTGGTAACAAAAGAGCACTTCTTTAGATTAGCATATAATTGTTCGGCTCTTAAAATCTGCAAGATAGCTCGCACATGCTCAATATGGTCATCAATACTTCGGCTATATATCAAGATGTCATCAAAATAGACAACCACAAATCGACCAATAAAAGCACGTAAAACATTATTCATAAGTCACATAAACGTGCTCAGTGCATTAGTTAATCCAAATGGCATGACTAACCACTCATATAATCCATACTTGTTCTTAAATGCAGTTTTCCTTTCATCACCTTCTTTCATCCTAAATTGATGATAGCCACTTTTCAAATCGATCTTAGTGAAAATGCAAGAACCATACAACTCATCCAACATGTCATCTAACCTAAGATAGGATATGAATACTTTACCGTAATGTTATTGATTGCTCAACAATCGACACACATTCGCCAAGTTCCATCCTTCTTTGGCATCAACAAAACAGGGACGGCGCACGGGCTAAGACTCTCTCTCACATACCCTCATTCCAATAGTTCGCTAACTTGCCGCTGAAGTTCCTTTGTCTCCTCAGGATTGCTTTGATATGCGGGTCAGTTAGGTAATGGTGTACCAGAAATCAAGTCAATTTGATGTTCTATGCCTTGAATCGGTGGTATCCCTCCAGGAAGTTCATCAGAAAAGACATCTTCAAATTCATACAATAAAGACACAATAGGATTAGGCAAACTTGGGTCAAGATCATTAGTAGAAAACAAAACCTCCTTGTACAAAAGTACAAGCATCGGTCGATCTAGAACTAAAGCTCTCCTCACCTCACTCGATTTTACATAAAAATTATTTTGCCTATTTTCTTTCCTCTCTTCTTTTCCCTCGGTTTTTACACAATCCTTCTCTCGGCCTCTCCTTTTCCTTGCATCTCAGACACACCACGTAAGCCCTCGGATTTCTCACATTTTCTCTCTCTCGACTTCTCGTTGTAACTTTAGCTGATCTTGATACACCTGATTAGGTGTCATTGGTACCAATGTATAAGTCTTTTAATTCATCACCAATGAATAACGATTAGTATACCCATTATGATGTACCTTTCGATCATATTGCCACGGTCTTCCAAGTAAGATATGACATGCTTGCATAGGTACAACATCACACTCTACCTCGTCCTTATATCTCCCTATCTCAAATGGGATTCAAACTTGCTTCAACACTTTCACCTCTCCACTATCATTTAACCATTGAAGTCTTCAAATCCAACGTATCCATCATAATACAACTTGCCACATTTGCACAACTGCCTCCATCAATTATCAAACTACAAATCTTACCATTCACCACACATTTTGTATGAAATAAGTTATCTCTTTGTTGGTGATGTTCCTCCTCCTTTACTTGCACACTCAGAGAACACCTAACCACCAATAAGTCTCATTTTATAGCTATTTCTCCATCACTACAATCCTCCAACGGTGGCATCTCATCATCATCTTCTTCCCTTTCACTTTCAGACTCAATAACACCATGTCCAGTCATAATCATCACTCTCCTATTATGACCTCTGCCCAAACACTTAAAACATTTAATCTCACGAGTTCTAGTGTTAGGGTTTTCAATTTTACCTGAAGCCGGATTCATTCCAACTTTGCCGTCGCTCTCATTCTCCTTTGAGGTTTCGGTTTTGGTGTTGTTTCCTCTCCAATTTGGCTTCTCATCTCTCTTCCAATTGGATCTCCAATTCTAATTTGAACCTCCTCCACTCTTGTGATTTCAGTCCAACTTCAATTGCCGCTCAACTTTGATGGCTTTGTCCACCAATTCCTCCAATTCAACATAGTGTTCCAGCTCCACCACCCTTGCTATGTCTCGGCTCAAACCACTCAAAAATCTTGACATTGTGCCCTCACGATCCTCCACCACATTAGCACGGATCATGGCAATCTTGATGTGGACATTGAGCCATATCGAGGAGAAGGTGCTAGAGACTCATTATCTATTCCTACTGACTCGATTACTCGAGCGCGGGCCAAGCAATTCAGGCAAACTGTTGGCGTCATGGTTTATGATCTTTGGCATGGAGATGACCTTGGATCAAATCTTGAAGAATCTTGGAAATATTGGCGCAATTTGATTATCCGGTCACCAAATATTTGACCAAGTCAAAATATTATATATATATATATATATATATATATATATATATATCTTCTTCTTTAGGTATATTCTAGAATATGACGCATTAGATTTCTAGGATTCGTTTTAGGGTTTGTGTGGTGGCTAGAAGACCTATATATAATATATATTTTGACTTGGTCAAATATTTGGTGACAGATAATCAAATTGCGTCAATATTTCCAAGATTCTTCAAGATTTGATCAAATGTCATCTCCACGCCAAAGATCACGAACCACGACGCCAATAGCTTACCTGAATTGCTTGGCCCACGCTCGAGTAATCGAACCAGTAGGAATAGACAATGGGCATCTAGCACCTTCTCCTCGATATGGCTCAATGTCCACATCAAGATTGCCATGATCTGTGTTTCTCCATGTGTTTATCCCATTCTAGATACGCATCGGAATTATTCTTCCCTTGAAAAGAATGAATCTTCATCTTGATATTGCCAAGTTCATTATCTTCTCGGTGTCTAAACCCTCAGGCTCCATTCCACCTTTCAAATTGAGCATCGCAATCATCCTCCATGTCGGCCTCATCATCATCATAATGATGTTGCCTTCTATGCCGTGTTCTAAAGGTGTCTCGCTGATGTTGCGGCCTTCCCGGGGTAGCTCTCGGTCACCATTCCCCATCATTTAGCCACTAAGCTCCTCCACTACGGCTCTCAATTGTTGGATGTTTTCCACAAGTGCTTCATCCCTTTATATGGAGTCAACCTCCCTTTGATTCACGCTTTCTTCGCGCGACATATTTTAGACCTACAAGTAAACGTTAGTCACAAAAATCCTCACCAATCGCTCTCTCACGTGTTTTTCTCAAGGTGTTTGTCACTCCCCCCGTGTTTAACTCAAGTCTAGGCTTTTTCCACCCTCAATTAAGCTTACACACTCTTGCATTTTCCCTCTTGTCTTATCTTTTCACAAGCTCTTTATTGGACTCAAAACCTATCTCTCAACCCCCTCACGACAATCAATCAAACTAATCAAACAGGATTAGATCACTACTGATTTTGTTTTAGCAAGTAACAATTTCAAACCAACAAGTACAACTTTCAAAATTCCAATTGAAACACAAATCAATACTGATTTTGTTTCAATTCAGTCCACTAACAAACGAGTCGCCTTCTTGATTTTTTTTTGTTCGGCTATTTTTTTCTGCCGAATCTTTTTTTTTTCTCTTGCGCATTTTTTTTTTGTGTGCATTTTATTTCTCTTCATTTTTTTTTTATTGACGAACTCATATACAATTTAAGATGCTAGGAAAAAGAAAATGAAAACTAACAGCAAACAACTACGTATGGAAGTACAAAAGCAATCGGATCCCCAAATTGGCTAGAACTGAAACCCTAGCTCAATAAATCTCAAATTGCTGAATATAAATAGAAAATTAAAGATAAATAGACCTTGTTGAAGCAAGCTCTAATACCAAATGATGCGAATCGTTATGGAAAGATCGTTCTACGAAGGCCCGAATGGTGCAAATTGTGAACCTCAACCTCCAATCAATCCTGTGATTGGCAACCTCAGTATGAACGTAACCTGTTGACAAACGCGTGTCAACCAACCAACGTTATAGGTGCCACGAGCGAAAGAATTCGCTATCTCGCTTGATAAGTCGAATTGACCGTCACAAGGAAAACTTGATAAGGTCAAGTCCTCAAAAGAACAATAGAAGAGAATCTCTCAACTTTTTTCCTCCAAAAAAAATATATCCCCCAAAGAAATTAAGTCAATCTTTAACATAAGCCTTCTAGCCACCACACAAACCCTAAAACAAACCCTAGAAATCTAATGCGTCATATTCTAGAATATATTTTGACTTGGTCAAATATTTGGTGACCAAATAATCAAATTGCGCCAATATTTCCAAGATTCTTCAAGATTTGATCCAAGATCATCTCCACGCCAAAGATCATGAACCATGACGCCAACAGTTTGCCTAAATTGCTTGGCCGTGCTTGAGTAATCGAACCAGTAGGAATAGACAATGGGTCCCTAGCACCTCCTTCTCAATATGGCTCGATGTTCACATCATCTCTTGTCTCTGGGCCAGCAAGCCCTTGCCTCTGGTTGATGGGGTCATCAACCCTTGCCGCCACCCCCACCAACGATGGGGCGGCAGCCACAACTGTGTTTTCCCCCTTTCTATTTTTTTTTTTTTTTTTGGATTTTAATTTTATTTATTTTTTAATGAAAAATAGAAAATTAAAGAAAAGACAAAATTACCCTTCATAGCTGGTGAATTCAAGCCCTTATTTGAGATTGATATTGCCACTTTAGGGCCTTTTTTGAAATAATATCCACTCCATATCATTGTTTAAAAATGAGAATGCTTCAAGTCCTTATTTGAGAAAATGATATCATTCCGGGCTCTTATTTAGAATTCTCCCATCATTATTTAATGGCTTGGATTGTATTTTGCATTGAGATGAATATCGTAAATGAATAATGCATATGTAAATTATTTTTCATATCAGCCGTTCAAACTTGACAAATTGGAAGCTACATTAGCATATTCCATTTAATTTGATGTAATGGAAGAATGATATTGAACATTTTTATATAGTTTATGGACTAAATTGAACATTTACCAATACTTCAAAAACCTCATTTAATAGATTAAGAATCTAGGGATATTTCATACCAAATCAAAGTTCAGGGATTTATGTTGTTTTTCCAATGTAAAAATAATAATGATGATGATGAAGTACATGCCAAGTTAGGTTTATATTAGCAGCTTGTTGATATTTTAGATTTATTGAGTGAATTTTGTGATTCCGAAAGACATAAGGCCAACTATCATATACGAAAGGAACTGACAATAGATTTTATTTTATTTAAAGAAAGTTAATAATGATATCATGTTAACTGCAATTAGAAAAATGGATGGCCGTGCTATTTCTTGCTCTTTTTTTCTTTTTGGTAACATGTTGCTCATTACACGAGCAGTGAAAATTACAAAATATTGTCGCCTGTATCTGCAACCTGTAGACTCTTACGTAAATGTCGATAGGTCCACCCTCCAGTCAAGTGCAATCTACTCGCTTATGAACAATAGATAAGTTAAGACCTGGACACATAAATATTGTCGACACCAAAAAATTTCGAATTGGTCAATCAACAGCTCGATCGGCAGAAGCCAGTGAAGAGAGCGATAGAGGCAGAAAATCGCTATGTGTTGGAGCAATTAGTTGAAAAATATGGTTCGTCAACGGGAAGAACCAATGCCAATCAACGATGGTATAAGAGAATGGCTTAAGTGCTGGAATGAAGAGTCGACAGATGGAAACCAAGTGTTGATCAATTGAGGAGAAGCATAGAATCTAACCGTAATAACGCGGGGTCGACAATCTCTGATTTTATAACCGTCTACAGATAAACGTTGCCAGACAATAAAAGTCACTTACAGCATGTGTAATATCTTAGTAATTGTTTATGTAACTGCCGATCGTAGGTACAAATTCCTTAATTGTAATTTTGCAAATGATCAATTAAAGAAAACACTTTGTTCATCTTTACTTTCAGCTTATTTTTACATTTCCAATACCTTTACAATGCTCGTAACGATTGTCCCCAGTATTTACCTTCAGGTTTCTCGTCGTTTACATCTCCTGTATAAGAATGTCAGTCCATACTTTAATAGGTATTTTGCCCCCTTTCGATGAAACAAATATATTGAACATGACCGCGAGAGTTTATTTGATAAGCTATATTGGGCTTTAAACTCAAAAGTGGGAGAGGCCATTGCGCTCCTAGGATCACCCTCGTTCTCGAGTCAATTGCAACGGCTGCCATGCTCTGCCGGTCTCATCAAAATGGATCCCAGCCTCGTAGACTCTACCGACACCGTCCTCTAAACAGTGAATGCTCCATCTAACTCTACCTGCCAACCCATTGGCAGAGCATGAAGTTGTTTGATTGTTACTCCTGTGTGCCATGCTGTACCTCAAATCTTGCCGCGATTTGGATCAAGTGTTGACTAAAGGTTGATCAGTGGGACACAAGGTCCGAAACAAATTTGAGGCCTCAAAGATAGGTTCTACTAGCAAAGACCAGTCTTTGGACACCTATGTTACCATCCGAATATGTCGATCAATTTTTCATCCAAGCATTCCCACGCAATTAAAATTTGGTTAAATGGATGTCAGATAGGAAGGAAATTGCAAATCAAATTTCAGTCAAACCTTTGGAAAACTCGAAGAAAGGTCCTCCTAAAGCCCAAAATCGTTTTTAGAGGTCTCAGAATCGAATGAAACTTTGGAGTTCTCCAAGCTGTGGAAAATGACGATTTTTTAATATGATAAGTCCACGAAACAGCGGCCGATTCATAGACCCAAGCCTTAGGCCCCCATATCGATTGAAATATTGAGTCCGTGACTTCGTGATTTCACCTAGCAGTATGGGGCTTGTGCAAAAGCTATCTACCAAAGCATTCCCACGACGCAAAAATAACGTGAATCGAAAGTCCAATGGAATAGATAAAAGGCCTGAGAAGAGCAAGCCTCCACTCGAGGCGCGTGTGCCTTGAGCTAAGACACATACATGTCCCGATTTGCCTATGAAAACCCCCTTTCCGCTCCTTTTTCAGAGATGTTGAGCCTGTCCCTTATCCTTTTGCACTTAAAAGTTCTCTCAAATTGAGCTTGGTACTCACATTATCTTGCTTTCGTGTGCTTTTCTGTTTGTGTACCGAAACCCTTCGCCTTTTGAAGGTAAGTCTCGACTCCCTCGTTTTTACATATTGAAATGCATGTTAGGATGTCATAATATCTATTTAGAATCATAGTATCTACAATGTATCCTTATTCTATCCGTACTTTTCTTTTCTTTTTTTGGTTATATCTATCCTTTTTTATTTTTGGTCATAGTTATTCTATCCGTTTGAGTAGTTGAAAATCACATATTCTTAGGCTACTATAATACCGAAATGAAATCTTGAAAACTTGGGATATCCCTCATGCTATATGTCGATCTACTGTCAAAATGTCACTAGAATGTATGCATGTTGGTAGGCCATCATAATGACTATTTAGATCTTGAATTAGGCCATTACGATGTTAACTCTAATGGAAATACGATAGAATGAATGTTGTTGTTGCTTTTGTATTTATGAACTTTGTAATTTGGAGGGGATATAAGGTTGTAGATACATTGAAGTGTTGCGATAGCGTACCAGTTTATCTTGAAGCCAACCCATAAGCCATATGCTAAAGAGAGTGGGCTCGATTGTAGGATGGGCTATGACAATATAGCCAGAAGTCAAAAGTTAATTGTCGTTGCTATTCAAACCTATGAACTAGGCTTGCGCATTCAATTATTTATTTCATGATTTTGATTCGAAAAATGATTTCATTTTGACTTGGCCAAAGGGAACGGGTGCTTTGTTGCATAAACATCACCATGTCCAAGTATAGCCATAAATCAAATGAATGACACCTTAGTGTAGTCTTCCCATCAATTCTCATTGTCGTATCTGGCATATGATTTGTCATGTTATGTTGCATGTGACTATTGTCAAGTCATGTATTCTTATTGTCATGTCTTGCATCAAATTTGACATGTCATGTTACATGGGACAATGCCATTTCATGTCTTGTATCCAATGTGCTATATCATGCCTTTTCATCTCACTATCATGTATTGTTGTATTTAATTTGTCATGTCATGCTATATCTGATTATTACCATATCATGTCATTTAATTGCCATGTTCCATCTTATTTGCCATGCTATAAATTGTGCAATTTTTAACATGTGATGTCATTGTATTGTCATGTCATGCTGCATGTGATTATTATCATGTCTTATCACTTTGTAGTCATTTCTTTCATCTTATTTGCCAAAGGGCATCGTGTATGCTAATCTGTGCACACATAACAAAACCCCCAAACTTAAGATCTCAAGTTTTCGTTTGACCTATTCCTTCTCACATGCACCAAGATAGTTGACTTTTCCATCACCATCCAGACATTGTGGGTATCCAATCGACTTAAGTTTATCTAAATTGATTGGTGGCGACTCTAATATGTTATTTGAGTTCATGATTATAAGTTAATTCTGCAAATTGCCCAAACCTAGGATTTGGGCAGTCGTAGCGACCGGTGTTAGAGAAAACTTTCTTATCGGTTTTGAAGTTGACAAAACGTTTTTTTCATCAAAGTCTGAAGACCGCCAAACTCAAGACTTAAAATCTACCCTCATTGACAATTTCTAGACCGACGAATAAATCTTATTCAGATGCAAGTTTATCTTTAAGGATTTGATCCGTTTGGTTGAAGATTATCTCACGACTGGAGGTAGCATCTAAAGATCCATTATTTGTATTGCAAATAATTCGAGTAATTCAGATCTGTTGATTGGCGAAGTATACTTGGAAAATTCTACTTATGGAAACCTAGATCCTGATTGTATGGGCGAGCAGGATTGGTGGACTATCTTCACATTCCTTAAGTAACTCGAGATCTCTCTAATTGATTTTGTCCAACGGGTAGATTGGAAGAACTCCTTTGAAATGTGCCATCGGATATGAAGGCATAGAGAAGTATATAAGGAATATGCTCTAGTTATTCGAGTGTGTGTGCGATAGATAAATTTCAAAGTCTAAAGCTCATTGTCCTTTGCTGATTCATTTGTTGAGCGAAAATTTGTACTCAAAAGAGAGTTTAGACATTTGTGAGACCTTAAGGAAATGTAGCAGAGTCTCTATACTATGGAATCATAGACGTGATACTGCAACGACTCTTTTGATTCATAGTGAAATCCTACCAATGGGCTGTCAGTGCGGGAGAATGGACGTAGGCTTGGATTAAGCTGAACCACTATAAATCTTATGTTCTTATTCTCTTCCCTAAACTTTTTTATTTTTCTTGTAACTCTATTGTTAGAGTATGATTTTCTCTACAAAGTTGGTATGCACCTTAACAAAGGTACATACTATCCAGGGCCACATATCGCTCAAGAATTATTGAAGTTATCCATATTCAGGTTAAAAGTAAAGTCGTATACTATATTTTGAAAATTTTATTTTTAAACCTATTCACCCCCCCCTCTAGGTGCTCGTACTAGCTCTTTCAACCGGCACTACTATCTAGCGAACCCCGATCTGCAAGATTCAAGGTGCCACAGCACGAACAATTTCATTCTTCCAAAGTGAATAGAAGATGCAGCTTGATAATGGACAGCTCAACTTTGCTAAAATAGACTTGATAGTGCTTCGGCCAGATAAAACCATATACTTATGCATTTTAGGATAAAGCATCGTTGGTCCAACTCAAGAGACGGAAATGATTCTTCCGGGAAAAACGCCATTCTGCAATATTAGGCGTCGCAAACCACGCGTGGGATGCAAAGGGATCCTATACATCGGAGTCAGATCAAATCACATGGGTCTCGATCTAAAATAACATCGACAATTCATGACCTCTCGATGGTATTACTCTGTTAGAAACGTGTTTGATATCGTTCGGCACCATCTTAGGGCAATGATGGTTTTCCCAATCGCAACCACAGATCAAACCGAAAATCAGTATCTATGCCATCACCCACTGGGGCCTTTACCCATTGGCCACCTTGTAGAATGACACTTTTTATTCATATCAAAGTCCGTCCGTACTCGTGAACAAGATGAGTGTTGGAGAAATCTTCTTGAAGTGTTTTGAAGTTGACAAAACGTTTCTATCAGTCTAGTCTAAAGGCTTGCAGACTCTGTTATTTAAAGTCGAAGACCTCCGGACAGCCGAGACTCAAGACTCAAAGTCTATCCTCATTGACAGTCTCTAATCCGTTGAAGAAAGGCTATCCGAAGCTGGATGTTTCGTCAAGGATTTAACCTTATCAACGGAAAAGATCTCGTGGATGGAAGAGACGTAATGGAATCCTTTGATTGATCGAGATTGACTCGATAATTGAAGATCCGGTGATTGCCTAAATATTATTGGAAGGTTCTACTTATGGAAACCGAGATCCTGATTGTATGGGCGAACAGGATTGATGGGCTATCGACACGTTCCTTTAATAGCTTGAACGATCTTCCTAATTAATTTCGTCCAACGGATAGATTGGAGGAATTCCTTTGGTAAGTGCTAACGGGTATGATGGCATAAAGGAGTATATAAGGAAGACGGTCTTAGTAATTCAACTAGTGCGCGATAGAAGAATTCCAAAGTCTGAAGCTCTTTTTGTTTAGACAATCCCTTTGAGCAAATACTTGTATACAAAAGAGAGTCTATATTTGTGAGAAACCTTGAGGAGGTGTGATGGAACATCTACACTTTGTGGAATCAAGGCAAAGCGTGTCTTGTAACTTCTTTTTGATCATAGTGAAATCCGGCCCGGTGGGGTGTCGGTGCGGAAGAATGGACATAGGCTTGGAATAAGCCGAACCACTATAAATCATGTGTTCAATTTTCTCTTCCTCACTCTCTCTACCTCGATCGTATTTCATTTTGTTAATCAAGAAAGAATTTCCTTTCTATCGTTTGCCAAGAATCGCTTCCGTATCTCGACAAATTGTTTGTGCACCTATTCACCCCCCCTCTAGGTGTTTATACTAGCTATCTCAATGAGTAGTTGCAAACAAGGATGTTTGGTGAAGATACATTTTGCGGGTCATGTCTGCCCATAAGACTGATCAAAGAGTTTTGATCCATTACTACACGCCATCCTTGTTTGGCAAACAAAAGGACTGATCAAATTGATGCATCCGCCATATACCTAAACCCCCTTAATTCGGGTGCTTGATCATGCTCCACCGAATATAATGAAGCCAATCACTATGGTAATCATGGCTAAACCCGTTAAACAGGTAAGTCGGGTTGGGTTTGTGTTGGTTTATAAATGATCCGATCTAAATTAATTCATTTAAACCGTTTATGATCCATTTATTGCAGTGCAAAAAATTTTATCCATACTCGACTCATACCCGACCCATTTAATTAAACTTAAGAAAGCTTATTTCTTATATATATTAAAAATGGTATTGCAACAACACAAATTTAATGGACAATTTTTATTTAATTATTTTTTATTTTTTAAAAATTAATTTTTTAATTATTTTTATCTTTACTTTTTAAGAATATAATTTTTAATTTTCTTTTTCTTTTTCTTTTTTATTTTTTGTTCTTCTTCTTCTTTGGCCGGCCGCCGGCCACAACGACAGCTGGCAACCGGCCATAAGCGAGCCTTGAGCTCGTGAGGCTCGCCGACACCGACGCCGGCGAGCTTGAAGCTTGCTTGGCCGATCGCCGGCCATCGTCGTGCCGACCACCGGAAGGAGGAAGAAGAAAGAAGAAAGAAAAAGAGAAGAAAATTAAAATAAAAAAATAATTATAATTTTGATTTTTATAATAAAAAAAAATTGTAAAGTTAAAGAGGAAAAGAGAGATTGTGAGGTTTTGGTTGAAAATGGGTTCTAAATCCAATTCATTTAAGACCTACTTAAGACCCACCTATTTTAAGTTTTTAATTGTTAAACCTATTTAACTACTTTTTGTCAAAAAATAAGTGACCCATATATGACCCATTTATGATTTAAATGGGTCATATATGAGTGTAAGACCTATTTTGTCACCTCTAATCATGACCTCATCAAAAGTGTCTAATAACCCTCCAAGCTTGTGCCACCGATCTAATAAGGACAGCTTGTGCCACTGGCTTGATAAGGATCAACTTATTTGCTGGCGTCAAATACTGACCCGTCCAGGATTGAAACCGACAGCAAGTATGATCAATAAGTTTACGGCCCCATGTTGCGTGATGACCTTTCGAGTTTCCAACACGGTATCCCAAAATGTCTGTCTTGTAGTACCAGATCACAACAATTCCACGGCTCCATAATCGACAAGTATCAGGGCACTGACAGGTGAAAACTACTCGCACAGCACCAATTTCACGCCATTCGAGTAACAGACCGCCTGACGTACCAGTTGGGAAATCCACAGCTGAAATAAAAACCAATTCTGGTTGTGTCATCTAGAAGGTCCTGTGGGTATTGAACTGTCAAGGCACGCCCACAACCCTGACTGTTCCAAGCGAGGCTTCTCATGGCCACAAAGAAATCGTTGCTGGGGCCGCTCCCTCGCCCAAGATTATTGAGCATGAATTAATAAAGAAGACTCAAGTTGAACGATTCTATGGTGAGTAGTGAACGCAGTACATACCTGAGGATTAGGGAGTGGAGATGGTGATGCCTCAGGATATTCTGTCGCATCTCGGCTTGTTGGAGATACTATTGAATATTATTGAAGATGCCAATTCTGGCATTGATCTTGATTATGATATCGATTGATTCAGTCAATCAATCAGGGGCTAGTTTAGAAAATGGGAAAATTGTAATTCTTGTATATTTTTTCTTATTTTTTATTTTGTCTTTACACTATAAATAGGGCAATGTATTTGTACACAAGACAATACAACACAATACAAAATTCCCCCCACTTTCTCTCCATTTTGTGACATGGTATCAAAGCCACCCTCTCCAATGTAGCTTCCGCAGGTCCACAAATTGCCTCCGTCTCTTCCCGATTTGCTATTGCGAAAAAAGCGTTGCAAAACAAATCGGCACTTGGTAGGAATTCACGTTCAGACATACGATGGCCAAAGACAAGAGCACACTTACTGGAGAAAATTCTTAAGTGGAGTAGATTCCAAATTCGCCTCAGAATAAGGATTCGGATCAAATCGATCCAAACAAAGATGAGCAATCTGCTCAACACACTGCCGATCTAGCCCTTGCTCCAGCGCATGTTTCCGGCTAGGTCCAATGGCCACCAGTTCAATGGTTTCCGGTTCAGGGCCCATGGGCCGTTGGGCCAAACCAATCACGGACCCCATACGGCACAACTGGAGAAGAAGCAGATTCTAGATTTCAGCCCATTGGAGGAGGGCCCGCACTCTTCAATGCAAGGCCTGAAATGGGCTGGACGGGCTTGAGCCCGAGACCCAGATCTGTTCCGCAAGCAAACCCCTACCTGAACATGGCACCAGGTTTCGTCCCAATCAGCAGCGGCCATCTAGAGCCCGAGACCCAGATCTGTTTGTCGACGTTTAGACCCATAAAGATTCAGCTGAACGTCGCATCAGCTGCGTGGATCTGCCAAATCGACGAAGATGGCCACCCAAATTTACCAACGAGAGCTTAGGTACATCGAAAACTTATAGATTGATGTCCAACGCATTTCAAGGTAAGCTCATTCATTTGAGATGATTCATCCACGTAAACATCATTTGTTTGGATCCACACATAACGTAATGTGGAAATTTAATGCATGAAGATTTGGAGCTGTGGTCTAATATAATTTATTATCTGGATTAGAAGAAAAACGGAGATTCATGCCCATTAGCTTCAACACAATGAATGAGCTCACTTTCAAATCGGTCCATATCTTCCTCCATCCCCAATTAATTCCAAATTGATGAATTACATACTTGAACATCACCCACATTACATTTTAGTTAGGTTTGCATGCATGTGGATGATGTCCAACTAGGAAATGAGGAAAATATAGTCCATCTAAATTATCTCATGTATATAACTATTCCAAACCCAATTCCACGGTCCCTTCTGCTACTAGTGGATCATAGCGACGACATTGGGCAAGTTTCTCTCAGTCCCAAGATCGTCTACGGTAAAACACGTGCATAGCTTAATAGGGGCCATCCATTCTGCTCTAGTATCATCATCATATTAAGCCTAATACCTAACCAAGTTGCGCTAGAATTTCTCACTCAAGTGATAAAAAAGAGAGGCAATTTTTCTCCTTAAGGCATTGTCTGCATTCTTAACAGCAATCCATGATCACCAGTAGCCGATTCACATGACATGAAATCTCTTAAACAAGATGATAAAACCTCAACAAGCTGTTTCAGTCAGGATTACATGAACCGCGAACTAGAACTGATGACACCTCTGCAACTCGGGAAATGCATCAGTGAGTTACCGATAAATAGAGTGGTTTGCATTTCTCGTGTCTTTAATCTTTAAGAGTGGATTTCTGCGGACGACCTAAGTCTGCCCAAGGATCTGGCCTCTCTTTCAGATACCGTCTTTACAGCTATTTGAACAATGTCCCAACGTCATCAGGCCTTCAATGAACTTTTCTTATTTTCATATGACCAAAGTTTGGCAAACAAACTATGGGCTAGCTGCACTGAATTGCAACAATTGGACTTGGGACATTCCATACACAATGATAGATTTCAGACGTGAAATTATGTACAACCATCAGTTTCCAGAGCCTACATTAGACTGAGAAAACCATAACATAAGTATTTACGATAGAACAGGCAACTTGAAAGAAATGTACGAACATATGCATCTTGGAAGTGTACAATTGTATAATCATACCTCGTCGATGTCATCAACATTGAGCCAATCATTTGATTCCTTAATCTCCAGATCACGATCGGTCACCTTCTCAGATTTAGCACCTTTCTTATCACCAAGATTCACCTCTTTGCTAGAGTCATCAGAGCTTCCACCTAACTGAACCCAGTCTCTCGAATCTTTTGTGGAAGAATCAGAGCCATAGGTAACTTTCTTATAAGTTGTGGGCATGTCTCCATCATCATCCTCGAGATCACTAAATGACACGTCCTCGTCATTCTCTATATGAACGGTGGTTCCTCTTGCATCAGCTCCTTCCAAAGTCTCCTCCTCCTTCAACCAATCATCAGCATCATCTTCAGACTTTTCATCCAAGACCCTTGAAGAGGATCCAGAATGTGAATGCTGATACTCTTTCTGATACATCGTTTTTTCCTCGACAACAGGTTTTTCAATAATTTGTATTTCAGTGACCTCCACCGGATGTTTCTCCGTCTCAGTGATAGCCACTGCTGCGGGTTCAGTTGCTCCAGCAACAGAGAGTTGAGAAGGTGCAGATTCAGATTGAGCACCTGAAGGCACGGATAAATGTTCTTCATGTGATGAATCCACAGAGTCTGTTCTTGAATCTCTTCCAGACCAGCCTGATTCAACTTTTGCATTGCCCCGGTTCTGTAACTCATGCATCAGCATTGCTCTTGCTTCCAATATCTGCAACCAAGGAAGGTGACACACGGCATCTCACACTCAATAGGAAAAATAAGATTGATGGAAATAATTTGCAAAACTGAAATCTCATGAAAAAGCAAAATTTCCATAAAATTTGGCATTTTCTTTTTTTCTTGGACAAATAAGAAGTGAGATTAAAGTACTCAAAATGGAGAAATCAATAACAGTACAATTGAACCACCAAGAATGCTCAACAGTCCAGGACCTATGGTTCAATGACGCGTATTGGATAGTCTGCATCTTACCCGGTCCATGAGGTTAGTTGGGTTATTTCGAATTCCGTTTGGACATTGTTCATATGGACATTGTTCATATATAACGTTCGAACAATGTCCAATTGTCAATTGTTAGTGTGGTGATTTCAAATGTCTGTGTCCATATGTGTTAAACGATCTTAAGTGGTTAATGCAAAAAGAAATCGCACAACTAGAGCAAAAAGAAATGCCTGACCAAACACCCACTTGTTTTAGCAAAATTTAGCTAGCAACTTGCTCTTTCTGCAAACGTATCAAATCCAAGTATATGCATACAGTCAGCAGAAGTCGCATCTCTTGCACAAAATCTCCATATTGTCATAGTTTAAATTTGATCAACAGGCATTTTGTTAAAGAAAAGATGTACACAATGTTGTAGAGCTTTTCCTGCCACATCCCATTGAGCCTTTAAAGAATATAACTTGGGTAACAAAAAACATTAATGGAAGTACAAAAAGGATTGAATGCTGTAAATCTGTGGAGAACTAGAATGTTGAAATAACTAATTCTGGCTGGAAGACCATATGAAGGATAACATCTGAAATTAAAGGAATTGAGGCCACAAAAATATGAATCATCTCTATATTTAAGTTAAAACACACTCTATCTCACAACACTTGTTATTCTTCCAAAACTACTCTTCATTATATGATAAGAAAGACTAACAATCAAATCCCAACCACCACCCAAGCAACAATAAATAATAATCCTCACCCAATTTCTCCACTCAAAGAAAAACTACCCTTTTTCTTTTCTAAGGCAACTATTAATCTATTTTTTTCTTACATATATATTCGACTGCACACACCCATAGCACGTGCTCAACACTAATGACCTATATTAGTTATCATTTAACATGAATTAGCTACTAGGACCAGGTTGACATGCAATTTCATGACTACCCGATCCAGGAAGCGTCACATGCACCTATAATAAATAGACATTGTCGTAATGTCAAAGAACAATCACAATTATCATGTAATAGAGAAACTATATATACAAAAATTTGGGACCAATAATGACATACAGCATGGCAACCAATACATAGAAGTGGTGAGATATTTCCCTAAGAAAGCCAGATCATGATTGCAGATATAAATAGATGCTCACAAAAAGCAACCTCTGTGGCAGAGTGGGTGAACATTTTCACAAGAGATCATGCATAACTCTCTTTCTTCATAGGAGAGAACCATCAATCAATAAGTATTATGTACTTAACAAAATACTTTAATGCTTGAAAGTACTCACTTGTGGTGTTGAAAGTAGTTCGGCTTCTTGTTTGTTGAGTCTGGGATGCAAAAGAACAAAGTAAATCTTCCAGAAACAACCATCACTCATGTACTCTGAGCATAGTTCCATCCTAAGAGCAGCTAATCTTGGTGCAAGCCGTTCAATCGCTAAAGCGTGCTCTTCTTGCGCATCAGACAGTTCAAATTCTACAGAAGCAATTTAGGTAGTTTCACTAAAGCAGAACTCCTAAATATAAGCTTCTTTGAAAAAAAAAAAATATATCTAATTCAAATGGAGAGAATAACATATTTAGGTGGTATAAACTAAGTATATCAAATTAAAAACCAAACAAATTATTCTAGGAAACGTGCGCGCGCACGCGCGCTTGAGAGAGAGAGGAGAGAGAGAGAGAGAGAGAGAGAGAGAGAGCGAGAAGGGAGAATTTCCCACGGACTCTGCCTATATCAAACCAGTTACTGTCAAAGAAACATGGCTGCATCAACATAATGTTATGTCCATCATAAGTATAGAGGACCAAGGAGGCTAGTGATTCCAAACTAAATCAATCTACAATAAAGCCTTAACATGACCATATGCAGAAATTAGAAATCTGGCAAAAGAATGAAGACAACAAGTGCAGCAGATTGAAACAATTCACAACTGCAACAGAGATAGAGCCACAATATGACAAGCATAATGAAAATAAGAAATCAGACCGAAAATAACGGTTACCCCATTACTTGCCACATGTTTGTGTCTCCTCAAGCCCTACCTCAATTGATTATAGCCAAAGCAAGAAAAGAGTTAATCAAGTTCTCATGATTACTCACAAAATAAGATGATCCTCGTCCATACTCCAACAGAGCGCTTCTAATTTAAACAAACACTTCAAAAACACAGTTTTGAAAATCTTGTAAAACTACTCTCATCTGGATTGCTCCCATGGTAGGAGTTAATGCATACTAATGCATGCTATCATTGGCATCAATCATCTCGCAGTACTAGCTAAATGGGTTGTCAAAAGGCGTCTGGGCTACAAAACGATAGCAAACCGATTCCATTATAATGCTTTTCGACTTCCAATACTCTTTCCTGGTATCAACTTATAGACAGTGATCTTTAAAAAACATAAATGCTCTTTTTCTTACGCTGAAGAACAAATTGCCGTCCACCCTACAATGTTCTGGAGTCCAGATAGAGCCCAACTCATCCTAGTCATGACAACAAATTCAGTATCTACTACCTTTTCACTAGGAAAATGTAAAACAGCCATAAAATCGACAGAAACAAAAGCTCCAGCAAAACCCCACAAATGAAGATATAGCCAACGCGACAAACATAAATGACAACACAGTCAAATACCTAAATCAATCTCCACTGATTCGATTCGAATTGAGAGCAAGTCATACCCACCAAACAGCAATACAGCACTGATACAGGAACGACCGATTACGTGACCTACAATAACAAATTAACTCCATTGAATCAAACAGCAACTATACCATCAGAATAAGCATCTTCATTATCCGGTAGAGGGAAATCAAGCCAGGTCTCGGGATGCATCGCAATGTTCCTCGCAAAAGCCAAGACCTCCTCTGTCACTCCAACTGCATTTCCAACCAAACCCTCATCCACGGAATCCCCCTCCGGCCCCAGCTGCAGTAAATTGGAAGCGATCTTAGTGAACTCCCATACGGTCTTGTTGTTCGACAATTTGGAGATCCCGCTCCTGAACCTGCCGCTAATCTCCGCGAAATCGCTTCGTATCCCGGCGATCAGCGCCTCATCGTCGGGATCCTCCCGATCGGACGGCTCCTGCGGCGGAGGCGGCCCACCGGGCGGCGGCGGGGAGCTTGGATCGGGACCTCCGGCCTGCCGTGCCGGAGGGGGCGAGGAAGGATCAGGCGGAGGCGCGAGGAAGGAGGCGACGCCCCAGAGTTGCCGGGTCAGGGTCTTCTTGAGCTCGGAGAGGTCTTCTTTGACGCCTCTAGGGGACTCATTGGACGGGGAGGACGGCGAGCCCGATGGCCCGACGGCCGTCTTCGGTGGCGGAGAGGGATCGGGGCTGGTGGCGCCAGGGTTCCGATCGGATTCTTCGTCGCCGTCGTCGTCGTCGAGCTTGAGCGAATTGGCGATGGATCGAGCTAGCCACGACATGGCGGCGAGTTGGGGATGAGTCGGTGGCGGCGACGACGGCGACGACGGCGGCGACGACGGCGGCGATTGAGCTTGAGCCCTTGGTTTCACCGAGTTGCGGACTCAGCAAATCATGACTTGTGGGTTTCAGCTTGGAGTTTGACATTGGATGATGATATCATGATAGTTCCTTTGAAACGACGCCGCCTTCAGGTCTGATTTTTATGTTCCCGATTTCGTGCAAAATCCACGTCAAGCGGTATGTAAAATTAGGAAAAATCGCATAGATGATACCTAAACTTTTACTCAATATAAAATATAATATATAAAATTTCGATTTATTTAATAAAATTCATTAACTTTAGTCCAATGTGTAATGTCGTCTATAAATTTTTAATTTATTTAATACGATCCTTAAACTTTTAATAAAGATTTAATTTAATTATTAAACTATATGAATACATTCAATATTATCCATGAATTTGAATTAGTAGAAAGACAACATTAAGCAATCTTCATATAATTAAAAATTAACTCGAATATGTATCAAAAATTTAGTGATTATATTATAAATTGACTAAATTTCGAAAATCATATTGAACAAATTAAAAATATAAACATTACATTACACGTTAAGCAAAATTTTATAAGCCACCTGCCTAATTATCCTGGATAATTATTATCTATCTTCCAATCATTTATCTCTCTTAACATATCCACAAATCAACGGTGACAGCACCGATTTTGCACAAAACCCAACAACATTCACAATTGAGCCCATCGGCCTGGTTCGTTTGAAATGGCCATGAAGTGAGGACGGCTGATTCATAAACCAAAGGCCCAGCTCGATCCGAAAGGGAAATGTGACACCCACATCCGAAAGAGATCACCCCGCAATTCTACGACTCCTGGAAATTGGAGAACCTTAGGTTATCAACGTAAGTATAGATAACCCAGAAACAACCATCTGAGCTATTGAAACTAATGCACCGATTAGCCGTTACTCTATTACTTTCCTTTGTCATTTTTTAAGCTCATATTGACTCGAAGGTCCAATGGTTCCCGAAAATCAACCCTAAGGGGACTTTTCTGGTTTGTGATGTTCAGCACTGATCGAGCTACGAGCTTGTTGGACTTGAAATCCACACGAGGAAGGTAGTGTGTTAATAGCTGGCCCGTTCATTGGAACTAGCAAAAAGCCATGTCCCTTCGATCTCGAAGTGTTGAGTGAGAAACTCTCAAGAATCCAACTATGAAGACCTACGACCCACCTACCTCGCATCGCATTGCATCGCCAATTCTTGATCCTCCTAGGGAGGAAGATGCGAGCTAAAACCATATGCCTGAGAAAGTCCGGCATGTTAGGGCTCACACAACAATCTAAAGAGGGGTGAATTTGTTATTTTTAAATAAAATTTAAAACCTTTTTGTGGGATACTTGATACTTCAGTAGAAGCAGAAACGATTAAATTAGTATTTATGCTTCTATCGAATACATAGAAGAATGATTTAAAGAGATAAGAGACTTTGCCAGCAAATATATGATTATTCAACTTATAACTAAGCTTACATCCACTCTTAGGAACTAACACTCAAGAATGGAGTTGAATCCACTATAGGAGGTTGTAGATAGTAGCACATGCTGTTGGTATTCGAAGCTAGTAGATATCTCCACTAAAACACAAGCACCTCTATCACTTTTATGCTGTGTTTGGTGTAGGGTAAAATAAGACTAAAAATCTTTGAAAAATTCACTTGCCCAACACAATCTCCCACGATATCCACACCTCACTGCTTGAATTCTCTCACTAGCATCTCAAACCTACTCTCTTCAAAACTCCCTCCATTTTTTCTCCTGCTAGTTTCGCTAAATCCACCTCCCAACCCTAGTCCTCACTTACGTTCACCATATCAGAGTTGCCGAGCGACCACAATGATCTAGTAGATAAGGTAATAACGGCTGATGTAAGTGTGGCAATAGGGTGTTGGACACCGTCCGCGAAGCTCAGGTGCCACTTGACATCGAAGCTGACAATCCAAGGGAAGCGAGGGGCGAAGAGGAGGTGGACAGAGGTCCACTAGTGGATGGCAATGGGGCAGCAAGTAATTAGGGCGGACACGCCTCTATTGTGGACAACGAACTTGAAGGATCTAGCACACTCATGAAAGGATTTGAGTTCTTCCATGGTGAGAGCCATGATGTGTGACTTTTCCTTTTCACCCTAAGTTATCAAAGCACGACTGGCTTGATGGTGATGACAATCGGTGGCGGTCATGAGCGATGGCGCTTCTTACACAATGGCTGGAAGTGATGATGATTGGTTGTCATAGAGGAGGTCCTTGCGTGGTGGCCGGTGAAACCGGATGTGTCACTCCATTGTTGGAAAGAAGAATTTGTCAAGTTTTTTTCAATTTTCTTTATTTAATCCCGGTTTATCTCGCTCTTTAACCTAGATCTCTTATCTAGCTTTTTTTGTCTAATCCGAAGACATCGCCAAGCATTGGATAGGATATCTTGTTATCTTATTTAGACTTAAATCAAGACTACCAAACATGGTCTTAAGCTCTTTGTTTGTAGATTATAATACCCCAGAACCCATTTTAGAGAGTATAGATCATAAAACTATAATTGTACACAGAGAGAGCCATAGTCTATGGCCAATGAGGGCTATATGTTGAATCTCACTTTTAGAGTGACCAACGACGTTTCAACGGATATGCATAGGTGAAGATGATTTAACAACCCAGAGTCACCTAAGAGAGAGAGGGAAATTATTGGATGCACCCAAATCACATAAATTGATTGCATATAAACCATTATAACATGTGGATCTGACGTGACAAATCTAACGATTCATATATATCAGGCTAACTGTACCAAATGTACTAGTTACTTTTCGGGGAAGAAGGGGGACTAGACATTTCGCCTCCTTCGACCTGCGAAGCTTCCAATGCATCTTCCTTTGAATTTCAAAGGGCGATTGCATCTAAAAGAAGAAAGGTCATTATATTCTTTTCCCACGTAAGAAAGATTTATTTAAGACTGCATAACCATATTTCAACATCAAGTAAATATATAAACATAAGAACTGCAGAGAATGACCCTACAAATATTTTTTATTGTTAAGTACTACATCAGATAGACGGAAAATAAAAATCGAAGAAAAAGGAGGAAAAAAGGGGTAAAATAACTAATCGTAGAGGATTGAGTTGATTGGCTCCAAAATCGCCATGGTCCCAGGACTCAGAACCTGGTAATCAGCCGAACACCAACCCTGACTAGAAGCCACAGCGCTCAACCCAAACGGATCGCTATCAGCCGTCACGGAGCTCTGACCTGTCGATGCTTCTTGAGAATCTTCACTTGCATGATCCATCCATACTTTGGACTTCAAACCCGGATTCCCAGCAGAAAAAGGCCAGCTCACGTCGTCATCTTCATCAATTGTAATGGTGGCCCCCGCGGCAAGACGGCGGCCGGCATCAGGAAGCATGCAGAGAGAGGCCGGTGCCGGTGCCAGTGCCAGTGCCGCCACTGTTGTGGGTGCACCGGTCAGCTTCTGGACGACGGCCTTGAAGTCAGCGTAGTCCACCGTGTACACCCGCTTCGGGACCGGTGGCAGCGGCGCTATGGGCATCTTCTCGCATGGACGCTTCGGTGCCATGGCATTCATCTTCTTGCGAAGTGAGTAGATGGAGCTGATGTGGGAAGAAGAGGGTCTTTGTCCCTGTTTTGCATTATTCTCGGTGAGTGAGTTTGAGGAATGAGGAGGAGAGTCGAGCGGGTGGGCTTCCATTGATTTTTCAGGAGAGCTTTGGGCTTAGAGTGGGATTTCTTTTCGGGAGGAGAGCTTGGAAATTGAGCACGAGAGTGCTGGTTTATATAATGGTTTTTAAGGTCCCCACTTTTGAAGGATCTATTTTTTTTAAAAAGAAAATTTGTACAATTAATATAATATTCAGCCAGTACTATTCAAGCGTTAATGGAAAGTGCGTTTTTTATTAATATTATTTTTTATTACTCGATGGAAAGGTAAATTGCAATTTCCTCGTAGTTTCCTGTGAAAAAGAAATAGGAGCAAAGCTAGAATGTTCGGTTTGTGATTTTTATTGGGAGAGCTTAGCAAAAGTCAAATACCTAGCTTAGCAAAAGTCAAATACCTAGAGAGAGCTCAAATCTAAGTCCGTCAATATATTTAGTTGAATTCATCTTCATTCAAAAACTTAAGTCATTGACTTATGAATCAATTATGATATATTAACTTATGAAGTATCGACACTCTCAAGGAGCTTTCGTATTATGTTCATATTTCGACATGTGTCTAATACTCTCGACACTCGATCAACATATGTCGGAAAATTCGATACATAGTCAATTTTTTACTCTCTTTGATATTCAAGTCAAAATTTCGATATGCAAGTTTCTGATACATGATTCCAATATGCGATGTCAATTTTAAAAATTTTCAATAAATGAATAGTCAAAATATATATGTGAAAAAAATAAAAATCAATAATAAAAATAACAAATTAGGAAATAAGAAAAACTTAATGTTTTCTTCTCTTTATCTTTTTACTCTCATTTTTCGTTATATACAATTTACCCTCAAGTTTTTTCTTTTTCCTTTCGACACATCGACATGCAAGTCTATAATGTGAATTACTTTTTTTTTTTTTTTTCATTTTCAAGTTTTTTAGATTTATTGAAATTGAGTTGAATTTGTCAAATTGAAACAGTGAAGGATATTAATAAATTGTGGATTAATTTTTTTAGTATAAATTTATTATAGGATTTTTATTTTTATTATTATTTATTTGTGAATTTGAATCAGATTAATAATAATTTACTATTTATATATAAAATATACATTAATATACAATATGTCCCAACGTATCGAAATTTTTTATATTTTGAGAAACGACGTGTCAGCGTATCGTGCCGTGTCGTGTCGTGTTGCATGTCGCGTATCGATGTCGATGCTACTTAAATATTAACTGCTTAACACCACACTAATTCTCCAATATGGGACTTATTTAATATAACTAACACATATATCCATTTGCTTTTGGGTCATGAGGTCATTCTTTCAATTTTTCTAAATCTATAAAGTTTAAGCAAAAAATTGCAAATTATCAATTGTGTGTCTAAACTTTATGAACAATCGTTATAATGGCATTTAAGTCATTTTGGCTAGTTACGTCAGAAATTTGGTAAACTGAATTACTAGATTTACTTAAGTGATCGCTTTTAAAAGTTGTGACGCTTATAAGATTGTTAGAATTGTTTAGGCACCAATGTGGGCATTAGACAATGATTGTAATGCTGATTTTTGTCCTTTGTTGTAGGATTACATGTGTGAAGTATTCGTGTAATTATATTGCATACATAGTCTGTGTAAAGATATTATTTACACAAGTTGGCAGATCTCTGTTAAGTATGTTTGTTTCTCAAACAATCTTCAGTGATTTGAGTAAGTACTTCTTGAATAAATTGTATTTGTGAATGGTACATTCCCTTGTGCTTTATTATTACGATTATGATCGGATGTCCACCACAAGGGGTCATGACTTCATATCTAAGGTCCTCAGCCTCAGACCTCACGAAATTTGCCGTCATTTGAGGCCAGAGTGGCCATTCACATGATGGTTGCGGGTAGGAGCTCCTAGCCTTCTCAACAAGGGTGTAACAACGGTGGCGGAGCGGTGTAACCCCGGTCTAGCTAATGCAATGGTGAGATAGACACAGAAGGAGGGAAGTCAGGAACAGGAGAGATAGAGCACTGTTTTAGGATGTTTTAGACTTTAGGGTAAATTTATCAGCAAAGTCTCAACGGTAGTTTGTTCACTTCATTTTTCGGGATTAAGTGTACTTATCCTTTATTTCGAGACGTTTGAACCCGTAAACAAAAAGTGAAAATGAGGCTGCTCCTTCGCCTTTTTTTATTCGGAAATGTGACTGGAGATGGCTCGACGGCGGGCCGGAGACAGCAATGCGCAGTTGACTATTGCGTAAAGAAGAGACGAATGATTAAACGTCAAAATCTTAAATTGTCGTTTGTCGTCGGCGCTCGTGACCTGACGCTTGCAATCGAGTCCCTAGAAGTTGTAGGGTGGACTTTTTCAACCTGCACGAACGTTAAACTTTTCTTTCTTACGTGTGAAATAGAGTTTTCTTACTAGCTAGTCTTTTTTTTTTTTTTGGTCGGTTACTAGCTAGTCTTGCGTATATGGCAATCTTGTTCATGTTTTACTCGGTCACCGATAGATAATGTGCTTATGATTATGCACACAAGATTATGGTACTAAAAAGAACTTAACCTGCCAGGTGCCAATATTCTTTCTTGTTGAGGAAATTATTCGACATGAAGCTACCAGCCTACCATATTTCAAATTAGTTGGATGTTACAAGATATGCATATACTTCTTTCGTACGAAATGATAGAGAAAATATGTTAGCATCTACATAATCTGACTTAAAGATTAGAGATACCAGATATAACCTACCATTACTTTAAAGTCAGGGCACTATCTCTATCGCTATGCATGTACTAGGTTGTGCAATCATGCATAGTTTAGTATATTGCTTGTATTTACAACTTTCTAGAGAGCGATGGTGAGTGTATTAACAGTGTTTTTATTTATGTAAATCTAAGGAGTCTTTCCATTATAAGCACAAGTGAGGGTAATGTGCTAGAGAGATGTTGTAGCTTCACTAGGGTCCAATTAGAGCAGGATCTGCTGCTGTGGCAGGGAAGTTGTACGTTCTCATGATATACTTAACATCGAGTTTATCCCCTGCTGCTGCTAGCGTTAGAAGAGAAGAACAGGAGTTGTTTTAATGTCTCAAGTTGTTGCCAGATCAATAAGTTTGGTTTGAAACATCGAGTCGAAGAGTGAAAGGTCCGAGTCAAAACGGTGCTCAACATTAGCTGTTGGGCGACCGACCTAGAAACCCATGCCTGGGCGGGCGCTCCGATAATGGTTAGCCAGCTTATTGCAAACTTAGGACTTTCAAGTTTATTTCATGCCTATTTTATCTAGCGTACAGCAGCTAAGATAAATTCCTTGATAATTCCTGGAGAGAGCTACGAGAGAATGTGAGATTGCATTTTGGGAATCGCTCGGGGTGTTTTGAGAGCAGGAAACAAGCGAGACACTATGCGATTGGTGCTTTTAATTCTTCGAATTATAGTGGTACTAGTGTGGCTGCTTTATTTGTGCAAAATCACAGTTATACATGTATGTAACGACTATGGTTATTTATGAGCACCCTAAATGTTTGTTTCTTTGGCCAGAACAAGAACAATGAAGCTGTAGTTGCAAGGAAGTGCTTAAGATCACTCATGACATCACAAAATTCTCCAAAATTGAGTCAATGGAAGATTTAGACACATGCGCATGAGATTAATGGCCAGCCGCCACTTCCACTTGCAAAGCTTGGATTTTCCACGTGCAGTAAAAATTAATTTTAGACATGAGCTGGTTCTTAAAAGGTTCAAGGGAAAAGAAACAAGGGGAAGAACCTAGGGGCGGAACTCCTCAATGTCACCTCTCGTATTCCAACCTCACTTGGAAAGAAAAAATTGATAAGGGATTGGATAGGCAGGTAGAGCGGGCGATTGCACGTTCAAAAGGATTGGCATCCAAGCTGGACACCGGATTATCGAACCACCACTGGTAAATTATTGTTGGAACTTGCACCTCTGTGCATCGCACAGTATCTTTAACCGACTTACCATTCAATACCCCGGGTTAAAGATACTATGACGTGCACCATGACGTGCACGTGAGATTCATGGCCAGCCGCCGCTTCCACTTGCGGAAGCATGGATTTTCCACATACGTTAGAAGGAATTGATAAGGAATTGGATAGGCAGGTAGAGCGGGCGATTGCACGTTCAAAAGGATTGGCATCCAAGCTGGACACCGGATTATCGAACCATCACTGGTAAATTATTGTTGGAACTTGCACCTCTGTGCATCGCACAGTATCTTTAACCGACTTACCATTCAATACCCCGGGTTAAAGATACTATGACGTGCACCATGACGTGCACGTGAGACTCATGGCCAGCCGCCGCTTCCACTTGCGGAAGCATGGATTTTCCACATACGTTAGAAGTTAATTTAACGTGGACAAGAAGGCAATAACTGTTCTATTTTTGACTCAACTAAAAGACAACCGCCCTATTTTGTTGATAGAAGATAATACAACCAATCAAATGCGGTTCGTCCGACTTTGTGAGATCTCAATCATTACATGGTGACACAAATCACATTTCTTTTGCTTTTCAGCAAGAAAAGTTCATCTATGATTCATTCAATTCTTGAAAAATGAGCTTATTACATATAATATAAGAGACTAAATTGGAGAGTTGGAAGATTTAGAGAGAAGTAATAGTTACGGAGCAGGTCATTAGTTATGTAAAGCTTAAGAATTTGTCCACTCTCATGTGAACTCCATCGTTTTAGTTGTTTGTCAATACCGAAATTTTATAATTTGAAGAATTGGTGATTTAGGGTCATTAGGAGATCACTTCAGACAACAAGTATTTATTTCCTTTATAAATTAATTAGAATTGGTTTCTCTAAAGTTGCACATGATATGCAAACTAAATTAAAATGGTTGAAGGGTTTGTTGTACTTGATCATCAAAATCGATATTTTCTACATTATATAAGAAAAATCAAGAGGGAGACTTGATGATGGTTACCATGTCTACATTTATTTTTTGAAAGAATGATTAAAAAAAAAGGAAATATAGCTGAATTAAGTATACCTAGTCAACCTTTCAGAATCACTGTTGTATCAAAATATTTCAGGAAAAACTTGAAAGCTACTATATAAAAAATAAAAAGTCACTGTAATTGTCTATTAGTATGACATGGTTAGATCAGTTTTAGCAGGAAAAAAAAGTATGACATGAATTAGATTATACTAGCAATAATTTATATCCATAAATTTAATTTTCTCCTAAGCCGGCGCTAATGTTGTTATTTAAGTGGGTCAACAAATGCCATTAGCAGTGAGAAAATCAGAGAAGACTGCATTGTCATTATATTTAAACTGTTCCTAGTCATGTGACTAAATTCTAAGGTGAAACCAGCTAAGTGACAGATCTACCGGTCAATAAATAATTTCAAGTGTGCACTTATCGACGATCCACAAGAATATTTTCCTCGTACTTTGATGTGCACATCTCAGAAAGGGAAAGGAGAGGTTGCCCTGTGAATTCATCTTATTAGACTTAATCAATCATACACAATCTATTTCCCTTTAAAAAAACAAAGAACTTTAATTATAGGTTCAATCTTAATCTGCCCCAATCTTTTTTTGGTCCAAAAAATACCACCAACTTTCAATTGAATCCCAAATCTACTTCACGTCCAAAAATCACCTCTAATTTTTTTTAAAACTATCAATATCACGAGGCCACTAGACGAGAATCAAGAGCTATAAGCGAGGGCCACAAACCCTTGTCGGCAGCCCTCCCCTAGCTATGAGCAAGGGTCTCACCAGCTATTCGCCTAGTGGCTAATGGGGGTTGCTGAGCCTTAGTTGGTGGCCAACAGACAATGATAATCATCGGCCCTTAACAATAAATAAATAAATAAATGAGGAAAAATAAAAGAAAAAAGATAATATATATGATTCAAAATATATTAAAATATTATTAGTAAGACCCATGTCAACGAAGCCAAATGGACTTAATTGACAAAACGTGGAAAATGTTGAAAACTAAATTGGTACAATTAAAAAGTTTAATACTGAATTAGCAAAAGTACAATAAATTTATAACTTTTTTGACAATTTTCTCATTGTTGTTCCATATAAAAGTAAGGATGGTGATAATTACACAATTTTTTTTATAGTGAACCTCTAACCCACCTAAATGTTGATAATTTTGAAGAAATTAGTAATAATTTTTAGATGTAATGGGTAGATTGGAGATTATGGTGAAAGTTTGTGATTTCTATTTTGACAAAAAGAGTGGGAAAAATTTGAGATCAACCTAAATGAGAGGTTTTTTGGCGAACTGAGCCATCATATGACGTCAAAAGGTTATTAATTTTGTGGTTGGCTTCATGTACACTGTACAGGTAGAATAAGTCTTTAAGTTTTATAAAACGATTGCCGGCTAGCCTCCGGTTTCCGGTAATCACAGGGGGAGGGCAACCAATTTCTTTCGCTTTCACAAGAATCTTTCCACCCCCGTCATGGTGGACGTCATCTATCTTTTCTATTGTCATTGAGATGGAACCTACCTTCCTCGTCGTGAAATAAGTCTCGACAAAAGTAGCTTTGGCTAGGAAACAAAATTAAAGAAAGCCCTCGAACTACCCATAAGGAGATAGATGAGCTGTCGGAAAAAAAAAAAAAAAAAAAAAAAAAAAACCTCGTATGGAGATAGAAATGCGTACATATCCTACACAGGTGGATGCATGTGTGTGTTTGGATATTTGAGCTATCCCTAATCATTATGATTAGATGTACTTCGTATCTTATGCTATCGTGATGATTAGTTGCGCGATCCAAGATTTAATTTATCATTTCGTCCTCTGTTGCCTGCCTTTAACTGATGTGCCTGCATCATCGAAGTGTCAACCGGCACGAGGCTGGCCACCACCGCCCATCACCCACTCTCTTGCGTGCATGAGTGTGAGCTCTTAATGAGCTCGCGATCATGACGACCTCTGGTCGAGAGCTCGAGCCTTGTGAAGAGCTCAGCCACGCGAGCTTGTAGCCATGGCGAGCTCCAATCAGAGCTCGCCGTGGCCATTTGAGCCCTGCGTCCAGCTCGCCGTGTCCGTGATGGAGCGTGGGACCGTCGGTAACGTCAAACATTAGGTTTGATTGCGACGACCTTGGAGTGAGGAACCCGAGCGCTAGGAGAAGCGAGAGAGATGGGAAGTGCTGTGCATGATGGGGGTAGAGGTCATCACGCAAGGACGAGCTCGGACAAAGAACGCACTGGCGTGGCGGCGCTAGCTGAGAATGGGAATTGTATGCTTTGTTGATTTGATGGATGGATTCGTACATTTTGGTAGTTACATAATCTATCACTTAGATGACAAACTTTGAATTAAAAATATGGCACCCCTACCACAGCTTTTTCTTCATAGGGATATTGAAGGTAGTTTTAAGGAATCATAACCATTTGGTTATGAAAAAGAAGAAAGTGCGCGTTTTTTCTTAAATAGAAGAGGCCAGCGGCTTTCTCGTTCTAAAGTTTCTCTCCATTAATCTAGAATTAGAGATAAATAAAATCACTTTTCTAGTAAGTGGGGGTGTCCGAAACTCTTTGACAACCGAAATAATTAAATTGGATGTGAAAGTCCCTTCATCCTACACGCATCAAGTAATTACCGGATACATGCAGATCTGCTCTCCCGGAGGATCTCCAAGGGCACTTGTCCTTACAACCTTAATGTGTAATCTGTGTGTTGGAAATCAAACTATTTTATTAATAAGTATGGTCAATTAGTGCTCCAAAGATGATTAATTAGTGCTCCAAAGCCACTTTTTAACATGATTCTTTGATGATGGAGCACCCTGTGATTTAATTGTCTCGCAACATTATTAGCCTTCATAATTCCACATGGATAATCAATTAATTGCTCGTTTAAAAGAAGATTGCATATCCTTTACTGATAAGCAAATCTAACTGAATCAGCGTGAAATTATTTCGAGGGATTTGAAAACGTACTTTTGTATATTTTTACAATCTGTGCCCTTTCTTTATTCATCCCACGTCAATACCGACAATTATTTCAAGGGCTTTTATCAGAAAAAATGTCCAATCAATCCTAAACTTAATGTATGGATGTTAATTCAATAATGAACTTTTAATTTTATGTCAATTTAGTTACAAACATTTTTGCAAAATTCCAATATAATCCTTCCGCTCAAGTTTCTTAAGAAATTGCTAATAGCAATGTGCCACGTAAAATGATCAGCAATAACTAAATCGCCACATTAGCAATTTACATTGTTATGAATGCATGCCATGTATATGTAGTTGAATCCAATGTAACATGTTGTGCTTCTTGAAATGAATGTGAAGTAAGGTATAATCTGTGCAAACAACATGTTACATAGACTGTGCAAAAAATGAAGAAGGGATATAATACAAATGGTCCCTAGACTTTGCCCCAATGTGTAATGTGATTTCTGAACTTTTAATAAATGTTCAATCTGGTCTCTGAATTATTATATCCATGGATTCAATATAGTCCCTAGATTCTCTAGTTCATAGACTAAATTGAATGTGTACAAAAAGTTCAAAGACGAATAGTTCAAAGACCATAATGAATAAATAAAAAGTTTAGAGACAATTTTACTCATTCGATAATGTTTAAGAATCACATTAAATAAATTAAAAATTTAGAGATAATATCATATATTGAGATAAAGTTTGGGATTACAAGTATCAATTTCCAAGAAGGACAGATGTTACCGTCAAACGAAGCAAAACAATGGGCGGAAACTGGTCTACCTGTTGACCCCGTTAATACAGATTGGGAAATTTACTCCATTTGGACCCAATCAAAGTGGAGGCAGATAAAGAACCCTACCTAGATGGACGGTGAGAAAGGCCTCTTATTTTCTTCAGGTGAATGGAGACTTCGGACTCCGTCTTGCCCCACCGCCACAGAAAGAATCTGTCTCTCGCCCGCGCACTCCTCACGTCCAGTGTTCTTCCTCCAAATGGTCCTATTCCTCGTGTAAGCACATACGTCATGATGGACGAAAACTGTTAATGGCGTGGGACATTTTCTACGTCGAGACAAGACAAGCATTTATTTACGAGATTCAAGATGACGATTCGAAAAGCATGTCTAAATCTGCTAAGCATGGACGTCAGGAGCAGGACTAAGGAAGCTGTTCTATTGGCTCATACATAGTTTAATTGCACCCTGCCGACAGGCTAAGTATCAATCCCAGTGACATGTTCCCACTTTTAAGAAGAGAATGCAAGGATTGGGACTTCAGTTTATTGGCCAAGAGAGACAAACCGGAGACAAAATCGTTTGTATCGCTTAAAATAATTAGTTAATGATATTTGTTTTCATTATCATTAATAATTTATGTCTAAACATTTTCATATATGATGAAAATATGTTTCATTGATTCATTTTTGTGAGCGATGTAAAGGATTATTTTTAGAAAAATATTTTATAATCACTCATTTTTAGCAAAACAAACGCACCCTTAAAATTTAAGGCATGGAAACTCAAGCAAGATAATGATGACGCTAATGGCGACTATGGATTAGCGCAGCCAAAACTTGGGTTTGTCGAACACGAGATAATGACATGTTTATCGAAGCAAAGAGTAACTTCCTAGGAATTAAGAGGATTCAATTTCAAAGTTCCAAACTTGGGGAGAGATTATATAGTGTAGTCACGTAATTGTTGTGGATGGTTAGGCCAATCAACTTTGATTTTCGCCGGACTTTGAACTTGAAATCTTCTAGTGTTAAGTTCATTAAAATGTTGTCCGACACCATTTGACAACAGAGTCTCCCTCCACTTATAAATTTGATCTTTTGGGTTGAATTCTCTATTATCATATTAGACACACTATTATTCCCTTTGCGTATTTGCGTCAACTTCCCATTACTCAAATTCCATGTGTCATTCTTAATCCAGCTTACACGTAAAAGAGTGTTAAAATATTATTTAGTATCACTCGAGAACGTGTCTCCCTCCATTTATCAATTTAAATTTTGGATATGGATTTTTTAACAAAGTCAAAGTTTTGTTGCTCGAATTGAATAAATTTGCTTGGAATTCTATTCGAAGTATTGTCTTGGGCAAGGCAAAGGGCACGACCTTTGCCCCTTTATCTCCGGTTCAAATTACCTCGAGCCTAGGCTTAACGCTTTGATGGGTGAAATGAAATAAAAGGCGAGGGATGAGTCCACGCCAGCGTCAAATGGGCCCACAATCCTATTATTCTTATCAAACGGTCATGGGCCTCCACCACCTAATCTGGATATTGAAAACCACAAACTTTGTATTAGGGGTGAGCGGTTCCAGGTTCCGTTTGGTTCCGTCTGGAACCTGGAACCTACCCTCGAGTACAGGTTCCAAAAAATTTGGAACGGAACGGAACCTACCCGTCAAAACCAAGAACCTGGAACCTACCCTGTCACAGGTTCCGGTCGGTTCCAGGTTCCACAGGTTCTTTTTTTTTTTTTTTTTTCATTTTCAAATTTGAATTATAACGTACACACATACTCTACGGTAACTTGAAGGACGAGGTCTTTTGTTCAGTAATAGATTGCAAACAATCATACTAAAATCTTGCCATTGCTCTATGAGATATCAGTTGACATAATAAGCAGACATAAACATAGTGATATGTCTCCAAAAGTAAAACATAACAAGAAGAACCTTGAGTTTCACAGGAAGGCGTCTCTATGTCTGACGGTCTTTCTTTTGATTGAATAGGAGCAAAGCTTGCATTTAAAAAGGTCTTATATGAGAAGCAGCTGAAGTCCATACTGAAAATCCAAACCCAATGAGCCTAAATGGGTTAATGCTGCAAAAAAAAGGTACATAAGAATGGATTAGAGAAAATGGAATCATTGCGACAACTCAAAACTTGCATGTTCAAATGATGATGACAATGAAATTAATGCAAAAGAAACAGACACAAGTGTCATTGCTCACTCAAATTAAGGAAGATTATGGCGTAGCACGGGGCCCAAAAATCCTTTTTCTTTGTGAAATCAATCCTACATGACAAATTCACTTATCTCAAAATGAATTTCAATAACTTGTGGATGCTCTGCTAAATTTACTGTACTACACATCCAGGGAATAGATCAAAAGCTTTGCTCGAAATGTAGTTACAGCACACACTTTAGAATATCAAAGAGCAACTATTTCTAACAGGGCAACCTACCACTTCGCCTAAAGCAAGAAATAGTAATTTGAAAAAATAAGCATCGCTGAAGATGTACAAGAGAGGAAAGCTTGGCATCTTCACGAGCTAAACCGAAGACCATATTTACCCGCAAGGTGCTGATTGACGTTTAATGGCATCAACGGGAACATAAGATCCTAAGAGAATTGGAGCAACTACCACCTACTAAGGAAATATATAGCAAAATATTTAACCATCAATACTTAACTTGTCTTGTGGCATCTTCACAAGCGACTGAAGACCATATTTACTCGAAAGGCCGACGAAGTTTAGTGAAAAACGCATCGTGAATTCGATCAAAAGAAAAGAAAGGCCGACGAACCCACAACACCATCTTTCCATGAAACTCATCGAACCCAAGAAACCATCCCACAATTCCCACAGACCCAAAACCGAAAAATTCATCGAAACAGCGCACGACCCACGAAACACAGAGAAATGGACGAGCTCAGAATCTAACCGGAATCAAGAAACGGGAAGCCCACGTGACCAGCAATGGAGGGCGGTCGATCTTTCGACCGAAGCGATTGAGTCTCAGCGAGATGAAAAGGCACATATGGGTCTCGGCAAGCGGCGTCGGCGACTGGCGTCGAGTGGCGAGGGTTTGGGCGAGCGGCGTCGAGTGGCGAGGGTTCGGGCGAGCCGCGTTAGCGACTGGCGTCCAGCGGCATCCGACAGCGGTGGCCTCAAAGGTGAGCAACGTCCGGCGGCGAGACTCAAAGTGGCGTCTCAAAGCGGCATCCCGTGACTCACGGATTTGGGCGGCGGCGGCGTCGAGCGGCGAGGGATTGGGCGAGAGGCGTCGGCGGCGGCGTCCAGCGGGGTCGGCGGCGGCCTCCTCGAGGGCAAGCGGCGTCCGGCGACGTGACTCAGAGCGGCGTGAGTCGTGACTGTGTGAGTGTGAGGTTTGAACTTTGAAGACTGAAATTTGAATGAAGAGCTGTGGACTGGAGATTCTTTGGAGCCCTAAACCGGTTCCGCAACCGGTTCCGGTTCCGGTTCCGCAACCGGTTCCGGTTCCATGGGAACCGGTTCGGACGGTTCGGTTCCAATGGGAACGGAACCGAATCGGAACAGGGAACCAAACCGGACCCTCCCTCGGTTCGGTTCCGGTTCCCGGGTAACTCGGGAACCATGCTCAGCCCTACTTTGTATACGACTCACGCTTTTTCCACTCCAAATTTAGCTATAGGTATTCTCATCACACTAAATTCATTGCCTTATCCCTCATGATCATAGTATTGTCGCGACCCTCCCAAAAGGGAATCATTTAGGGTAGTTATTGGAATACTAAGGACGCAAATGATAACTATTCTAGCCAAAAATTGATTTATGAAACAAAAATTGATTTTTCTATTTTTATTCTTGAATGAGTTTCTGAACAAAATACATGTTTAATAACGATACAACATTTCTATTCCCAAAATATAAATTCGTTTGATAACAACACAAAAATCCTCTCTCTCAGGCGACAACGGTGGCGATGGGGGCTGGCGCCAGGTGCTGGCGAATGGGCGATAGGCTAATAGCGAGGGCAAATGATGAAAAAAGTTTTTGTTTCTTACTTTTGCTCTAGAAATAGAAAAGTAAACAATTTTTACTTTTTTTTTTTCTATTCCAAACATATTTCTAGATTAAAAACTTGTTGCGGAAATAGACAAATAAAATTGAGTTATCAAATGGATTTTAATTACAAACTTGTTTCTAAAACAGAAAAATAGTTCTTATCATAAATAGAATAGTTATCATGTGTGCCTTAACCTTACACCTACTGGACTCTCCAAGCCCATTCAATTCACAAATTATAGTTCAAGTTATTTAAAATGCAAACTCATTTCAATTAAGACTCTTCACTAATCTATTTTTTGATAGGTCGATTAGAAATCTAAATAAAGTATTAAGAGATTTACTTTATTCCTACAAATCAAAGATTATGGATTCCGAAACTTGATTACACTAAATTACCCTCACGCCATTTTGGTATATTTTCCCTTTAAAAAAATGTTTTGCAAGCAGCTTAAGTTGATTTTAACCAAAGCACTAACATGTAAAGTGATCATATAAGTGCAGAACAATTAATGTAATACTCAAGAAAGCAAAACAATAAATATATTGTTCAGATAGGAAAGAAATTTACATATCTCAATGCAAGCAAATTGACCCCCTAACAATCACAAAGTACTTATTAAAAATGCTATGCCTGGACTAACATGAATTCTAAATAAATTTAGTTAATTCATTTTGGGTTTTCTCTTATTTAAATGAAAACTAACCTATATTATATGCATGCTATTTTAATTAAATGAACAAAACATGCAAACTATATATCATATAGGGGAATGCAAAAGAACTAGAAACCACTTGGACGGCCCAGAACCGAACTAGACTAGACCAGAAGTGGCGGTCTAGTTCAGTTCAAGATTCCAATTTAGTGGAACCTGTGATTTTGGTCTTGTTCTCGGTTCTAAGCGTGGAACCACCCACCCAGCCACCCACCTAGACCAACCGGTATATATATATATATATATATATATTTAAAAAAAAAATCATCTTAATTACTTAATTATTTTGTAATTTTTCGACCAAATATATATGTAGCTAAATGTATATTTGTAGTTATTGGATATTATTGACTAATTTTGTCTCTTGGATGTCTAATAAGAGCACCTTACTTTTCTTTTTCATTAAAATAATCCATTTACTTGTTTTTTTTTTCAACCAAAACAAAATAAACAAACAAAGAGGAAGGAGAGAACAAATTGGAGATGTCTATAAATGTTGTGACACTTTGTTGTTATGATACAAAATTAAGAACCGGGTTGTTTCATGAGTATAATTAGGTCTTTTCTTAACCATTTCCATGATTAAATTATGTTATGTTGGAAACAGATGAATCAATCAATTAATATTTTAACATCTGTAGAGGTTAGGACATTTAAGGTAGAGTTTAAGTCTCCACCTGTTTCAATGCTGGGAAACCCTAAAAGGACCACATCATAACCTTCAAATAAATTAATTTTTTAGCTAACGAGTATAATCTATTCTTCGCGCTATAGTTTTCAACTCTTGATCAAAATCAATGGCTCACAATTCAACCCGAATATAAGGCCAAATAAGCTTTGGTGCTTTAAATAAAAAATAGGTTCACTGTAATATTAATTGATGAATGCAATTTTGTAGGGATTGAAGACTGATTCCATGGATCCATTTGGGAATCGAACTAGTGGTCCGATTTCTGAGTGGATCCATGGAACCAACGGCAAGTCTCCATTCACATTTTTGGAACCAATCCTCAATGAACGGCTCTCGATTGCAAGGTGGGAATCGCCCACCGAGACAATGCTTACCCTAATAACGTACATATCATATTTTTGGATTTTCTATTAAAATTTGGAATAAATAAATTTCATTATTTAAAACATGCAATCTTATATAGGAAAGGGATCTAATCTATTCTAAGATGATTTGTTTGTATTTTTTTTTAATTTCGTAATTATAAATTTACTAAAAATCAATTCTCTAGAGCAAGATAATATCTTATTTAAATTAGTAAGAAAAATCCTCAATTAAACCAAAAAATTATCTCAATCTTCTAAAATAAACAAATTAAATCCTTGGTTAAACCGAAAAATTATCTCAATCTTCTAAAATCTATTTAAATATGCATCTTACCTAGAACTATCCTAACTCATCCGGACAATCTAATCTAGAATCTATCCTAAACATGCAGGATTGTCTAGATAAATCTATTCTAATCTATTGAGAAAAGATTAACTAAGATCTATCATAATTCTATTATGCAATCTCTATCTAATATATTTAAAATCTAGAGATAATTTTTTTTGGTATTTTTTTATGGGAAATAAATCAAGCGTAGATAACCATTCAAAACAAAAGATGGGCACCAAATCAAGTGAAATATAATTAAATATATCAATCAACCTAAATTTTGTGACAAATAAAACCGATAGTCGTATCCAACAGCTTGAGGACAAGATTGGCCGATTTTCCATGTAGTCGATAATCATATCTCAAGCTTGAGATCATATTGTCAACTATGGGCATGTTATCAAATTAAGAAATAATCCTAATTGGCTAATTGGCTAATGCTTCAATTAGATCGCAATCTATTCAAATTAGGTAATACAATATTTTAATTGATTTCAGACAAAATTACCTAATTTGGAAGTTCGTTTCTGAATTGAAGAACGTTGGCTATGAGGCTTGCGGACTTGTTAGTCATCCGCGACTCGGCTCATGCAGCGACGGTGAGGATCGTCTTCGTGCTTGACTAGGTATTGGCTCACAAGCTAGGGCTGGCGGATCACAGTTCGGGCTGGAAAACCTATAAGATCAAGGAAAACAAACTTGCTTGTTCGATGAAGATCACGTCTGCAGTGTTGGGCACGACCGGAATGAGGACATTCGTTGAGACAAAACGGAGCAGCTCGTCGTTGTGGTAATGGAGTAGAGCAGCGTTGAACCTCATGAATTGCAAGCTTCACAGTTCAAGAATAGCAGGAAAAGTGCCAAAAAAGTCCTAAATCTTTTGCCTTTGTATTGATTTAGTCCTAAATTATTATTTTTGGCCAATTCAGTCATAAACATTTTTACATTGTGCCAATTCAATCCTTTTCGGCCAATTTTGGCTGGATTTTGCTGACTGGATGCCGGCCGGCTAACGTGGCATGATCGGCACCGACGTAGACAACATTTAATAATATTTTAATATTTTCTTATATTTTTATTTTTGTCTTTTTCCTCCAACCGGTCGCCGGAGGCGATGGCCGGCGAGGGTGAGGTTAACCTCGCCGGCCACCTCGCCGGATGAGTCGGATCGGCAAGGCGAGAATCGCCCATGGCTGGCGAGGCTCGACCTCGCCGATTCGACAAGGTCGAGCCTCGCCCGGCCCCAAAGCACGAGGCTTGACCCTCGCCCACGAGGTGACCGGCGAGGTTGGCCTCGCCCTCACCGACTGTTGCCTCGGCCGAGTCCACCGGACCTCGGCAACCAACTGGGGGAAAAAGACAAAAATAAAAATATATAAATATAAGAAAATATTAAAATATTATTAAAAGTTGTCCACGTCAGCGTCGATCAAGCCACGTCAGTCGATCAGTTCAGCAAAATTTGGCTGAAAAGAACTGAATTAACTCAACGTAAAAATGTTTAGGACTAAATCGGCATAAAGACAAAAGATTTAGGACTTTTTTGGCACTTTTCCCCAAGAATAGCTTGTCGATGGGGTTCACGACACAGCTTGGGCTAGTATAGTGAGCGCAGTGCATGGCTCGATCACGATGGCAAGGACAAGGGATGCGACCAGGAGCTCGGCACAACAGCCAGGGATCAGTAGGAAAGGAAGTAGCGGGAGATGTTGGGATCTGGACAACGATGATGCAGGGGGTGTGACTGAAAACGCGTTGGAATGGGGGTAGTGACGGATTAGCACGAGCAAGAAACAGCCGTGTTGTCGAGCAAAGTCTCAATCACGGGCTCCACCAAGAGTAGGGCTCGGCTGGGTGGCAGCACGACACGGGAAGCAGGGACAAGGCCGTGGGAGGTTGGGACGGCCAGGATTACCAACCCGCTGAGGCGAGTCTTGGCCAAGCGTTCGCCCCCTCTCTCTCTCTCTCTCTCTCTCTCTCTCTCTCTCTCTCTCTCTCTCTCTCATATTCCCTCCCCCCAACTTAATCGATAATAAAGACCTAATATCTTTATATAGTGTAAACCTAGGTTTTCACGAGCTTTTTAATTTTTGCCTTAATTTGAATAATGGACCTTAATTAATAAGGCCTAAGTCTAATTAAACTTGAATGGGCTGAAATTAATTAAACTAAGCTCACTTAGGCACCCTCTCCCTCCATGAATTTTGACCAAGGATGTGTACAATGGGTTGGCCTATTTTCTCCAATTGTGGGCTCAATTGACAACAGCCTTGATCCTTTAGGACTTAGTCCGATTAAACTCAAAGTCTTTAACTTTAACGGCCTAAACTCAACTCAATTAAGGCTTAAATATTCTGATTTTAGGCTTGGAATTTTCACCTCTTGCTTCCCTTGTGTTGGCCAAATTCTACTAAGTATTGGCTCTAATCCACGCAACTAATTTAGGTGCATTCATTACTGCCAATCCAATGCCAATGCAATTAACAAACTAAGTTATATGATAAATGCTCCTAAAAATTATACGCTATGCAATTTAATTATAATATTTTTATTTATGAGATTAGTCCTCAATTGTCTATGCAATTAATTTTATATGGTTGGCCAAAATTTTTGTGTCAACAACTGCCTCTTTTCAAAGGTAGGCTCGAGGAGATTGCATATAAAGACACATTGTTACCTAAATTTTGAATGTGCCAATAAAATAAATGGTATTTTCATCGGTATTATGAGTCCCATTTTAAATGCAATACGTCATGATGCATGCCAGTCCAAATGACAAAAACGTACTTGACATTACCGACCTTGTGGGAGCGATAAAGTAATCTGAGGCATGAATCCAACTCCAAATCACTTGTCAAGTGTCTATTCTTCACCCGCAGATATTGTCTAATGATTTCTCGAAAGACTTTAAATTGCCTGGATTTCGTCGAAGCCATTCGAAGAGGAATGATTGATAGATGCTTCGATATTGTCTAAGGCACCTAAAGATTAATAAATAAAAAAGGGTGTTTTGAATAATATTTGGGTATCGTTGAGATATTCAAAACGGATTGTTATTCTTATGTCAGAATGCCATGTCATATATACATATCATTTAGTGGTTGATGTTTAGGGCCATTTAATTAGTACTACTCACAGGACATCAAGATAATAAAGCTTGAAGCTTTCTGGAAGAGAACATAAAAATAATAAAGCTTGAAGCTTCATGTCTAAATTTATACCTGCGGATTCCAATTGACCCGTGACCTGCGTGAAACTATTAATATGCTCTGCCATAGAACCTCTATCAGATAACTTCATATTAACTAGTTTCTTCAGCAAAAATACCTGATTTGATGTGGATGGCTTCTCAAAAATATTCGTTAGAATATCCATGGCTTCTTTTGCAGCTTTTGCTTTCGCGATTTGGTACCCTATCTTTTTCGTCAACCCTAGACGAATCGCACCTAATGCCTTTCGATCAAGAATTTTCCATCCGGCTTCTGCTGTCGGATCCACTTCCGCCATCTCGGGTTTCCAACCTTCAAGTGGTGCATAGAGATCTTTTTGATAAAGATAATCCTCTATTTGTAATTTCCACCATCCAAAATCCTCTCCATTGAACTTATCGATTCTGATTTTATTTTCTGCCATCCTGTTTGCTTTTAATCGAACGTCACCGAAAAACCCTCGATGTTCTCGATTAGCCAACTCAGGCTATGATACCAGTTGTTACGAAATCGCACGTCGATTCCAGAAAAATAACGCTCGCAAACAATTCACCAGACAGAATATAGTAATAAAATAGCAGAATCAGATAAACACGCCAGAAAATTTGTTATCAAAGTTCACCCAAACCTGGGCTACGTCTCCTCGCAGAGGCACTCTGCGAATCCACTAGACTTCATAAAAAGTTGAAATACAACGATGATCTTCTCTCAAGATCATAACACAAAGAGATTAAGAACCCTCATCAAGAAAAAAACTCACTTTTTTCTTCTCTCTTTTTCTTGCTTCTCTATTTCCTTTTTCAGCGTCTTGACGGCTAGGGTTTTACCATTGCTAATATAAAGATCTCACTTTTAACCTAAAAGGGAATCTAATAGAAAAGACAAAAAAAGCCCATAAAAACAAATATTTGGCTTCATCTATAACAGTAGACTTGTCTTTAGACAATATCCCTAAACCTATCATCCATTTCCCTCCAAACGAAAATGTTAGATTGCAACAACTGTACATATTTTCACCTGTGAAACTAGTTGGTTTTCGGTGTTGTTAAAACTATACTTAAACTATAGTGCTCCATCTCTTATAGGCTTTTTCTAAGGTGCTAATCAACATGGATGAGATTGGGATTTGCAGGCCTTTATTGCGGAATGCAAATCTCGTCTATCCCATCTTTGGGAAATCCAAGTTGTCCACCATTATCATGAGGCTAATTAGTTAGCCGACTGGGTTGTTAAGACCTAGAGAATTGAAGCCCTCCCTTTGTAATTCGTTGCCTAACCCACCTCAACCCTTTTGAGCCATCCTTCATTCAAAAAGTACTTTTTGTTGTTTGGAATCCTTTGTTGAAGAAATTTATTCGACCCCCCGCGGAAAAAAAAAAGGAGAGAGTCTTTGTATTCTTTGATAGTATTCTATAGCTCAAGACAAAGGTTATCTACTTGCTTTGTGAATGCACATCCTCTTGTGAAAATAATGAATAAATTTGTTGTAGTTGTGTCTTCATAGTTCTTTGATTAATTGATTTAACTTTTTAGTTAGTTGTCCTGGTATTAAATTAGATTACCTCCATCAATCTTTTTTATCATGGAGTTGGTGGGACGAGCATATAATTGATATCCTCTGGGAATGGGAAGTAAAACCGTCTCCATCATGACGATAGGTTCCGCAAAACCCTCACCAAGGATAGTCGATGATCTACGAGTCGTCTATAATGGGAGTTTAGCACCGATTTTGACGTTTTGGTAAGGTTTTTTCTAGTAGCGTTAGCTCGTTTAGGGAACTACAGCTCTAACTTCATTGAGCTTTTCTTGGGTAACTCCAATCATTATTGTAAAGAATAATTTATCCAGCGGACACCATTCTATATTTAACCAAGTGCATGCGTGATAGAGAGGAGTTATATGGCTTCGAACATGATACTTGAGATGGCAATATTTAGAGTAACCTAATACAAAAGTTTTTAAAAATCCACTAATCAATTATGATGAAGGTTTTATTTTTCTTGTCTATTTTCTTTTCCTTTTTGGGAAGAAACATGTCACGAGGAAATCGAACCTAGATTTTTTTTTTTTTCCATTTTAAATTGTCGTAAGGAATTACCGAACTTGAGTCATCCACCTCTTCATACATATGTCCACTCCATAACTGCTAAACCAAAATGCATAGCTGAGATCTTTTTAATGGAAGATAATAAAAGGAAATTCATATTTTATTAATTGATTTGGCAAATAAGCTAACTTGTCCTCCTAAATAACCCAAAAGTCTCCCATAGACTTTGAAGCACGATTTTCATTTTTTATGTTACAAGTGCACAATCATTCTGAAATCTTTGATGGGCTTCCCCATGTTTAGGGACTCTCATTCCTGATATTATCTCTTTGGTTTTGATATTTTCTTTTTCAAGTAATAAAAAATCCATTTTAATAATGTGAATCAATAGCCTGTGCAAGGACTCACCTTGTTGATGCTGAGAGAGGGCGAGCTCACCTATCCACTAGCGAGGCGAGCTCTTGCTAAATCTGACGAGGGCTCACCTAGCCGCTCCAATTTAGCGACTAGCTAGCCTTCCCCCCTCGGTTGGTCGTTGGAGCCAAAGGAAGGAGGAGGGAGGAAAAAAATAATAAATAAAAAGGAAAAAATAACTAAAAATAAAATATTATTAAAAAATTATCTTCGGTATTGGCCAGTGGCCACATTAGTGTCACCAATTTTGGTGAGATAAAAACAAAACCGACACAATTGCAAAACATTTAGGACTTAAATGACAAAAAAAAAAAAATAGTTTATGATTGAATTGATATAATTGTAATAAGTTTAATATTTTTTTAGTAATTTTCGTGATTTTCCCTCTCTCTTGACGATCTCTGTATTTTTGGAGAAAGAGCTTAGTCAAAACAAAGAAAAAACTTATCAACCGACTTTCTCTCTTAGTTTTGTTCTTTGCCCGAAATTTTCCACAGATTCAAGTTGATTGTTTTCTCAATAAGAATTCAAACCAAACTCTTCATTTCGTCAGTCTCATTTATCTTTTACTTTTTGCCAACCTGATATGTTATAAACTCAAAAAAGAAATCAAAACATTATTTAGAACAGAGCTTGCAAAATTGAGAATTGCCAAGATTAGGCTTATTAGCGAAGTCGCCCCGAAAGCGAAATCCCACCTTGGTCCTCCATGGTTTGGTCATCGCCAGAAAGTCCATCTACAGTCTTCAAAGGTCACTCTCAATAAGCTGGGTTTTCAAAGGGTAATATTTGATTTCTCTTTCAGGAACTAATTAAATCAAACTGAACCGGACTGTTGCAATTGAGTGAGCAACAGTCGGGATTTTAGTAAAGAGTGGAGTGGGACTGATCCTCCGCACCACAAATCATCTCAAACTATTCCTGTCAATTTAGTTAATTAATTTATCGAATACGAGAGGTCCAGAAACTACACATCTATCATGAAGTTGTACAAGACTTTCCGATGGAGAAATGTCATGCAAGCACGTGGAACTTGCAGGACGGACGCACAAAATCAATGGTACGACAATTCAAACATCATTGGTCCAGAAACTACACATCCATCATAAAGTTGTACGAGACTTTTCGATGGAGTCATGTCACACAAGTTGCATGGGACCAAATTTATAGGACGACAATTCAAACATCATTGTTCCTACAATTCTAGGCCAATCTCGCTAGGCTAATACAATCATCAATCCAACCATGAAGTCTTCCTTCGCCGTCTTCCTATCTCTCTCCTTCTTCATCATCAGAATTTTCATTACTGAAGCCACACCCGCATATCTGTATCATAATTGCACAGACACCACCCTCTTCACTCCCAACTCCACCTACCGATAAAACCTCGACATCCCCCTCTCTTCCCTCTCCTCCTCTGCCACCAACAGCAAGGATGGCTTTGCCAATGCCACTGCCCGCCAAAACCCTCCACGTGCAGCGACTGCGTCGTCACTGGTAAACGGGATATCCTCCAGAAATGCCCTGACCAGCGAGCCTTTGTGATCTGGTACGATGAGTGCATGTTACGATACTCGAACGAGTCCGTGTTCTCGGTCATGGAAGATGAGCCTATTTTTACAATGTCCTACGCCGGGAACATCGCTAACTCAGCCAAGTTCTTGCAAGTACTCGGTGACACCATCAAAGACGTCGCCTGGAGGGGTTCGGGAAACAGATTCGCAACTGCGGAAGCCAATGTTACCACGCCTGAGAAGCTGTACATGATAGCGCAGTGCACGCCGGACTTGACGCCGTGGGACTGTAACACGTGCCTCCGATCAGTGATTCCGCGTGTTCCCCTGGGGAGGCCAGGAGGGAGGATATTCACCCCGTGCTGCAACGTGAGGTTCGACATTCGTCCCTTTTATAATGAGGGCCCCGCGCCGGGCCCACCTCCTCCTCCCCCTCTCCCTCCCGAAGGGATATGGAACTTTCCTTTTGCCTCTCTCTCCCACTACTTTAACACCACAAAACAAGTTGGTTGACGTGCATAATAATTATTTTGTTACTATATTTTTCTATTTTTCTATTTTTAAAAGTAAATTTTAGAACAAAAATTTGTTTGATAAGGTAAATTTCATTTTTCTATTTTTGAAATAAATTTTTACTTCACAAAGAATTTTGAAATAAAAATCAAACGTAAATTTTTTACTTTTCTATTTTTGAAACAAAAATGAGAAATACAAATTTTCTTATCGCTCGCCATCACTACTAGCCGGCCATCCACTCATTGCCCACCTGTTGTCCACTATTTGCCGCCGCTCATCACCCCCCCCACCTATTGCCATCCGCCTCCCCCTTACCTCCCACTGCGGGCCCCCAAGAAAGAGAAATTTTATGTCATGATCAAATTAATTTCTATTTTGGATTTGTGCCATTATCGAATGCGTATTTTTATTTAGAAGCTTGTCCGAGGAATATAAATAGAAAAATTAATTTCTGACCAGACGTCATGACTTCGGGACAGAATGATTATTATTTGCACTATTATAGTTGGAGTTCTCATTCCAAAAGGATTTATAATTATAAATAAAAAATAAATAAAAAAACAGCTCCTTTTTTTCCTGCTTTCAAGTCTATCTACGGATTGTTCTGCTCGTCCAGGGTTCTTGCTTTTCGGACGGACAGAGATGGTACGAGTCTTTTAATTTCTGAAACATAAGTTAAAAATAAAATAAACTTTAAGCCGAGGCTATCCTCCCATGGCCTTGTGCACAGAAAAGTTGCCGACGGCAGTCGACTGTTGTGTCTTGTTAGCCTCCCGCTTGGAAGGCAAGTTTGTCTTGATTTGCTAATAGCACTATACACTCGGCCTTAATTTTATGTTCGGAAAATCCTTTTAGAAAGGGAAAAAAAATCCAATGAAACTGACTGGTGGGTGGTTGGAAGTCTTGCTCAGTCTGGAAAGGGTTAAGCTTTATCCATCCTGTATATGACTAAATCCATTCATTTTTGCAGGTTTTTTCGATTAATTTACTTTTCAATTGTGGATTTCTTGCAAATTTAATCTTATTGCTTTTTTTTTTTTTTTTTTTTAAATAAAAGCCTCTTCTTCATCGTTACTCTTATAGCAACCTACCCATTCTTTGTCACTTTTATCCCAAGCACTCACTTTTGTGGTGCATATGTTATTTATTATTTGCTTTCTCTGAAACAATATGAAGTCTCTGATTAAGATATCAAAGTATTAGCGATTTTATTTTACTATTGATGAAATACTTTTATGCAAAGTACGTAAAAAGATATAGGAATATCTAAAAGTACACTAGAAACAGTGACATAAAAAAATTCCTTGTTGAGACACATTGTTATTTTTTTTTTTGTAATTATCATGAATGATATTAACTTTTATCAATATAAAATGACTAATATTGAACTGTCATTTTAAAACCCTTTCTTATTTTATGCAATGTTTTGATTTAATTAAAAAAATCATTATTGGATTTTAGTATTGGGAGATGTAACTATAATTTTATTTAATCATATGTTTAATGAGGGTTTTTTTTTTTTTCATCCGGTCAACTCATTATATGTGTATAACGGACAACCAACAGGAAAAAGTGTAATGATTATATGCGCAACAAAACTAAATACTTGAAAACAGTTGACCGTGTTAATAAAAAGTTAATCTTGTCCAAGTTATTTTGGATTTTTTCTTGGTAATACCCACTTATTGGAAACTAAAAGATGGAAGCATGTGATATGAGCCTAAAATTTACTTCATAATACAAGGTCAGATTCACTTCCTAGTTTCTACACAGATATAGGAAAGGAAAAACAAAGAAAATTTGCGAATAAACTCTGGATCCACCGCTTTGAATTTCTATTTGAGTATTAAGAGAAATTTTATCTCTTCAATGGAAATAGCAATGGATTTAGTCATTGGAAATAACCACACCCTTTTTAGAAATTACCCTCCAATACTGGAAGAAGCATTTACAGTTTCTTTTATAATTTTTTGCCTTAAGTCATCGTTTGCTAAATTGAAACATCGTATCAAAACTAAGTTAACCCTTCATAATTCCATGGCATTTCTTTTATGAGAAGCAAACATATAGATCAAAATTCAGGCTTCAATTCACGTAATGGAATGTGTACAGGAAAAAGCAACAAATCAGGAAAAAAAAACAACAAATCAGCCGTGATAACTATCAGCATTATCGTTCCTGTTGGAGGTGTTATGGTACTTTTTCTTACTTGTGGTTTGCTTCGAAGAAAAGGAAAGAAGACGTATGAAGTCGTCGATGATAAAAGCCGTAAATTGACTATTTTTCCTTTATATTTCGTAAACTACTTAATGCCGTATAATTGAGCATATTATGAAACTTCTTTATTGTTCATAAGGAATCAAATATATTAAGGTACTATTAGGACTGTTAATTGCGGTGCATATGATACCCTAAAATTATTACTAAAAGCCAACGTACATTTGATATCATAAACAATTGATTGAAAAACCACTATCAACTTTTGTCATTAACATACGAAACTAAAGTTATAAGCTTTAGGATATGCCCGGGTACATATAGATGTTTCATTATATGTACCTCAAAAAAATTCGTGTCCTTGTAATAGAATGTAAAATGATGCTATCATGATTTTTCATCAATTATATTTTTAAGAAAAACTTACATAAGTTAGTAGGAATATATAAAGATTTTGTAGAAACAATTGATTGAAAAACTACTATCAACTTTTGTTGATAACATACGAAACTAAAGTTATAAGCTTTAAGGACATGCACGGCTACATATAGATGTTTCATTATATGTACCTCAAAAAAGTTTTGTGTCCTTGTAATAGAATCATAAAATGATGCTATCATGATTTTTCATCAATTATTTTTCTAAGAAAAACTTAGATAAGTTAGTAGGAATGTATAAAGATTTTGTAGAAATATTGAATCTAGTAATTTGATTGTGTTACTAATTCACGTTATCAAATAAGAAATTACAAGAATAATATTTCATTTCTATGAACATTAAATAAAATTAATCATATGAAACAATTCCAGACATGTTACAACAATAATCGATTTCAGAAAAGACATGAAACGAGTTCAAAATTGAAGTACTCTACCCGAGTATACTGTGGCTTTTTTGTGTGTCTATAATTTGGCTTACTAAAACAAATGTCGTTTCCTTTTTCCCATAAGTTTGGCAAATATGCGAGAAACGGAAGTTTTATACAAATTCACGCAAGTAAATGTAATTTACTAATAGAGGTATCAACATCAAATATGTAAATTTTGTTGCTGCAATTCGAAATTCTTCATTTTCAAGATGTGATAGGGAAAACCATGCCTACAAATCTAAATCCATAGAATGTTTTTGGCCAATGAAACGATAGAGCTGGGTGTACATCCGTTTAAATTTATTCGCGACTTAAACTCCACCTGCAATGAAATAGGATTTTGAATTCCCCTTTCCAATGGGTAAGTTAAGCTTGTTCATCCACCAAAAAGAGTGGAGGACTAGTGCCACTACAACCCTATATTGACTTTAGTACAAGATGTTCCACGGCAGGGATATATCTCAGAAACTCCTAATTGCTGGTGTACAACTTGGGGTGAGCATCGGGCCCATTTCAACTTGGGAACCGGCGAGAACCGGCCTGCTTGGTTCAATTCTGAGCTAATCACCCAATTAGGCTAGTTTTTGAGCTAAATGATTCCAAAAAGATTTTGAAGCCTCTATTTGAAAAAAAAAAAAATTGCACTCAACAAGATTAGAACCATGTCTTCAGTATGGACAAATAATCACATAACCCACTTGACCAAAATAAAATAATGCAACTTTTACATTTTATTATAATAAATGTATTTTTTAACCAAAATATTGAAATGAGCCGGTGGAACAAGCAAGTTTGGAAATGACAAATTTGGTTTCCAATGCTAGATTGGGAATCAGTCCATCCCGAGACGAATCACCTCTTTATACAACAACCAGCACCCTATGACACTCAACAATAATCAAGAGTCAAAGATAATATTCCGAAATGGAAAGATCTGATTCTTTATGCTCTTTCAACTTTCATAACTATTTTTTACCCAAAAAAAAGAAAAAAAAAACCTTCAAAACTATGTACAAGCACATATAATGCAATCAACAGAAGAAGAGTTTGGGAATTTAACAACTCATTTCTGGTCTCCTTGATGAAATAGTTGCAGCCATTCCACAAAAATCTCACCAAAACCTATGAAAATGTCTCCCTTTCATAGCCCGTTGCATTAGACAATTCAAATCCCAAATTACCAATATCATTATTAAGAAAATAGAGGTGAAGGGCACTTTTCAGACTTGCTTAGAGAAACTGTATCCAAGGAGTAAATGGGATCTAATCTTAGTGCTTTCATGACACAGAAAACAGAGAGTTTTGCCATGGTTAGAAAACTATCTCCCTAGAAATACAAGCAGCTTATCTTGCACAGCCAACCATGATATGAATCCAAACTTTGACAAATTAGGTGAAAATCAAATTAGCCAATACTATTCAACTCTTGTGCCTCTTTTCCTGACAATCTTTCAAGCTGAAGCAGATGTAGGAATGTCGCTAGAAGAAGAAGTGCTAGTATCTTGGTTTTGCAAAGGAGAATTTGGACAATTTACTACTCAAATAATTGCGTAGGTTGATACCGAGTCTTCAGACTGCATTGGGCCTTAAATCAGTTGCTTTTGCACTTCAAAGAAGAGCGGCGTCTTAAACTACTCTTTTTGGGATGCCATGAGTCATGCTAGAGGGAAAGAGATTCAACATAACCAACAAGATAACGAGGCCTCAAAATGATACTAACCTATAGCAATTCTCTTCAAGCATAGGTAGTGTCTGAACCGCATTTAATAGACCTAACACTACCTTCAGCATGAAGAAGTGATCATTATATGAAATTCATCTCATTATTTTATTTCCTATAGTATTTATGACATTATTTTTTTCTTTTCTTCATGACCAATCAAGTGAGGAAAGATTTTTTTGGGGTAGGGGGGGGACACAACCATGCCAGTCTAATCCGAAGCTTTTCATTATAATAATTTCTCAAGCATTGGCAACCCTACAAGTGCAACTAGGAGCCATTGTCGATGTAATTTGATAATCAAATTGATTTGTTCGGCAACGTAGGTGCAAATGAACTTACTACCGTGGAGTCCTCACAATTGGACTTGGCTACAATACAAGCCACAACAAATGATTTCTATCCTGAAAACAAGTTGGGTGAAGGTGGTTTGGTGAAGTTTTCCAATTACATATTACATATTAGTTAGAAATAATCCAAAATTGCTTTATATATGAATTGAATTGAACATAATGAATGTTGAAGAAAAAGAAACATGTAAAGCTTTTTTATGGTAGCTTCTAAGCAGTTGTGATAACAAATTAAATGATAGATACAAAACACTATAAGGTAGACTTCCTAATGGACAACAAATTGCTGTGAAGAGGCTATCTCAAAGCTCAAGATAGGGTGATGAAGAATTTAAGAACGAAGTTCTATTAGTTGTGAAGCTTCAACATAGAAACCTTGTATGACTGCTTAGATTTTGCTTAGAGGGAATCAAAAAGCTACTTGCCTACAAGTTTGTGCCAAATAAAAGCCTTGATTATTTCTTATTTGGTATGTTGCACTTTAACCTTCTTATTTGCAAAATGTACCATTTGCTTGAAATCAAATGGTCAAGCTCTCACTAGCTGTGGAAACCTTGAAAATTTTGGGTTTTGTTCTTTTAATTGATTATAGGTTTTTCTTGAACTATCTTTGATGAATGAGAGTAAATATATTTTGGTATTGTGTGATGAGCTTCACCTTAAGTTTTTGAGAGGTGTCACATCCTGGCACATTAATGAATTTTGGTACAGTGATGCAGATCCCGAAAAATAGGGACAATTGGATTGGCCTCTACATTACAAAATAGTCTCTAGGATCACTCAAGGGATGCTCTATTTACATGAAAATTCTTGTCTCTAAATCTTTCATCGTGACCTAAAGCATAGCAATATCTTGTTAGATAGTGAAATGAATGCGATGATTTTGGATTTTCGCATGGCAAGAATTTTTTGAGGTGATCAAACTCAAGCTAACACAAATAAAATTGTGGGGACTTTGTAAGTCTTAGTTTTTGAATAGATGACCTTGTGATTAGATGCCAGACTTGCTCATTTTATCTATTCAAGGATGCTGCATGATTTGAATCTAAATTTGCAATATACATGTGGCTAATGTTCATTTTGCAATGGTTACATGTCTCTAGAATATCCAATGCATTGGAGAATTCTCAATGAATCTGATGTTTATAGTTTTGGAATACTAATTCTAGGGATCATTTGTGGAAAGAAGAATAACTTCTACCACCAACTAGAAGGGGTTAAATATCTTGCTAGTTATGTAAGTTTCACCGTGCTACCATGAGACACCACACCTTCTGTAACTCTAGTTGAGTGAAATAGAAATCCCTTTGCGAAAACTAAGTCCTTTTAGGGTGTGCATGACAATATTTATGTTTCTTTATGTCTTTGTTTCTCTGTTCCCCAGAATAAGTTTGAAATAGAAATCTGTTTGGTAACGTAATTTCATTTTCTTATTTTTGGAATAGATTTATATCCTCGAAATACATTTGGAAAAAAAAATCAGAAGCTAAAATTTTTAACTATTTTATTTTGGGAATAAAAGTAAGAAATGAAAAATCTTCTCATCGTTCACTCTCATCATCTATGAAGCACGGACACGTTGTCCGTGCTTCCGTGTCGTGTCCGACACGTGTCGGAGCGTGTCGGACACGTTGACACGCGTCGACACGCAGTCAACCTTTGCCCGACACGTTTGGACACGCGTGTTCGGCAGACGATGAAGGGTGGAAGTGACGGCGAGGGAGCAGAGACGGACCGACGGCGAGCCCGCGACGGCGAGAGACGGCCAGAGAAAGAGCGGCGAGGAAGGGGGTCGTGTGCGGCGAGCGACGAGGACATGGCTAAGTGCTGCACTTGCAAACCAGAGACATGCAGAGATGGGTTTGAGGGCACTAACGGCATTGTCAAGAGCGTCGTCTCCGGAAGTCTCAACCAAATCACCTCACCTAGTCACACGACTCCTCACCATGGTCCACCCATCTTCCGGCTCCAACTCTGGCGGCGGCGGAGCAGCAATTTCACCAAGGTGGAGGACGCGATCGCGGCCGTGCCTAATCATGGGACCCGCCGCTTCGTGATCTACGTGAAAAAGGGCGTGTAACGGGAGAACGTGGAGATCAAGAAGAAGAAGTGGATCGTGCGGCGAGTGGCGAGCGGCAAGCGGCGAGGAAGGAGACAGATCTAGTGGAGGAGAAGAGGAAGGGTCGTGCGGCAAGTGGCAAAGGAGAATGAGATGAAAGTAAAGCTAGGGTTTTTGATAGGATGGCCATCGTGAGGGGAAGTGACAGGACAGCTTGTCTATCATGTCAATGAATAAAGTGGTGGGGGGGGGAATGGACGACGTGGGGAGGGATGGGGAGGGAAAAAAAGTGAAAAATTTGAGGAGAAAAGAGACGAGGGAAGTTTGGGCCCGGGGGGCGGGGGTTTTGTAAAATAAAAATAAATTTGGGGGAAGGGGAATTTCGAAAAATAAATGTAAATTTGAGATAATGAAATAAAAAAAAAATTTATTAAGATTTATTAATATTATTAATATAAATTCATTGTAAATTTGAATCAAATTAATTAAAAATAAAAATATTTATTTAATATTTAACGTGTCGGAACGTGTCGAAATTCACTACTTTTTGAGAAATGACGTGTCGCGTGTCGTGTCGTGTCGTATCGCGTGTCCGTGTCGCCGTGTCCGTGCTACATAGCTCATCATTGCCCACTACACACGAGAGGCTAGACATCCGCCCCTGATCACTGTACGTCGGCTGCCACCACTGGACACCGACCTCTAGACGTCAAATGCCACGACGCCAGATGCCTGCCACCCACCACAGGATGCTTGTTGTCGGCCAGACACCGGATGTTGGTCAACTACCACTAGTCACCGGCCACTACCACCTCAAGAAATAGAAATTTTATTTTTTTATCAAACGAATCTCTATTCTAGAAACAAAAATTTTGAGTTGCTATGAAATGCGTTTCTTTACTCATAAACTTGTCCAAGGAATAGAAATTGATTTTTGTTCTAGAAATTTTGTCATGTGCGTCCTTAACCTACATAAGACTTATTATTATTTTTGTTCCTTGGTCATATATGGTTATTTACTAGAGTCAGATGTCTTGCATGATGAGTCATTGAATTAATGCCATGGTTCTATGAAGATTTTCCCAACTTATTCTTGTAGGTGTGGAATCAATAGAGAGAAGGCATGCCCTTGGAAGTAGTGGACCCAACTATCATGGATTCATATTCAAGAGATCTAGTGTTTTGATGCCTACATATTTGCTTACTATGCACCCAGCTATCACCTCGACATCCAGCTTTCTTCATCCGAAGTAGATCACACATTGAGCATCCCGATGAGAGCTTGAATCGGAGGAATTCGCCAATAAGATGATGCATTCATCAACCAATGACATGTTAGTTACCAAATTGTACCCCCGATAATGGCGGCATAAGCGAAATCTTTCTTCATGAATGGTCTCATGGTGAGATTGTGTGGCCTTGCACCATGATTTTTTATGAACCATGAGCAGAAGTCTATGTATTTGAAGAATAAGCTCTTAATTGCTCAAACGGGGTTGTGTGCATTTAAAAAGAAGACCCTACACATGTTATCCATCATAGTTATTATGATTCTTCTAAGTTTTTGTTACTATTTGAAGCTAAATCATAAATCAATCCATTGTAATCTCCCACATTTGCATGTTATTGTGCTTCTATAAGGCTTAATACTACTCTTGTCTAGACTAAATAATGAAGTGTTCGTTGACTGACCCACTAGACTATACATTTCTTCCCTTGTGAAACTAGTTGGGCTTTGGTGTTGTTAAAATTATATCTGTAAGCAGTAGGTGTCCCATCTCGAATAGGTTTTTTCTTGGGCACCAATCACCTTGGGTGTGATTTGTGGGCCCTTATTGTAAAATGCAAATCTTGTCTGGCCCATCTCCATGAAATCCAAGTTGTCCACCATTACCGTGAGGCCAGTCAGTTAGCAAACTTGAAGCTCTCCCTTGTAATTGGTTGCTTACCCCACATCAACCCTTTTAAGCAATCCTTCATTCATAAGCCTTCTTTGTTGCTTGAAATCCTTGGTTGAAGAAATGAAAGCGATCCATCCCCACCCCAAACCTCTCCCCCCCAAAAAAAAAAAAGAAGAAAAACCGAAAGTCTTTGTATTCTTTGACAGTGTTTATAATTCAAGACGAAGACAAAGATTATTCTTTGCCTTGTGAATGCACTTTCTCTAACAAAATCAGGAATAAATTTAGTGCAATCATGTCTTCTAAGTTCTTTGATCAATTGATGTAACTTTCAGCTAATTGTCACGGTATTTAAATTATATTAGCTCTATCAATATCTTATCATGGAGTTGACCTGGATAAGCGTTTGATTGTTATCTTTCTCCAACGATTTATGGCTGATGGGTTTTTGCAAAACCCTCACCAACGATGACCACTAATCTACAAGCCATCTATAATGAGAGTTTCAAACTGATTTTGGCTCTCTTTTTTTGTATAGTTTTGTCCATCACCTATTAGTTTCTTCTAGTAGTGTTAGCTCACTTACGTAACTACAACAATACCTTTTTTTAGAAAGACTTTGAAAGGAAGATGGCGAAGCAAGTCGGCTCATGTTGTGGATGTGTCGTGTTCGAGTGTTGGTACATAACTTGTTCAAGCATAATATTATCGAGAATCAATTTACATCAAATACAGTAATCTTCTCCCAGTATCCTTCAATTTAATAAGCTATTTGTTTCTGAATTTTCTAGCACCCACTTGACAAAACGTTCAGTTATTCAAACATTAAAAGTCCCGTGGTATGACTATACCACTGATGATGACAGTCAATTTTTTGGGCAGCTTGAAGCCGAAGAGCCCCAAGGACTTTTAGGGCCAATAAGGTAGTCCTAAAAGTCAAATTACATATTAAGTCAAATTATTCCTTATTGCCAGCTTTGCATTTCTACACAACGGGTCACGCACGGTGTCTCCTAGACAAAACAAATGCAGGAGTGAGATGATGTCTTCCGTTACCTTCTCTTTCCCTTTACACCCACAACAGTTTCCTTTCTCAAACACAAGCACGGGGAAGTTTGCAAGGTAAACATAGACTCTCCCTCTCGTGGAAAATGTGTGAGCTCATAATTGACCGTCATTTTTCCAAGCTAATGGTACAGTTAGCCAAGTATTTTACTTTAAATATGGATTCAATTTTATACAGAGTTGGTGACACTGATGTAAGCCTTGTAGAATCTTTAATTCTTTGGTTTTGAGATTTTCCTTTTTAATGACAACAAGCTCCCTTTTGATTTTGCAAATCAAAAACCCTTGTGAAAACCAAGTTGGCCCTATACATCTCCAAATTCTAAACCACTGAGCCAACATTATATGGTTTTGTTTTAGGAAAATATTAGACTTACTAAGATTGGTTTATACAATTAATTTAAATGAGGTATCGGGCCATTATTGATTCTTGTATACAAAAGATTATTTAGAGGATCACTCACAATCATACATATCTCCTAGAAAAACAGTTTCGTAAGCTTTTTTTTTTTTTTTTTTTTTGGTCGAAGTTTTGTAACCTAATTTTAATAAATCTAACTCTTTGGCTTGAGGTTTTAACTAGTCGATACATATTACTTTTCAACTTTTGATTTTATTTGGTCAATACAGACAATCGTTGGAAAATTTGTTTTCATTGTGGCACTACAGATTCAAGTATTATATTTCCAATTGACATAGCAAGTTAGCAAGACGTTCGTGTCAAGAACCTTCATTAGATAATTTTGTTTTCCTGTTTATTTTGGGCCATCATTGATACTGACATTTCTATTTCCTTGTTGTGAACGAAAATTGAAAGCTATTTTACTTTGCATTGAGATTTTGCCTTAAAGATGAAAATTAGAAAAGAGAACTCTTTGTAATAAGAGCCTGTTAACCTAGTGGTACTGTTAGGAATATAAAGCTTCCAAAGATAATTGCCAAAATTGGCATTTATTGCTGTAAAACCACAAAAGCCAAATCCTTTAAAAGAATAACAAAAAACAGAATCTTATCATTTAGGTCAGTATTAAAAACCTATAGGGAACAAAAAATCAATGTAAACATGTAAACCTAGGTTTTCACATTTAATTTAGGTTTCGGTTGCTAGTCTCACCAAGGTCTCAAATAAGTAGCACACGTTTTCGAACTGGGCATTAGGTGATCAAGACTATTGACTAGAGCAAAAGAATTAATGCTAAACGAGTACTTGCTCCTCACCTGCTCTCAATGCCAACGTGGCCTTCGCATCGTAGTTTGACTTTTGCTACAATGCCTGGCTTTTGTAATTTGTCAATCAACAGCTTGATTATTATCGTATTTTGTCAACTTTGCATAACTTTTCCAAAAGAATTTTCTCGTATATACGAAACCATTTGAAAATCAAAATAACTTTTCCGTCACTTTTTCCTGCTACTCATAAAAGAACTTCATGTCCCTAGGGATCGTCTACAGTACACTGGTCTACAAATTACTACATACTTAGAAAATGATTGTAAATGACTGGGAGCTACTCTACAATGAAGTAATTCTATGTCCCTCAGAGCGAATGATCCGAAACCTGCATAGAAGTGTTCTGTCATTTCATGCTAATTGTAGGGTAAAAACATCGTCACATTTCATTGTAATTTTTCATAAGTCTTTTTCCAAGCTGAACAAGCTAATAGACGTCCTTAACTCAATCGATGTTGCAAGTATTTCCATTGGCATCAGGAGGTGACTACCTGTAAAAGTTGTTCGGCAATTTTCATTAAAATCACTTATACACACGCAAATGCATTACGTGAAGCAGCAGTAATGTGTACCTCCGTCGGAGATTTTAGCCGTGGCCTACAAGGAGCTGTACCAGGTCAACAAACTTGTCCAATTGGATCAATACTTTTCCTCATGTAAGATCAAGGAAAGTTCGAATAGTTTCCATGGCAACGAATACATAGGAACCTGGTCCAAAGTGCTCTCCATTGCCATCGCCATCACTTGAAACTGAGATATTGGAGTTGCATGTTATCTTGACTTTTGTTGGTCAAGTCTCCCTCCCCCACACCCCCTCCCGCCCGGCAACAAGAGAATGCAAATCACGCAATTGACCCTATCAGTGAGCCCTGTAGGAGCCCAAAAAGCTGACCATCCTCACCGTTCATCTTCTTCTCTTCTCTTTTTCCCACCTGAGTATTGATGGCCTAACCAATAACAAAGTATTCACAATTTTTCGGTAAAACCGTGGGTCACACGGCCCTCACCTCATTGTCGTGCCTCGCCACTAGCGGCAATCGCTTCCTATTGGATCGGCCTATCTTTCCCCGAGCTTGCCTCTCTATCACAAAAGGAGAAGGGCGGTGATATTACCCGTGGAACAAAGGAAGAAGCCATATATATATATATAAACGGGAAAGAAAAGGAAATGAAGAAAAAAAGGTATAAATGAGAAGATTAAGTTCAGACCTTTATTTTTTGTGTTAATACGTCATCTTCTCAATGTAGTAAACTCAAAACGTCAAATAACACTCATTAGGAAAGAAAAAAATAATGTTAATTTACTTTAATTTCAGAGAATCTTAATCCGTAGTAAAATTTAGTTGCATGTGAAGTTTATTCATAAATAAAAATTAGCAAGATGCCCGAGCAATAAGAGGATCTTGATCCGTAAATTCCCGGGCACCTAACAACTTTTCCTCAGAAAAGGCACGTCCTTCGTTGGAAAAAGGAATCGGAAACAAGAGTTCCTACATTTTTTTAGTACAAAGATTAGAATGAAGATTCCTCTCTTTCTCTCTCTCTCATTTCCAGTTACGTCTACATCCTCAGAATTTTCTTTCCCAAGTCTCCGCTTGGGATGAGGACCAAAGAGTCCAACGGAGTGGGCATTATTCTGCTTTGGAAAAACATTAGACAACGTAATTGACTTGCTTCAATGACGGGACCATTGATCCCGAAACTCATGCTTCCTTCGCTAGGAGGAGAAGGAGGATTCGTTTGCTTGAAATGGCGTATTTCTTATTTGGTAAATCTCGAATAAAACAGGGCAAAATATTTGGTAATTTAAGATCAATAAAGAGGAAAGGGAAATTATAAAAAGAATCTCACTATCAATTGAAGGCGCTTGTGATCTGACCAGTATGGCGTGGTTGCCTAAGAAGCCCAGCACGTGGTTCAGTCTTGTTGGGCAAAAGCAGTTTGACCTGAGCCACAAGAGCCGTGTTGGAGAAAATCATCTTTGAATATTAAAAGAAACCCCTACCGTTTCCTTTCCGTTATTGTCTACTCCAATCTCTATCATCCTTTACCTATGTACCGATTATTTAGACGAAGATCAACGTATTAACACAGAAGTGAAGATCAAAGATTGTGACCAAATTCATCATGTCTAAGACAATTATGGGCATACAATTGACAAACAGGCTACGCAGACAAAATAATCTGAAGTAAAATATGATTCCATTAGAATATCCAATTCGAAAAAACTCAAGTCAATAAATGAAGAGAGACCGCATGTATATATCAAGCATATGTCCCATGAACAAACGACGTGAGATACCTTTCTTTGTATGTCAAAAAGAAAATTGTTAGCAATACAAAACCGAGTGAAAAAGTGGAAAAGTTATTCAAAAAGTTATAAATCTATTGTATAGCTGCCAAGTCAGTGATAAGCTTTTCATTTCGCCATTGTAGTATGAAACTTTTTGATGTTTTTCAATGTAGTTACATCGGCTAATTTAAATTGGAGATTGCTAATATGGCGGTCTAGTTAACGCTAATTATCCTACATAGAATGATTGGTAATCTGATGTGTTCAATGATATTCAAAACAATGTGGTTTTGTAATTTCTATGCTTATTTTTTTCCCTCTTCTTTCCTTTCTTTTTTCTTTCTTCCTTTCTTCATATTCTACTATTTATCTTCTTCGGCGGCCATTCGCCGAGACCCCATGACCTTGTCGGCAGGAAATCAGAAAGATGAATTAAAAAAAGAAAATAAAGAAGATTACAAATTTCTAAAAATTTCTAAAAATGAGTGCTCTGGCAAGCGGTGCAAGTTGTGCACGGCCGGTGGGGGTCGTGGACTGCGTACCGAGGGAAGGTGCAATTGGAGAATGGATAAGACTTAAGCTGAAAAATGTTTATGTGCTAGAATAATTTCAGCAGCGCAACGTATTATTTCTGTTTTTGTTCTTGAGAAAGTGAAGCAATTGATAGTATATTAATTGGCCTACCAGCTTCATAGATTATTGGCTTAAGTTCTGAGTGAAGGTGAATCCGAGTGGATGTGTCATTGATAGGCTCGGATTTAGCCTCTCTTTAGAGAAAGAGCCTAGTTGGAACAAAAGAAAAACTTATCAACCGATTCTCTTCCCCCCTCTCTCTCTCTATTTTGATCTTCTATAGAAATTTTCCACGGATTTGAATTGATTGTCTTCTCCATAAGAATTTGCACCACGCTCCTCATTTCGTCAATCTCATTTGTCTTTTATTTTTTACTCAGTCGAAATGTTATACACTCGAAACGAAATTGAAACATTTAGAACAGAGTTAGCAAAATTGAGAATCGGCAAGATTAAACTATTAGCGAAGTTGCCCCGAAAGCAAAATCCAACCTTGGTCCTCCATGATTTCCTCATCACCAGAAAGTCCACCTACAGTTTCCAAAAGTCACGTTTAAAAATTTAGGAAATTACTAACTCAAATTGGACAGGACCTCGATAGCATGGACACGCGATACAACACAACACGATACGCCAACATGTCATTTCTCAAAAATAGAGAATTTCAATACGTTAGGACACGTTGTATATTAAATGAATATTTTTATTTTTATTTTTATTTAATTTAATTCAAATTCTTAATTAAATAAATAATAACAAAAGAGCCTACAATGAGTTCATATTAATAATATTAGTAATCTATTCATAAGAAATTCGAAAGATATATTCATAATTAATACATATCTATATTTGGGGACATGTTTCTAATTCTAATAAAAGTTATTGATGAAATTAATGACTAATAATAAATTAGAATTAACTTATTTAAATAAATTTATGATCTTTCGCAATAATCAAAATTTATCATTATTCAATATTTAGTATTTTTATTTTTTGAAATCACTTTATAATCTCCTTTATTTATTTTTCTGATAAAAAAATGCAACACCAAAATCCCCCCGCAAGTCCACCCAAGCCCTCACGCCCCAAATTTTTTTTCACTCCCTCATTTATTTTCCTCGTTTCTCCTTTCCCTCGCCAACCCACCCCCCAACAACAACTCCCCCACCACCACCTGTCAGGCTTCACTTCCTCTATTAGAAATTCAAGCCACCCTCCCGTCCAACTACCCTGCAGAAAGAAGAAATCACGCAAAGTCCCATCAAAATCTCATTTTTATTTTTTTGAGTTCCCTCCCTCAAAAACCCTAGCTGCCGCCCCCTCCTCCTCCTCACACGACCCTCTTCCTCTCAATCTCCATCTCGATCGCCTCATCAGCCATCACAATCGCTCGCCGCCTTGTGTCTGACGCTTCCTCCTTTGCAGCCGTAGTCTCACCGCGGGCCCTCCATTACAGCATCATAGTCACCACCCGGTCGCCTCAGTCTTTGCTCTTTCTCTGGCCCTCCCTTGCAGCCTTGCGTCCGTTTCCTCGCCCTTGCCTCCATCTTACATCATCTTTTTCAACAATTCTCTCTCTTGGACACGTCTTGGACACGCGTGTCGGAATGTGTTAAGAAGAGTTGACCATATATTGGAAAATTGGACACATGTTGACTACGTGTTTGAGCATGTTGGATACAACGTGAAAGCTCCGATAATGTGTGTACTTGATAGGAAACTGCACATCCATCATAAAGTTGTATGAGACTTTTCGATGGAATAACGGCGTGCAACATCTCATAGTAGAAAATAGCTGGCATGACAAGACAAGGCATGGGTAGTTAAGGCAGTCTAGAACCATAAAATCTCAGGAATGGACAAAACTTATGGGACGACAATTCAAACATTGGTGTTCCTATAATTTCGTGCTGATCGAGCTATAGCCAATACAATCATCAATCCAACCATGAAGTCTTGCTTCGCCGTCTCCATCTCTCTCTCCTTCTTCTTCTTCATCAGAATTTTCATTACTGAAGCCACACCCAATTATCTATTTCATGCTTGCCCAAACACTACCCTCTTTACTCCCAACTCCACCTACCAGTCCAACCTCGACGCCCTCCTCTCTTCCCTCGCCTTCGCCGCCTCCAACAGCACCAACGGCTTCGCCAACGCCACCGCAGGCCAAAACCCTCCCGACCAGGTCTACGGGCTCTTCCTCTGCCGTGGGGACCTCAACACCACCACGTGCAGCGACTGTGTGGCCACTGGAAAACAGGAGATCCTCAAAAGATGCCCCAACCAGCAAGTCTCTGTAATGTGGTACGACGAGTGCATGTTGCGGTACTCGAACCAGTCCACCTTCTCGGTCATGGAGAGAGAGCCGTTGCACGTTATGTTCAACACCGAGAATGCCAACGACTCAACCCGGTTCATGGAGGTCCTGTTGGAAACCCTGGGAGACGTTATCAAAAAGGCTTTTGCTGGCTGGTCAGGGAAGAAGGTTGCCGCAGCGGAGGCGAACTTCACGAGCTTGCAGAAGCTGTACGCATTCGCGCAGTGCACGCCGGACTTGACAGCATGGGACTGTAACAAGTGCCTCCAGAACGCAAACGGTTATCTGGTGGAGGGGAAGCAAGGTGGGAGGACGCTCACACCGAGCTGCATCGTGATGTACGAGTCCTACCCCTTTTATAACGCCTCCGCCTTGCCGGTGTCCGCGCCTCCGCCTCCGCCTCCCGCTCCAGTGACCGGACCTAAAGGTACATTTGTGTTTGTATTGCTTGTCTTCATCCGTGCCAACTCCCCTTTTATTAGTTTGAAGACTGTGGATTTAGTCCAGTGAGCCAAATAATTACTCAAGATATTGCTAACCTCTATATAAAAAATATTTTGCACAAGTGGCTATATAGATCATTGATTTAAAAGAGCAAGTAGTTATAATCCTTAAATTAAGATTGGATTGTAAGTTTTTTTTTTTTTTACACTGATGCTTTAGTTTTACTGAAATTTCTCCAACAATAATATCCTATGAACTTTCGTTGGTCCATTGATAACCTTGAATAAGCGTGTTATAGCTCAAATTGTGATAAATTTGGTGAATTTTAATTTGATCATTTAGTTTGTAGTATTTATATTGCGAATTAAAATTCGAGGGGCTTTTCAGAGAGTCCAAATGAATTTTCATGTTGCACCGAAGAATAGTCTTGCTTTTGCTCGTGTCTCTCTTCTACTCTTGATTTCTAGCATAATTACTTTTCGAGTTAACCTATTCTCTTTTTCCTAACTCTTTTCGCATTATCTTGAAGCAAGATCTTGATTAGGACGTAACATTGTTACCTATCCACGAAGATACTGTTTAATGATATAGGAATATCTAAAAATACAATAATAAAAAAAGTGATATAAAAAATGCATGCAAGTTGAGGCATGCTGTTATTTTTTCCGTAAACACTTTAGGAATGATATTAATTTTTATCCATCTGAAATAAATGAAATTTAACTATCATTTTAGATTTTCCTTATTTTACGCAATAGTTTTATTTAATAAATTTCATCTTTTAAATTTTCACATTGAGAAATGTAATTGTGATTTTATTTTGGCAAATTTTTAATGAGGTCTTTTTCTATTTCAACCATTGTTTGAATATAAAAGACAAATGATGAGAAATAGTTTAAGGACGATATGCACAACAAAAATAAAAATTTGTAAACATTTGACTATGTTAATAAAAGTTGGTCAGGATCAAATTTTTCTTGATTCTATCATGGTAATATCCACTTATTAAAAATTAAAAAAATGGAAACATGTGATATGAGCCTAAAGTTTACATGGTAATACCCACTTGTTTTAATCGATAAAGACATGTTCTATATACTGTGAAATAATACACTCATTTTTTTACCCTCAGTTATTTTGAACTAGTTTCTGTCAGACTTAAGTTTATTTATTTATTTATTTTGGGTAAGAAAAGGGGGCAAAGTTGAGTTTAACAACGTTACTCTCCTAATAAAACCTTATCCAATTTGATCTTCTATCAACAAAGAAAGTAAACCTCTTAGTGACCTATCTAAAACTAGAGTTCATTTAAATCACATGATTGAAATACCCAATTTGTTAGCTAATCTGCTCATAAATTTCCTTCCCTAAAACTATGTGTAACTTTGATCTATTAAAAATATTCTACTAGTTTCGCATCATGAAAAAGGAAAATGTCATCAAAATTGTGAAAAGGAGTTCATTTCTGAAGGAGGAAAATGGACACTTGAGTGTTCATCCCACAATAAGTAAAGTTCTGTGTAATTTCTCAACAATTTGCATTGAAGGTTAGATTAAGATTTCTACAATTGCTTTAGGACTTTTGCTTGGGAAAAATTATCAAAGAAGTCCTAAACCAATCATAAACATTTTAATTATAGCAATTCAATTCTAAACATTTTGACAAATTGCCAATGTAGTCCTTCTTGCCAATTTCGACTAGAAAACGCTATCTTGTTAGTTTATTGAGTGCCAACTATCCTATGTGGCGTACCAGCACTTTAATACCCCAAGTTCTAAGTCATCACTTACATATTCGTTGCATTACTGCGAAAACATCACCCTCTTTACTCCCAACTCCATCTACCAATCCAACCTCAACGTCCTCGTCTGTTCCATCTCCTCCACCGTCACCGACAGCACCGATGGCTTTGCCCATGCTATTGCTAGCCAAAACCTTCCAGACCAGCCTAACGAGCACTTCTTTTGCTGCGGCGACCTCGACATCGCCACGTGTAGTGATTGCGTGGCACTTGGAAAACAGGATATCCTGCAAAGATGTCCTAACCAGCGACTCTTTGTGATTTGGAATGTCGAGTGCACATTGAGCTACTTGAACCAGGGCATCTTCTGAGTCATGGAAAAATCAGCTGATGTCACAATGTACACCACCAGGAGCATCAGAGAGCCAACCCGGCCAGTACTCGGAGATACCATCAAATGTGTCACACTATACCCCTTTTATAATAACTCCACCCTGCCGACCCCACTTCCTCCTCCTGTTACAACACCTACCGGAGTATGGAAGTTCTCTCCTCCAGTTACAACACACTCTGCCCTTTTTATAATACCATTTCAATCCTATATTTTTTAATTGTAGTACTTTAGTCTTAAACCTTTTGACGATTTGCCCATATAGTCATTCCGGCCAAACATCCAAATAATAGGTTTAGAATTAAATTGACACAATTGAAAAGTTTGGGACTAAATTGACACAATTGAAAGATATAGGATTGAATTAGCCATTGTACAATAAGTTTAGCACTTCTTGGACAATTATCCCCACTTATGAAAGCTTTGAATAGTCACTTATATATATGCTAAAAAGGATCTTTCAATTTCGGATGGCTGAAGGCACATCAATTACAGCCCATTTGGATGAGTTAAAGAAATTCGTGATGGACTTGAAGGCACATCAATTAGAGCCCATTTGGATGAGTTAAAGAAATTTGTGATGGACTTGAAGAACGGCAATGAAGCCTTTTTTATGAGAAACAAGGCATGCTATCATTGGCATCTCTAAAACTTCACTAATACTCTTCTAAGGGGAGCTCATTACAATTTTGTTAGAAGAGATGAAGTCCACCTTATTTCTAAGGAGTGACAAAAGAAGTTACAAAAAAGATGATTTGGCAAATGATATGACGCAAAGCATAGAGTCTGAAAGTAGCATATGGAAAAGTCATTTTAATTAGAGGTCCAATGACTGGAATCATTGATGTTATGCTGAGGTAAGGCACTACAAGAGAGACTGGCCAAAGTACAAGAGTAAATGAGTTATGGTGGAGTCTACAGGCGATAATAGCGTTGTTAATATAACATGTGATAGTTCTAGTCATCAAATAGTGCACAAGTTTCTCTTAAGTATGCTCTTCTTTCGGATTTTATTTCCTTATTAATACGTGATGAAATAGGGGTTGTTCATTCTAGATTTTTTTGCTTTTTAATATTTTCACTTATTTAGATTCAGCCCCTTCATTTTATCATAAACAAAACTTACAAATGCTAGAATAGCAACTGAAGTTTAGACTTTCTCGTTTAAGCCTCTCTATTCATATCTGTCAAGGCCACTTCTTGCGTGTCAAATTGCCAATCTTCTTGCGTCAGTCTTAGGTCATATTCCCACCTAGTAAAGCAAAGTGTTAGAATGTTTAAATATTAACATGCTTTCATCTAAAATGGTTTTAGATTAGTTTGGCTATTGTCTCATATACAAAATGGTCTTGTGTAGGAAAAAGCAACAAATCTACCGTGACAGCCATTGCCATCACCGTTTCTATTGGAGATGTTTTGGTACTTCTCTTTCTCACTTGTTTTTTGCTTCGAGGAAAGAAGACGGATGAAGTCGTCGGAGGAAATAGCGGTAAATCTACTATTTGCCTTTATTTTTCGTAAACTATCTGTGTCATATAATTGAGCTTGTTATGAAACTTCTTTATTTTATATAAGGAATCAGATATATTAATCATACAAATTAAGAGTCCATTTGAAATAAATGTAGCATATATAATGGAAAAGATCAAGGACAAAAATCCGATTCTTCATACCCTTTCAACTTTCAAAACTTTACTTGACTGCACAAGCAAATCGTAATGTCATCAATAAGTTTGGAAATGAAACAACTCATTTCTGGACTTCAAGATAAATAGATGCAGCAATTCTACAAAAACTTTACCAAACACCAATGAAAATCTCTCCTTTTAATAGCCTGCTGCATCAGGACAATTTAAACTCTCAATCACCAACATCATTATTAGGAAAATAAAGCTGAAGGGCACTCTTCCAGAATTGCTTAGAGAAACTGCATCCAAAGAACAAATGGAATCTAATCTCAGTGCTTTCATGACACAAAAAGTAGAGAGTTCAGCCTTCATTAGAAGACTATCCGTCAATTCCTAGAAATATCGGCGGCTTATCCTGTATCGCAAACCAAAATATGAATCCAAACCTCAGTAAATTAGATGAAAATCAAATAAGCCGATACCATTCAACTCTTGTCGCTCTTTTCTTCACAATCTCCAAAGCTGAAGCAGAGGTAAGAAGGTCATAAGTGATATTGCTAATACGAGTACCTAGAGGGGGTGAATAGGTTTATAAAAATTTTCTTGAAAATTTCACAATACTTAGACAGATGAAGGATTAAAAAATCAATCGTAAGGCGAGTAAAGGAAAGAGAGAATTGAACACGCGGTTTATAGTGGTTCGGCTTGATGCAAGCCTACGTCCACTCTTTTGCACTGACAGCCAATTGGCTGGATTCCACTATGAACAAAGAGATGTTACAGTGTTGATCTTCCTTAATTTCTCGATGTAGATGATCTACTACACTCGCTCAAGGTATCACCAAGTATAGACACTCTCTGTGTATACAATTTCACTCAAACTGTATCGACTAACAATCAAGGTTCTTCGACTGGAATTTTTCTATCAATCACACACTTAAATCAACTAGAACGTCTTCCTTTTATACTCCTTTATGCCTTCATAGCCGTTGGCACTTACCAAAGGAATTCCTCCAATCTACCCGTTGGACGGAATCAATTAAGAAGATCATCCGAGCTATTTAAGGAATCTGATGATAGCCCATCAATCCGTTCGCCCATACAATCGGGATCTTGGTTTCCAAGAATAGAACATTCCAAGAATGTTTCGTCAAACATTGGATCTTCAATTGATCTTAGATAAGAATCAAAGAATCCGAAATGATTATCCAACCAAGGGATCTTTTCCAGAGGATAGGATCGAATCTTCAACCATATACTTAGGCTTCGGATTTCCTTCGTCACTGGATTAGAAAGACTGTCAGTGAGAATAGACTTGAGTCTTGAGTCTTGAGTCTTGAGTCTTGAGTCTTGAGTCTTGAGTCTTGAGTCTTGAGTTTACAAAGTCTTGAGACTTTAAACTGTCGACATCCAGACTAGACTGATAGAAATGTTTTGTCAGCTTCAAAATATTCTGGAAAGATTTCTCCAACAATCTCCCCCTTTTTGATGGTGACAAAACTTTCTTGTAGATTTGAACAACTTTGACCTGCAAAAACATTTTTCAAGCAATATGGCTAACTCATAAAAATTAATAAAACAACCAGACTCGCATCCACAGCAAATTGGTTAGTCTTTCATGAGTAATACCATATAACAATACTTGATATAAATGCAACCAGTCAAGCATCAAAACCACAGACCAATTTAGTCAAGTTCACACCCAAGTTCAAGTTCTTAAGTCATACTCAAAAATAAACATAACCACAAAAGTCAAAGTTTTTGAAAATGATGTTGATTCAAATTGGTTCTCCCCTTTTTGTCATCATTAAAAAGGGTGAGAAAGGAGTCATGTCCGCTTGGGAAGGCGCACGATCTCGGAAATCTCCCATTGACTCGGACTACGCCTTCTAGCCTCTTCAAGTCCTCCCTTAGATGAGCTACCTCCTCTCCTTTGGCATTGGCTTGAAGTTGCGGAGCGAGGTCTTTCATCTTGTCCTCTAAGGTGACTGAAGATGCTTGTCCAGCATTTTTCATGGCTTGAATTTCACATTCCGAGCATATATTTGGCCACGCATTTCCAGAAGAATATCCATGATGCGATGAAAATCTGCAGAATTGTCCGTCTGTGTACTGGCATGAGCTTTCTTAGATGGAGTAAATGGAGACGATGGTGCTTCTGTATAGTCTTGCAGATTGGGTGTCGACGTATCACCTTCTTCAGGCAATTGAGAAGCCTGAAATTCTTCCGGGTCCGCTGGAGATTGTCTTGGACCTTCACTATCTCGCAGCATGAGGTGTAGACCTTTCTTGCTCGCCAACTCCCCCCCGTCTCTAGGACATTCAAAGGGGAAGAATGATGATCATGCTCATGATTTCCTTCTCTCCGCATTCAGCAGCAGACTTTTCTTTCTCTTCTTCAGTTTCTTTCTCCTTCTCTCTCTGCTCTTCTTCTTCTCTACTCTTGGTTTGCTCTTCTTCTTTCTCTGTTTCTTCGAAGTTCTGGTTTGCCGAGACACGTAACGTCTCGTTCTTGTCGGTGCATGGATAGTAGGATCTTCATCCTCTTCATCTTCATCCTCTAGGATGAGAGTTCTTTTTCTTTTTCGATGGGGCACCAATGGCCTCCTTTCCTTTTCTCTTTGAGCGGCATCGAACTGGAGATTTCACTGGAATTTCTCCATTGCCTTGGAAAGTTCTTGCAGACGCATCTTCGTTAACATCTTCAAACCTACCACCATCTTATCACACGGTTGAACACAAAGTGTTTGTGGCGGTTCAATATTCATGTGTCTGAAGAACTTGGTCACCAGACCAGGATAAGGCAATTGTCCTTTGTCTTTCGACATTGCTCTGTACATATGGAAGAGAATAGTGTGCGGGAGAGAGAACTTCCGTCCTGAGTTGATCGAGTACATCAACTTTGCTTCAGAAAGAGACACGGAAGTCTTTGACGTAGACTTCGGTCTTAGACAATTGATTACAATCTTATGAAGCACAATGTTGATGGCATTCATCTGGAATAGGTAACTTTCTTCTCTGCGTTCCTATCTTTGACAAGTTCCGAGTAGTACGAGCAGGTGAGACTTTGATTGGTAGATAACGTCCTTGTTCAACTCCAACTATGTCCGCCAACATATTCACATCTACCACGTAGACTTGGTCTCGTACATCGAATGAAATTCTATTCGCATCCGAAAGCTAAGATTTGAATAGAAATAAGCGGTCAGATGAGCATACCCGTCAGTAGAGTCAGAGCAAAAATTCTCAAGTTGAAACAAATTCAACTTTTCTCTCAAGTTCATGTTGATGGCGTCCAGGAAGTCAAAATCGACACTTCTAGGGTTTATCACCCCTCTTTTCAACACGAAATACACTTTTTCCGATCCTTGGATTTGAACAAATCCATCCGATTTCCTTTCACCTTTGCTGCCACTCCCATTTTCGGTTGAAATTCAAGGAACATTCGTCATCATCGTTCCCTTCAATTAAATTTTGTCCTGGCATACGAGGATCACTGGAATGTTCGCAAGTGCGTCCTCTCGCTTTTCCTTTCGGGGCAATTCCCAAATCCTCCATTTTCTTGAAAACGATACTCATTTCCATAATTTTTGTCCTTAAGGAAGTCATCTATATATTGCAATGGAGTACCGGTGCTTTTCAACGCACGATAAAGTTTATAGATAAAGGAGGGTTTTGGACTCTTTTACTGGTCGGCATCTCGATTATCTCTTCTTCCGTAAGATTACTTGCATCTTGTGGGGCGGGGAGGCGTTGAATGACGTGGATGAGAGCGAATCGGACTTTGTCGCCGACTTGTTAAGTCTTCTTCCTCAGTGAGATCGAAGTGAGTTGGTCCCTTCTTCATTCTTTGTGGTCCCCTGCTTGCAATTCTTAATGATTTCCTCGAAGAAGACATCTTTCTTTGTCGAATGGAAGATTCCTTCACTCGCTTTCCCAAGAAAAATGACCACTTTCTCGACGACGAACAAGTATCGGGAGGAGAGAGCCTTTTAGGGTTTTGAAGATTGGGAAAAGAAAACGTATATATATAACTCGGTTTTGAAAAGGGAAGTTCAATCGGTGCAAGGAAAGTGTACTAACACTTCTTTTCAAAATCAATAATGCCAAAATTATTACGAAAGATCGTACCTCTTCGAGTTTAGATAAAATAACTAAACGAAAATTTGTACCTTTACAACTTACGTCTATAGCCACGAATGTCCGAGTCTCGAGGATTTAAAGTCTGAAAGATTAGAGTCTTAGAGTTGGTGAGTCTCTAGACTTTAACTTCTTCAAGCTTCAAAATGTTGAGTCTTGAACGGATGAAATCGAATTGCTTTTTCTCCAAAGGCTTCGTGAATATATCCGCTAGTTGACTCTTTGAATCAACAAATTGAATCGAGATTTCTCCATTTTGAATATGATCTCTAATGAAGTGATGTCGAATCTCAATATGCTTTGCTCTTGAATGAAGGATTGGATTTTTGGTGAGATTGATCGCACCGGTGTTGTCACATCTCCGATTTACGTGCATGAGTCTTCAATCCCAAAGTCTTGTAGCTGTTATTTTATCCATAGAATTTGTGAACAGCACTTCCAAGAGCTACATACTCTGCTTCTGTCGTTGAGAGAGCTACAGTGCTTTGCTTCCTCGAGAACCAAGACACTGTCCTGTTTCCAAGCAGTTGACAAGTTCCAGAAGTGCTTTTTCTATCGACTCTGCAACCGGCCAGATCTGCATCTGAGTATCCTAGAAGATTAAAGTCTCCTTTCTTGGGATACCAGAGACCGATGCTTGAAGATGAGGCAACGTATTTGATAATACGTTTTGCAGCACTGAGATGGGATTCTTTAGGATCTGATTGAAACCTAGCACAAATGCAAACACTCAACAAAATATCAGGTCTAGAAGCGTAAGATAAAGAAGTGAACCGATCATGCTCTGCATGACTTTTGATCTACTTTCTTCCCTTCTTCATCCTTGTCTATCTTCTGAGAACATGACATTGGTATGTCGGTCTTTTTGCACTTTTCCAATCCAAACCTTTTGACAAGATCATTAGCATATTTTTCTTGATAAATAAAAGTTCCTTCCTTCATTTGTTTTACTTGTAGTCCAAGAAAGAATGTTAATTCTCCCATCATACTCATTTCAAACTCATCCTGCATAGACTCAGAAAATTTCTTGCATAGACTTTCATTTGGTGATCCAAAAATAATATCGTCCACATATATTTGAGCAAGTAAAAAGCTTTTGTTTTCCTTTTTGATAAACAAAGTAGTATCTACTTTACCTTTGACAAAACCATTATGTAATAAAAACTTACTTAGTCCGTCGTACCAAGCTCGAGGTGCTTGCTTTAAACCATACAAGGCCTTTTTCAGTCCAAGACCGAGTCGGCTTCTTTGGGTCTTCAAACCAGGTGGTTGTTCCACATAAACTTCCTCATGGATGAATCCATTTAGGAATGCACTTTTGACGTCCATTTGGAATAACCTGAAATTTTTATAACAAGCAAACGCAAGTAATAGACGAATAGCTTCTAACCTTGCTCTTTGGAGCGTAAGTCTCATCATAGTCTATTCCTTCTTCTTGCGTATATCCTTTGGCCACGAGTCTTGCTTTGTTTCGTATGACTTTTCCTTCTTCATTCATCTTGTTCCTGAATACCCATTTGGTTCCAATAAGTTTTACCTTTTGGTTTAGATGTCAATTCCCGGACATCATTGATGTTGAACTGCTCGAGTTCTTCTTGCATAGCTTCGATCCAACTTTCATCGATAAAGCTTCTTCTATGCTTTTTGGTTCAATTTCAGAAATGAGAGCCACGGCACTAGATTCTTCACGCCTTTTTGATCTCGGTGCGGATTCCTTCATTGATTTCACCAATAATGAGATCTTTGGGATGACCGGATTTATGCTTCCAGTTACTGGTTGATCTGCCTGGTTGATGATCTCTTTCTTTATTTGAATCTTCATGAGATTCTTGATGTTGGACTTCCAGAGACTGAGATGCTTCTTGAGTTGTAAGCGTTGGAAGGTTTGAAGTGGGTTCAGACTCTTCATACTGAGTCTGACTGGATTCATCTTGCATTGAGTCTTGGAATTTGACATTCATTGATTCCTCCACCGACCGGCTTTTCTTGTTATAGACTCGTAGGCTTTGCTTGATGTAGAATATCCAAGGAAGATGCCTTCATCTCGATCTTTCTTCAAACTTACCAACTCGATCATTTGCATTTTTCAAAATAAAGCATTTGCAACCAAACACATGAAAGTATGAAACAATAGGCTTCTTACCTTTGAACAATTCATAGGGGGTTTTCTCTAAAATAGGTCTTAAAAAGACTATTTATAATATAGCATGCTGTTAAAACAGCTTCAGCCCAAAATCGTGAAGAAATTTTGCTTTCAATTATAAGTGTTCTAGCCATTTCTTGAAGTGATCTATTCTTTCTTTCCACAACTCCATTTTGCTCTGGAGTATATGGAGAGGAAAACATATGATTAAAACCAGATTTATCACAAAATTTCGTAAAATCTTGATTTTCAAATTCACTTCCATGATCTGTTCTTATGCTTGAGATTGCACATCCTTTTTCATTTTGAACCTTTTTGGCAAATTTTTCAAAATACGAAAAGGTTTCTGACTTACTTGCAAGGAAATATACCCATGTAAAGCGGGAATAATCATCCACAATTACTAGGCAATATTTCTTACCTCCAATGCTCGGGTTCTGGGTCGGTCCGAAGAGATCCATATGAAGCAACCGTAGTACATGATTAGTAGAGACATGATTTATTGGCTTAAATGAATTTCTTACCTGCTTTCCTAGAATGCATGGAGTGCATGAATCAGACTTTTGGTATGGCAATTTAGGTAGACCTCGAACAAGCTTCTTTGATGAGATTTTGGCTAATTGTTTCATGTTGACATGGCCAAGCTTTCTGTGCCATAATACTGCTTCTTCTTGAATTGAGATTAGGCATTGTGCTTCATTTGGTTTTACATCAAGGAGGTAGATATTTCCATGCCTTCGACCCATGAAAGACTGAGTTGAGTCTTTGCTAATTCCAGAACATATGCCTTCTTGAAAGGAGATCTTGAAACCGGTATCACATAATTGGCTAATGCTTAGAAGATTGTAGTTGAGTCCTTCCACTAGAGAGACATTGCTTATTGTGAGATTTCCAATTTTCACAGTTCTAAATCCCACAATGCTTCATTTGCTGTTTCCTCCAAATGAAACTTTTCCACCATTTACTTGAACAATCTTTATAAAGCAGTTTGAGTCTCCGTCATGTGTCTTGAACATCCGCTGTCAAGATACCACTTAACTTTTTTTTTGACAGAGACCCGCATTAAAAGAGAGTCTCAAGCTTTCTTTGGTACCCAAATTTTCTTGGGTCCTTTGGCGTTAGTAGAATGAGCATTACTAGGCCATACTTTTTAACAAGCTTCCAAACCATAGAATACTCTTTTTCAAAATGATCATGACTGTTACACTTTGAACACCTTAGAGCATTTCGACCTACGAGACTTTACAAAAACTTTCTCGAAATGATTTTTGTAAGCCTCTTTTGACTGTTTTTCTTAATTCTTTCTTTTATTTTTGGAAAATCAATCAAAGGAATTGTTTCGCTGTCATACCTAAACCAGACTTATTGAAGTAAGGTCTTTGACCGAAAGAACTTTTTCAAGTTTTTCAGACCCTATTGAAAATTTCTTTGAAATATTTGATAAGTCGGTTTTTAAGAAAGCATTTTCTTTTGAAAGTTTATCTTCATTCTCCTTAAGAGTAGAAACATTCAGGTCTAAACTTTTCACTTTTTCTTCTAAAATATTTTCCTTTTGTTTTAAAACTGAGTTTTCCTTTTTAAGTTCGGAAATTTTTTTGAGAGAAGTCTTAAGACTAAAACATAGTTCATCAATGTATTTAGAGACTTTGACAGGGATTTTATAATCACTTACCTCAAATTCACCGTCCGAGTCTCGATCCAGTCCGAGTCGGTGTGCCATCGACACGCATTGGCATATTCCTCATCACTATCTTCACACTCGTATCGCTCCAAGTTTCGGCTTTGAGAGCTTTTCGAGACTTTTCAGCTTTTCCTCTCTTCTTCTTCAGGAGAGGACAATTTGGTATGATGTGTCCCTTTTTCTTACATTCGAAGCAAACTACATCTTTGTTTGGTTCCTCATTATCAACAAACTTGGTTTGCTGTTTCAAGACTTTGTTTCCTTGAGTTGAACCTTCTTCCTTTTCTATTCAGCTTTCTGAACTTTCTAATCATTAGAGCAAGCTCCTCATCGTCCGCATCTTCTTCGAGTCCGTATCATCGAATCATCGTTAGATTTTAATGCAATGGATTTCTTACCTCTTGGATCTTCGTCTTCATTAATTCGTTCCACTTCGTAAGACCGAAGAGTCCCAATCAGCTCGTCTACAGATAATGGCATAATTCTTTGCGTCTCTCTTATTGAAGTCTTTATATGATTCCAATCCTTGGAGAGTCCACGCAGCAGTTTGTTCACCTTCATAGGATCAGAAATTTTCTGTCCTTGATTTTCAAGGCCATTGACAATATCTGTAAAACGGCTAAACATGTCAGTTATAGATTCTCCTGGTTTCATTTTGAAGGCTTCATATTGACCAAGGAGAATGTTAATTCTGGTCTCCTTCACTCGATCCGTCCCTTCATAAGTGATATGTAATCTGTCCGAGACTTCTTTTCTGTGACACAAGAAGATATTCTGTTATACTCAGTTGGTGATAAAGCACAATATAAAGAGTAAATTGCTTTTGCATCGAGTGCTTGTCTCTTGTTTATCTCTTCTTGAGACATTCCGCCGATATCAACGCTTTCTTTCCCTCTTTCGGATACCGATGCAGCAAGTAGGAATAATTCCTCTTTCCACCACATCCCATTCCGAGAGGATCCTTTGACCGTAGAAAAGCTTTCATCTTGTTTTTCCAGATGTTGTAATCATTTCCATCAAAGTAGGGTGGTCTGGTATTGCTTTGCCCTTCCACCAGCCCCGGTGCTAGCATACTAGCCATGGATCTTTTACTCTGAAGTAAAACACTTCAAATAAAGTAAGAACACGAGCTCTGATACCAATTGATATTGCTAGTACGAGTACCTAGAGGGGGGTGAATAGGTTTATAAAAATTTTCTTGAAAATTTCACAATACTTAGACAGATGAAGGATTAAAAAATCAATCGTAAGACTGAGTAAAGGAAAGAGAGAATTGAACACGCGGTTTATAGTGGTTCGGCTTGATGCAAGCCTACGTCCACTCTTCTGCACTGACAGCCGATTGGCTGGATTCCACTATGAACAAAGAGATGTTACAAAGTGTTGATCTTCCTTGATTTCTCGATGTAGATGATCTACTACACTCGCTCAAGGTATCACCAAGTATAGACACTCTCTGTGTATACAATTTCACTCAAACCGTATCGACTAACAATCAAGGTTCTTGAGACTGGAATTTTTCTATCAATCACACACTTAAATCAACTAGAACGTCTTCCTTTTATACTCCTTTATGCCTTCATAGCCGTTGGCACTTACCAAAGGAATTCCTCCAATCTACCCGTTGGACGGAATCAATTAAGAAGATCATCCGAGCTATTTAAGGAATCGATGATAGCCCATCAATCCTGTTCGCCCATACAATTAGGATCTTGGTTTCCAAGAATAGAACATTCCAAGAATGTTTCGTCAAACATTGGATCTTCAATTGATCTTAGATAAGAATCAAAGAATCCGAAATGATTATCCAACCAAGGGATCTTTTCCAGAGGATAGGATCGAATCTTCAACCATATACTTAGGCTTCGGATTTCCTTCGTCACTGGATTAGAAAGACTGTCAGTGAGAATAGACTTGAGTCTTGAGTCTTGAGTCTTGAGTTTACAAAGTCTTGAGACTTTAAACTGTCGACATCCAGACTAGACTGATAGAAATGTTTTGTCAGCTTCAAAATATTCTGGAAAGATTTCTCCAACAATAAGAAGTAGCAATATAAGAATCTTGGTCTTCCAAAGAAGCCTTCAAACAAATTACACCACAAACAGCTGCTTGGATTGATACCTTGTCTTCAGACCTCACATTGAGCCTTTTCCATTAAGAGCACAAGTCATATCAGCTGCTTTTGCAGTTCAAAGAAGAGCAGGATCGTAAAGCACTGTCCTTGGGTAGTCATCCAGCAAGATCCCATTAGGATGCCATGAGTCATGCTAGAGGGACATAGATTCGACTTGACCAACCATAGAATGGGGCCTCAAAATGCTCCTAAAGTCTAGTAATTCCCTCCAAGCATAGGTAGCATCTACACCACAATTAATAGACCTAGCATTACCTTCAACATGAAGAAGTGATCATGATACAAGATTCATCTCATTACTTTGTTACCGATAGTATTGATGATATTGTAATTTTTTTTTCTTCATGACTAATCAAGAGTGGAAAGATTTCATTAGGGTAAGGGCACAACCATGCCAGCCTAATCCAGTGCTCTTAATTGTGATAATGTTCCCAAACACCGGCAACCATATAAAAGCCATTAGGAGCCAATGTCAATGCAATTTGACAATCAAATTGTGTTTTTAGGAAGTGCAGGTGCAAATGAACTTACCACCGTGGAGTCCTTGCAATTTGACTTGGCTACAATACAAGTGGCAACAAATGATTTCTCTTCTAAAAACAAGTTGGGTGAAGGTGGATTTGGTGAAGTTTTCCAGGTACATATTACATATTAGTTAGATATAATGGAGATTGCTTTATATATGAATTGAACATAATAGTGCTGAAAAAAAAGAAAAGAAACATGGAACGCTTTTTTTATGTTGGCTTTTAAGAAGTTGTGATAAGGAATTAAACGATAAATTCAAAACAATTTAGGGTAGACTTCTTGATGGACAACAAATCGCAGTGAAGAGGCTATCTCGAAGCTCAAGACAAGGTGATGAAGAATTTAAGAATGAGGTTCTATTAGTTGCCAAGCTTCAACACCGAAACCTTGTACGACTACTCGGATTTTGCTTGGAGGGAGACGAAAAGCTACTTGTGTACGAGTTTGTGCCAAATAAAAGCCTTGATTACTTCTTATTTGGTATGTTGTTGTTTAACTTTCTTATGTACATTTGCTTGAAATCAAATGGTCCGGCTTTCACTAGCTAAGGAAAACTTGAAATTAAGAGGTTTTCTATTCTTTGAACCAATTGCAGTTTTTTGTTTAAGCTACCTTTGATCGGTGGGAGTAAATCTCTTCGCCTTGAGTTTTTAAATAGGTGCCACATGCTAGCACATAATGAGTTTTGGTGCAATGATGCAGATCCCCAAAAAGGTGGTCAATTGAATTGGTCCTTACGTTATAAAATAATATATGGGATCGCTCGAGGAATGCTCTATCTACATGAAGATTCTCGTCTCCGGATCATCCATCGTGACCTAAAATGTAGCAATATATTATTGGACAGTGAAATGAACCCGAAGATTTCAGATTTTGGCATGGCAAGGATTTTTGGAGTCAACCAAACTCAAGCTAGCACAACTAAAATCATGGGGACTTTGTAAGTCTTAGGTCTTGAAGAGATGACTTTGTAATTGGATGCCAGACTTGCTCATTTTATCTATTTAACGATGCTTGTTGATCTACATCTAATTCTACAATATACATATGGCCAATGTTCGGTTTTGCAGTGGTTACATGTCTCCTGAATATGCAATGCATGGAGAATTCTCAGTGAAATCCGATGTTTATAGTTTCGGCATACTACTTATAGAGATCATTTGCGGCAAGAAGAATAACTTCTACCACCAATTGGATGGGGGTGAATATCTTGCTAGTTATGTAAGTTTCGTTGTGCTACTTCGGCAAATATTCACATCGCACTCTTTGTAATTTTGGTCAAGTGAAATTGAAATTCCTTTATAAAAACTTAGCCCTTTAGCCTACAGAAACACTTATGGTTTCGCTCCTTAGTCATATAGGGTTATTTGCAAGATTCAAGTGTCGTGCATGATGATTCATTGAATTAATGCCGCAATTTTGTGAAGATTTTTCAAAATTATTCTTGCAGATATGGAATAAATGGAGAGACGGCACGCCATTGAAAGTGTTAGACCCTGCTATCATGGATTCATATTCAAGAGATGAATTCCTTCGTTGCTTGCACATTGGCCTACTATGCATTCAAGAAGATCCAGCTATTAGACCCATCATGGCAACCGTAGTTCATATGCTCAGCAGCAATTACCTTAACCTATCATCACCTCGACGTCCAGCCTTCTTCATCCGAAGTAGATTGGGAGGATTGAGCATCCCAATGAAAGAGCTTGGATCAAATCAATCTACTGGTAGGAGTATGCCTTTGTCAACCAATGATATGTCAGTTACCGAGCTGTACCCCCGATGAATGACAGCATAAGCAAAATCTTTCTTCATGGATGGTCTCACGGTGAGATTGCTTGGCCTTCCGCCATGATTTTTTATGAACCATAAACCAAAATCTATGTATTATAGGCTTGTCACGAAGAAGCCCCTTCACGTTGGCCTTAACTTTCCGTGTTGGGAAAAAAAACACCGACTTTGAACACTCTATTTTTTTTACTTCTGCTGTTATGCTTATCTACTCCGATCCCTATCGTCCTTTATAAGATAATAATAGACAATATTCCTCTGAAATTTGTACCAATTGTTTAGTGGACTGGTCCTTGACAAATAATGGCGGAGAAAATATTGGGTGAGACGGACCATCTTTCCCCGCCATCAATGAGACACTCCCTTAATTGAAAGCCATATGTTCAAGTGGGATCTATTAATTTCAATTTTCTTCTCACCTCCATTAATCCCTGTCCTCTGTTATTTTCTCTCTCTTCTCTCACTCACGGTGTTAAAGTTGGACAACTTAATAAGTTCACTAAGACATGTGGCAGCCAATCAATAGAGTATCTCGTAAATGACATGGAAATAAGATCCTACTTAATATTTTCTGAGGGCACGTGTTATCACAAAAGTCAAGATCACCACGATAGAATATACATTAGTTATAGATGAGCTGGCCTATGTTTCCTATAGCCCAAATCCGTGTTTCAATTGCCACAATTCAGCCACTTTCAAAGTTGTTTCCCTAGATATGCGCATGAAGTCAGTGAAGGTCGTGAGAAATGCAACGCAAAAGAGAAAGTGAGCTCGTCCGTGAAAGAGAGAAGACGAAGCAAAGAGAGAAATTTTGCGATTGCGCGTTTCTGACGCCCTTACATGCCAGATTGATATAAATTCACTATTACTAACCACATAACGAGACCTCAAAATATTCTTAACCTCTAAGAATTGCCTCCAAGAATAGGTAGCATTTGCACCACAATGAACACTAACCTCAGAATCAAGAAGTGACCCTGATACAAGATTCATCCCGTTTGTTTACTATGGTATTAATGATTTTGCTTCATTTTTCTTTTCTTCATGACCAGTCAAAGAGAATAAAGATTGCTTTAGGGTTGGGGGACACAACACGCTAGTTTAACTGGTGATCTTCATAGTGATAAATGTCCCTAAGCATTGGCAATCCTATATCCATTACTATTGATCAAAATCAACACCATCGATTTAATATTTTAATCAAATTGAGTTGTTTTGTAATGTTGGTGCAAATGAACTTAACACCATGGAGTTCTTGCAATCTAACTTGGCTATAACACAAGCTGCAACAAATGATTTCTCTCATGAAAAGAAGTTAGGTGAAGGTTGATTTAGTGAAGTTTTCTAGGTACGTATTACATTTTTGTTATAAACAATCCGGAATGCTTTACAACTGAATTGAATTGAATTGAACATAATGATGTTGAAGAAAAAGAAACATGGAAAGCCTTTGTATGTTAGGTTCTAAGAAGTTGTGATCAGGAATTAAACGAAAATACATAACCCTTTAGGTAGACTTCCTAATGGATAACAAATTGCAGTGAAGAGGCTATCTCAAAGCTCAAGATAGGATGATGAAGAACTTAAGAATGAAGTTCTATTATTTGTGAAGCTTCAACATAGAAACCTTGTACAGCTGCTCGAATTTTTCTTGGAGGGACATGAAAAGCTACTCTCCTATAAGTTTGTGCCAAATAAAATGCTTAATTACTTCTTATTTGGTATATTGCAATTAACCTTCTTATATGCAAAATGTATAATTTGCTTGAAATTAAATGCACGAGCTTCCATTAGTTGTGGAAACCTTGAAATTAAGATGTTCTCTGTTCTTTCAATTGATTTTAGTTTTTTGTTAAGCTATCTTTGATTGATGAGAGTACATACATTTTGGTATTGTGCATTGAGTTTCCCCATGAGTTTTTGAATAGGTGCCACATCCTAGTTTATTAACGAATTTTGGTGCAATGATGCGAATCTCAAAAAAGAGGACAATTGGATTGGTCATTACGTTATAAAATAGTATTTGGGATTGCCCGAGAAATACTCTATCTACACAAAGATTCTTGTCTTCGTATCATCCATCATGACCTAAAATGTAGCAATATCTAGTTAGACAGTGAAATGAACCCGAAGATTTCAGATTTTGGCATGGCAAGAATTTTTGGTGTTGATCAAACTTAGGGTAACACAAATAAAATTGCAAGGACTCTCTTAGTTTTTGAATAGATATGACTTGGTCAAACTTTGACCTATTTAAGGATGTGATGTGATATGAATCTACATCCTAATATACATGGGACTAATTTTCATTTTTGTAGTGTTTATATGTCTCCAAAATAAGTAATGCATGAAGAGTTCTTAGTGAAATCCATTGTTTATAGCTTCAGCATACTACTTCTAGAGATCATTTGCGGCAAAAGGAATAACTTCTACCACCAATTGGATTGAGGGTGAATATCTTGCTAGTTATGCGAGTTTTACCATGCTATTAAAACAAATATTGGCACTGTACTCTTTGTAATTTTGGTCAAGTGAAGTTGAAATTCCTTTATGGCTTTTGTTATGTTCTACATTCATATATGGTTTTCTACAAAATTCTGATGTCTTGCATGTTCAATCATCAAATTAATATGACAATTCTGTGAAGATTTTATGAACTTATTCTTATAGGTATGGAATCAAATGGGGAGATGGCACACCCTTGGAAATGTTGGATCCAATTATCATGGATTCATATTCAAGAGATGAAGTGCTTCAATGCTAGTACTATGCATTCAGGAACATCCAGCTATTAGACCTAACATGGCCCTAGTAGTTCTCATGGATGGTCTCACAATGAGATTGCTTGGCCTCCCACCATGATTTTTTATTAAGCATAAGCAAAAATCTATGTATTTGGGGAATACGCTCTTAATTGCTCAAATGGGGTTGTGTGCATTTAAAAGAAGAATTTGCACATGTTATCCATCATAGTTATTATGATTCTTCTTAATTGTGTTATTAATTGAGGCTAAATCATTCATCAATCCAATATAATTCAACAAATTTGTAATTGTGCTTCTATAAGGCTCAACACTACTTCTCTTGTCTATAATCAAATTGAAGTGTTTGTTAACTAACTCACTAGATTGTTGTTGACACTTAAATTTTGCTTATTCATTTAAAGTTTAATTGCATAAAAAATTGGGGATTAATTTTTAACCTCTAAAAAAATAATTTTCATTAAATTGTGTAACATTTGGACATTAGAAGTATTTGCATTGATAGTAATATAATTTTTCTATAAAAAATTAAAATTATCATTATTATTAATTAATGGAAGCAAGACCGGGCCGGGTCCAGGCTGGCCCGGCTCTTTCTTTTCCCTCTTCTCTTTCCCGTGCGGGCTGACCCGTTTTCTCTTTTTCTCGGCCCGGCCCACACACCTTTATCTTCTTCCGGTCCACATTGCTCACGCATTCTACAAAAGAGAGGGGCGACAGAGGCAGAGCAGGAGCTTGCGATGTGATCTGCTGGTTGGGATCAGGGCGTTCGACAAGCTAGCAATGCCGAAAACCATGAGCGCTTGCCGATTGCCCTTAAAAGGGAGAGAAGGAGCGCGAGTGAGGGGGATGCGGACAGAGAGAGAAATCGGGAGAAGGGGAGACGGAGAGCGAGAGGGCCGAAATTTAGCCCCGGCTGAGCGTCGTCCAGCCAAATGAATCGGCTTTTCTTAAGTTTGAATGTTGCTCGCTGATTTCTCTTGAGGAGTTCGAGCACCGAGTAGGTCCATATTCGCTCTCCAACTCGCTGCCTACTACGTGTTCGTAGAAATGCCTTAATAAAGTCCATCCAATTTAGTCTCAGATTCTGACTTGTTTAAGGGGCCATTCGAATTTGTTCTGCTTAGTGCAAGATTTTTCTTAATTATTGAGTGCGTTTTCAGTCAAAAATTTCGTTTCCATAGGGTCCGGATCTCTTAAACTTTCAGTTGCCTTTGCCTGGTGCTTTGATGTTGACCTTGTGAGTATTCTTGGAACTGTGATTGTAATGTTCGGAGGCACTTGTCTGGTGACAAGCTGTGGTAAACAAGCTGGTGGTAAACGACGGTGAGATGAGATTTCGTTTAATGCTCGAGATGCGGTTCATAAGCGGCGCTTTATTTTGTAGATCCCAGGTTTGATAATTAAAAATTGACATATTCATGCTCTGGGGGCCGAAGCTGGATTTTGTTGAATTTGGGCTTATTTGAGCTTAGTGTGTTTCGGGTTCTAGATAGGTTAGATGGGCTTGTTAAATTTAGGATTGGGCTTAGTTAAATGCTGGAGGAATTTGGCTTAATTCTATGAGTTGAGCCCAATTCTTTTTTTCAATCAATTGGAGCTTCTTTATGTGTAAAGCCCATTTCGTGCCCTTGAGCCCAGATTCGTGTGACTTGCGGTAGCCCATTTTTGAGCTGGGCCCCCAGGCCCGGCTCGGGTCCCTATTTTCGGAATAATTTTTTATAAATAAAATAATAAAAAATTCCGAAAAAATTATATTTTTGAGAAATTAGGAAAATGCTTAAAAATTAGTTTTTGGGTAGTTTTTTTTCTTAAAATGTGCGAAAATCTTTGATAAAAAGTCATGTCCAAAATTGAACAAACTCTTACGGCATTGCAATAAGGTTTGAATTTTTTTTTTTCCTTTTTAGATCAATGCTCATAATTAGGCACTTTCAATATGTTGATTATGGCTTCCCTTTAGCCTAGCTAAGAATGGCATGCTTCCTATTTCATAGCATTAGATCGTTACCTTTTATTGCAATTTATTTAATGTTTCATTGATTGCTAATTGTTATTTAATGATTACACACCCACATAATCACCTTACATGTTAGTAGATGAGTTTATAATTAATTTAGATTGCTTGACCAACATTTCTTGAAATGAATATGATTACGTATCAAAATGGCACTAGTTGATCGATTAGTGTAACAAATTCTCTAGCTTTAGATTTTCTAGTTGTGTAGGAAGTGAGTTATACTTATGTGCTTCGTTTGTTTTCTAGCTGAATTCAATAGGTTAGTGGCCACTCCTCATTTGAAAATTCTCATGGTGTCAATTTGACTTAATATTGAATACATCAACGTCGCGTGAGGTATAGACTTGGGACAACCCATGCCTACTTGAGGGTTGTAGACTCGCGTTTAAGTAATATCCTTAAACCTATCGTCCTTTTCCCTCCAGACAAGAAGGGTAGATCGTGACAACTATACATTTCTTCACTTGTGAAACTAGTTGGGCTTTAGTGTTGTTAAAACTAGAGTTCTCTGTGAAATCTGATATTTATAGTTTCGGTGTACTACTTATAGAGATGATTTACGGCAAGAATAATAACTTCTACCACCAATTGGATGGGGGCGAATATCTCGCTAGTTATGTAAGTTTCGTTGTGCTAGAGCAGCAAATATTCACATTGCACTCTGTGTAATTTTTAGGGGTTAGCATGGTCTGGGTTGGGCCGGCTCACCCCTTAACCTTAGGACCAACCCGCACAATGCTGATCCTTAATTCTTAGGGCTAAGGACCGACTCTATTGAGCTTGGGACCAAGGACTGGACCGACCCAATGGGTTCGGTCCAGTTCCAAGGTCAACCCAAGATTGACCGAATAATTTATTTATTTCATTTTTTGTACTATCTAAAAAGGCAATCAAGGACCGAACCGACCCAATGGGTTTGGTCCGATTCTAGGATCTACCTAGGACCAACCGATAATTTTTTGTACTCCCTAAAAAGGCGAGCGAAGACCGGACCAACCTTATGGGTTTAGTGACAAGCGAGGTCAGCTAAGAGAGGTGAGCGACGAGTGTCGAGTGGGGGTGAGCGTTGAGCATCGAGTAGGGAGTAACAAGCCAGGGGAGCATCGAGTAGCGAGTGGCACGAGTGACCCAAAGCGAGTGAGGCAAGTGTCAAGTGGCGAGCGAATAAGTTATTTCTTTCAATTTTGGTAAATTAAAGACTAAGAAGATAAATAAAACAAAATAGAACGAGTATTAGAGGATGATGCCATGAGAAGCTATTTATGTCATTTTGAATGCCTTGAGGATTCCTCACAAAAGCATATTTCTCCTTTGTAATATTATGGCTTTTGATGCCGTAAAAGACATTAAAAGATCTAAGTTATTAAAAAATAGTGTAAAATTACTTGAACTCCTTACTAAATAGTTATTTAATGTTCCTAACGCCGTTTATTTTAGGGTTTTCTCTATATAAAAAAATTATAAATAATATTTTAGATATATAATATATAGAATCAAGGTTGATCCGGGTTGACCAACCCTAAACTCCTAGGACCAAGGACCAACTTGCATAGTGCTAGTCCAGAAATCCTAGGACCAAAAACTGACCTAATCTCCCTAGGAACCAGACCAGGATCAACTGGGTTGGGCCGGTCTAGGGTTGACCCTAGACCGATGCTCACCCCTAGTAATTTTGGTCAAGTGAAATTGAAATTCCTTTGTAAAAACTTAATCCTTTAGCCTAAAAAAACACTTGTGGTTCTTTTCCTTAGTCATATATGGTTAATTGCAAGATTCAATCTTCTTGCATGATGAGTCATTGAATTGATGCCACAATTTTGTGAAGATTTTCTGGAATTATTCTTGCAGGTATGGAATAAATGGAGGAATGGCACACCCTTGAAAGTGTTGGACTTGGCTATCTTGGATTCATATTCGAGGGATGAAGTCATTTGCTACTTGCACATTGGCTTGCTATGCATTCAGGAAGATCCAATTATTAGACCCACCATAGCAACTGTAGTTCTCATGCTCAAGAGCAATTACTTTAACCCACCATTGCCTCAACATCCAGCCTTCTTCGTCCGAAGTAGATTAGGGGGATTGAGCATCCCAATGAAAGAGCTTGGATCGAATCAATCTACTAGTAGGACCATGCCTTTGTCAACTAGTGCTATGTCAGATATTGAATTGTAACCCCAGTGAATGGTTGGATAAGCAAAATTATTCTTCATAGATGGTCTCACGGTGAGATTGCTTGACCTTCCATAGTGATTTTTTTTTTTTTTTTTTTGGTGAATCACAAGCAAAAATCAATGTATTTGGATAATAAGCTATTGATTTCTTATGGGGGTAGTGTGCATATAAAAGAATACTCTATACATGTTATCCATCATAGTTATTAGAATTCTTCTAAGTTGTTATTTCTATTTGAAGCTAAATCATGCATTGATCCTCTGTAATTTTGCACATTTGTAAATTATTGTGCATCTATTAGGATGAATACTACTTGTCTTGTCTAGACTAAATAATGCCCACTGGACTATACATTTCTTCACTTGTGAAACTAGTTGGGCTTTGGTGTTGTTTAAATTATACCTGTAGGCTATAGGTGCTCAAGATCCAATAGGCTTTCTCTTGGGCATTGATCAACTTTGGTGGGATTTGCGGGCCCTTATTATAAAATGCCAATTTTGTCTGGCCCATCTACATGAAATCCAAGTTGTCCACCATTATCGCGAGGCCAATCAATTAGCAAACTTGAAGCCCTCCCTTGTAGTTGGTTGCCTAGCCCATCTCGGCCCTCTTGAGCAATCCGTAGTTCAAAAGCATTCTTTGTTATTCGGAAATCATTAGTTGAAGAAATTAAAGGGATCCCCTCAACCAGGGAAAAAAAAACCAAAAGTGTTTGTATTCTTTGACAGTATTTATAGCTCTAGACAAAGATTATCTATATGCTTTGTGAATGCACTTTCTCTTACAAAATCAAGAATAAATTGGCTGCAATGGTGTCTTCTTAGTTCTTTTATTGATTGATGTAACTTTTCATTAGCTATCATGGTATTTAAATTATATTAACTCTATCCATATCTTGTCATGGAGTTGACTAGACAAGTGTCTAATTGTTATCCTTTCCCAACGATTCTTGGCAATAGGTTTTGCAGAACCCTCACCAACGACAGTCATTGATCTACAAGCCATCTATAATGAGAGTTCTAAATCAATTTTGACTTCTTCTTCCTCCTCCTCTTTTTCACGGTTTTGCCCATCGGCTATCGGTTTCTTCTAGTAGTTTGACTCATCTACGTAACTACAAGAATACCTTTTTTAGAAAGATTTTGAAAGGAAGACAATTAAGTAAGTTTGCTCATGTAGTGGATGTGTTGTGTTCGAGTGTTAGTACATAAATTTTTCAAGTATAAGATTATTGGGAATTAATTTATACCAAATACAGCTATCTTCTCACAGTATCCATTAATTTAATAAGCTATCCATTTCTGAGTTTCCAAACACCCACTTGACAAAACGTTTAAGTATTTATACATTAAAAATCACATTTGGAATTACCATACCAGCTGGTGATGATAGTAAGCTTTTGGGCAGCTTGAAGCCGAAAAGCCCCAAGGACTTTTGGAGAAATAGGGCCAAGAAGATGGTTCGAGTGTATTGGCGGTTTACCCACTGTCTTGTTTTTCTCTTGTTTGATAAATTAGCAGTAAGAATTTGGTCAAATTGCATTTATTCATACACGTCTCCTCTCCTTAGCCTTTGAACCAAAATTTTCCCCATCAATTAGATAGCAAAACATCAAGTGGGGATTTCATATTCTAATGATCGATTAGGTAAAGACAACAAGTGGTCCTCCTAAACTTCTAGAAGGTCAACCTAGATTTCATGTTACACGCATGTGACCAGCCTAAAATCTCGACCAGTCCAGTGATAACCAATTCAACGCAAACTTCCCCCAAGTCCAGGCACACCTTCTTTTTCTGGATTATTTCTTTTGTTTTAAGGTTTTCTTTTTAGTGATGAAAAAGATCCATTTTACTAATGCGAATTGATAATCTGTATGGAGGCGAGCTGGTTCTACATGTCTAATTCTTATGCACTAGCCAAATTCTAAACAATTAAAAATATGTCATGAGTTTTTGTTTCAACAAAATATTAGACTTATTATGTCTAATTTATATATTTAATTTATTAAATGATATGTCAGCCTATTAGTAATTTTTGAATATAACCAATTATTTAGAGGATTACTCACAATCTGACGTATCTCCTATTAAAATAATTTTGTAAACTTTTTTTAATAAATCTATCTCTTCGGTTTAAGATAGTCCTAGTTAACTTTATGAGCCTTGTCTGATGGTCTACACCTATGGAGATATCTCTTCCTACCTTACACAGTATCTCCTCCTGAAACAGGGAAAATCATCCGAAAAGTCCTAAATTTATTGCACTTTTGTTAATTCAGTCATAAACTTTTCAATTTTTCCAATTCAATCCTAAACATCTTCATTTTTTGCCAATTGAGTTCATTCTGTCAATTTTTGCTGGAATTTGTTGACATAGACACTAATGGTACCACGTAGTACGGTCGACACTAACATGGATAATTTTTAATAATATTTTAATATTTTTGAAATTTTTTATACATTTTTTTCCTTTGTCATTTTCCCTCTTTCTTTCCTTTTCACTTTCTTGTTCCTTTTGCTGGTGGCTAGCCATTGGCCATAGCCGCCGAGCTAGTTTCGCCTGCCGTAGGTGAGGCTCGACTAGCCAAGGGCGAGCCTTAGTGAGGGTTGGCCTTGCCCAAACTAGGCAATCCCAACCCTTGCCCAAGCTAGGGCAACTTCATTAGGTGTCGCCTCCGCCCAAGCTAGTGAGGGTAGCCCTCGCTTTGGCTCACCCTCGCTTAGGGGAGTGTCAACCTGGCCAAGGTAAGACTCAATGAAGGTCGGCCTCTCCTAGGCTAGGGTGGCCTCACCCAGGCTAGGGTGGCCTCACTCGGTGTTGCCTTTGCTCGGCTGATGGCCAATGCTTGGCGAGGCTCCCTAACCTAGGCAAGGCCGACCTTCACCGAGTCTCGCCTTCATGAGGGCAAGCCTCGCTAGGGCTCACCCTCGCTCGGTTGAGCCTCACTTGTGGCGAGCGACGCTAGCCCGGCCACTGTGGTTAATGGCCAACCACCGGCAAAAGGAAGAACAAAGTGAAAAGAAAGAAAGAGGAAAAAAGGAAAACAAAAAAAAAAATGTAAAAAAATTTCAAGATTTAAAATATTATTAAAATTTTCCACGTTATCACCGATCACGCCACATAGTGTGGCTAGTATCCATGCCAGCTAACTCCTACCAAAATTGGCCATAATGACTCAATTGATAAAAAGTGACAAAGGTTTACGACTGAATTTGTAAAATTAAAAAAGGTTTAAAACTGAATCGAGAAAAGTGTAATAGATTTAGGATTTTTTAAACTATTTGCCCTCTCAGAACCTTCGCAACTTCTCAATCTCATCTTTTTGATAGACTTTCACTAATCAATTGAGTGGAAATGAACAAACAAATTCGTTTCCTATTATCATTCAACACAATGATCTTCTAAACTTGAAATAACTATTTTGATCATGTTGATGATATTGTAGAAAACCCTCCCCGTTCATGTCCATTATGGGGGCAATCAATAGTGCCTATGTTTCTTGTTTGGGCTTACACATTGAATTACAACTTCTATTTTGATAGAAAGAAGACTATTTTCAATTACGTGGCTAAAGTTAAAAAGTCAGCACTCAAATCAGTATCACCGCTCGACACACCGACACCCACAACCTCAACCAACAGCCTTCAAAATACATATTGAGTCAAATTATTCATTATTGCCAGCTTTGCATCTCTACGCAACGGGTCACACGCGTGCCAACATCATGGGGTTTTGTTTTAGGAAAATACTAGACTTACTAAGGGTGTGTTTGTTTCACTGAAAGTGTTTTACCGGAAAGTGTTTTCCGGATTTTCAGCCGTTTGGATCTCTAAAACAGATTTGGTCAATGGAAATGACTTTCTGGTCAACACAAATATCGTGTGTTATTTTAGGAAAACGAATTCCTCCGCGTGAGGAGATGAAAACACTTTCCCTTTTCAATTTTTTCTCTGTCCTGTCACTTTTTCTTTCCAAATTTTTCTGAGGTACGCCGCTCTCACCCTTCGCTCTTTCCCTCATCTTTCTTCTTCGGCTCTTCTTCGACGACACGCATCTCCTTCGCCATTGGAGGTCCGGATCTTCTTCTTCATCATTGAAGGTCTGGCTCTTCTTCAACAACGCTCAACACGATTCCAGGTTCTTTCGCTTTTTCCACGTCGTAGTGGAGGGAGAGGTGCTTGGAGACGAAGGCCAGCCGGGGCTCCGCGACCTCGCCCTTCCGGTCGTTGCGGAAGGAGAGCTTGACCTTGGCAAGGCCGTCGAGGAGCTTGCACAAGACCTTTTGGAGGAAGACGGAGCCGTTGCTGTCGTACTCGGAGGTGACCCGAGGGCCGGCCGCCGGGAACGAGAAGAGGATCCGCGGGGCCGCTGCGGCGGCGGCGGTGGCGGCTGCTCCGAGCCGGGAGGCGGAGGCGGCGGCGAGTATGGCGGGAGGAGGAGGCTAGGGATCGGAGGAGGGGGCGGCGAGGAGGACGGGTCGGCCATCGGTGTCATCGGGCTAGAGAGAGAAAGAGAGAGAGGGAGTTCAATGTGTGTACAGCCCATTTTTTTAAAAAATTTTTATTTGGGTTTTATTTTTTGGTAATTTTGAACGGAAAATGGATTTGATTTTTGGATGGTTGTGCGCGAGCCGGGGTTCAAATTTGGGGGATCGATTTTGTTGGAAAAGGATTGTTTCTTCTAAGATTTTTTTCTTTTTTAGATGTATTTCTTTTATTTATTTTCTAAATTTCTTGCCTCTTATTTAAAAAGAAGCACAACCTTTTGAAACATTCAAATCTATAATAAGAAAATGAAAGAAAGAGATTTTAGCTTGCTAGTGCCGATTATATGGACAAATGGTGACGTTTTCCTCCTTTCTCTCTCTTTTTTTTTTTTTTTTCGCTTCCTTTACTTCCTACTTAATATCACGAAAAAAATATAAATTAATATAATGTTATATAAAAGATCTCAAATCAATATAATTATTATAAATTAATTTTTTTATCATAAAGAACCTCTAAACTAGTACATTTATAATGAATTTATTTTTCATTAATTTTTGTCAAATTAATTAATATTACACATGAAAGGCGCATCCATTTAAAGAGAGCCAAATGCATTGAAGCGATTAGTGATATCGTTTTGACTTGCTCTTGTAACCGGAAATCATGTCCATTTTCAAGAAAAAAAAATACATGTATGAATTCAAGTTTCCTTTTCATTTTGTAGGTTCAAATTCTAGATTTACTAAACTAATCGAGAAAAATCCGTTTATAAAGTAACATGAACTCAACAAATTAATTTGGAAGTAAGAGACATACTATTATCAATTGTTAGATCATTTTTCAAATGCGATCCAAACACCAGAAAACACTTTCGGTCACGTATCACCAAACAAAGGAAAACTAACAATTTTCCAGGAAAATGGTTTCCCGGAAAACATTTTCCAAAAACATTACGTTTTCCGTGAAACAAACACACCCTAAGATTAGTTTATACAATTAATTTATTAAATGAGGTATCCGGCCATTATTGATTCTTGTATATAACGGATTATTTAGATAATCACTCACGATCTTACCTATCTCCTAGAAAAAACAGTTTTGTAAACTAATTTTTTTTTTTTTTTTTTTTTTTGTTGAAGTTTTGTAACCTATTTTTATAAATCTAACTCTGTGGCTTGAGGTTTTAACTAGTCAACACATATTACTTTTCAACTTTTGATTTTATTTGGTCAATGCAGACAATCGTTTAAAAATTTGTTTTCATTGTGGCACTACGGATTCAAGTATTATATTCCCAATTGACATAGCAAGTTAGCAAGACGTTCCTGTCAAGAACCTTCATTAGATAATTTTGTTTTCCTGTTTATTTTGGGCCATCATTGATACTGACATTTCTATTTTCTTTTCCTTCCTATTTCCAAGATCTGAACAGTGTTTTACCGTGACAAGAAGTTGCGTGTTGGAGAGAATGAACGTTGGGGAGGGAGGGAGGGGAGAGAGGCTTCGTCCAAGGGACCCACGCGTGCTGTGTCGCGCCACGTGTCGGCCGCTGAATCGTGCAAGACTACCTAATATTTTTCAACGCGCGTTTGGTCGGTTTTCTGGCAAAGAAAGAGAAAGATTCAATGAACAACCCCCACACCGAGGTAGAAGACGTCGACGAAGTAGATATTTTGATGACGCAACTTGTGTAGGAGCTGCACCAAATATCTATGTTATATACATTATTAGCCTCTCTACACTAATCAAAGAAACACCTGAAACGCCAAAAATAAAAAGGGTTAATATCCTGAAAAACCCCAAACTGGTACACTTGTGACAAATTTACCCCAAACTATTTTTTTGACCACCAAAAACCCAAAACTTGTATACCTTTGACAAATTTACCCCAAACTAGTACACTTGTGACAAATTTACCCTCTGTTAGTTTTTGTTAAATTTTATTATCAAATTATTAAGTTAAATGACACGTGACAATTGATTAGTATACCAATTTGGGATTTTATGATCTATTTGTCAAAGTTTACAATTTTTATGATTTTTTTTTGTGGTATTAATTCAATTTAGCGAAGAGTATATTTGTCACAAATTTATCAGTTTGGGGTTTTTTGCGGTCGAATAAATTAGTTTAGAGTAAATTTGTCATAAATGTACAAATTTAGGGTTTTTTATGGTCAATTGGGGTAAATTTGTCATAAGATGTACCGGTTTGGGATTTTTCATGGTCAAAAAAATAGTTTAGGGTAAATTTGTTACAAGTGTACCAGTTCGGGATTTTTCAAGGTATTAACCAAAAAAAAAAAAAAAACAAAAACACTAAGAAGAATGGATCCTCCGAATCTCCTCCTCTTGCTTCTTCTCACCTTTGCTTCCACCATTAACGCCCAACTCCTGGCAAACTACTGTGGTTCGACCGGCAACTTTACGGCTGACAGCGCCTACCAAACCACCCTCACCAACCTCCTCACCTCCATCTCCACCAACTCCTCGTTGCTCAACTACGGCTTCTTCAATGCCTCCTCCGCCGTCTCCGGCACCTCCCAAACCCTCTAGGTCATCGGCTCCTGCCGTGGTGACCTCGCTGCCGAGAGCTGCCGCACCTGCCTCGAAACCTCGGCCTCCGACATACGCCGCCTCTGCCCCCTCCAGAAGGAAGCGGTCCTCTACAGCGAGTTCTGCAACGTTAGATACTCTGACGCCTCGATCTTCAGCACAGCTACGATTGAACCCAACTACATTTTGGTCAACGTGAACAACGCCGCAAGCGAGGTCACGTACACGCTGGGGGAAGAGATGAAAGGTCTGCAGGGCGAGGCAGCCGGCAGTGGCTCACTGAGGAAGTTTGCTACGAGGAGCATGCCTGTGGGGCCTGACACGGTTTACGCAATGGCGCAGTGCACACCAGATTTGACAAAGGAGCAATGCATTGAGTGCCAAACGAAAATCATCGAGAGCGTCAAGGGACATTATCTCGGGAAGGCAGGAATGAGGGCCCTGGCGCCGAGTTGCCAGTTCCATTACGAGACCAATAATTTGTTCGTTGGCCCAATTGCCGAGCCACTTCCGCCTCCGGCTCTGCCGCCTCCGCCTCCAAGTACGTTGGCTCTTGTTCAAGCATTAGGCACGTGGCTTTTTGTTTTTTGTCCTCTTTTAATTTGGGTGGATTAAGATCATCTAATTATTAATTATATGAGTTTCACATGAGATTTGTACGATTAATTGTTCAAATAAGTTTAATCCATATGCTCCATAGACCATCTGATTAATTTTTGGGTCAGCGCGTTGGATAAATACAGTTTTGCCAAAAAGAAGGTACGGAATGATTCTATATTTTCAGCAAAAGAAGCTAGGGTCCATGTCTCAATCTTTGGCGCATGGACATGGCTAATAGTCAGCTATCATGGTGAGTTCATTGAATCAAAAGTTATAGAAATCATTGCTCGCAAGCCGTCATGTGAGATCTCTAAATTAATAATAAAGTGAGTTTAGGCCGAGGGTAATTAATCATTAGTAGATGTTCATTAATTCTCCTCATTTAGTCACCACCGTTTGTGTATTGATATAAACACAAGAGGGTTTCAACAATAAGAGATGTAGATCGACATCTAAATCAATCTAGGGTTAGAATCCATATCAACCATCTTTAGGGTCACACTGCTGGTGGTGATCAGTCCAAAAAAAAAAATTAAAAATGGTGAGACAAATTGTCGAGCTTAAATCAACCAAGCAAGTTACTCCTGTTTGCACTTTTAGATCTGCTATGTGCTGATGCTCTTGATGTATTCACAAATAACTCGGTTAATTAATGCATCTCATCCGTATTTTTGACCCCAAAAAAAAAAAATCAGCCAAGCAAGAAATACCGTATGGGAAACATATGCCTAAAAGCTGTGCCGGCAGCAACAAGGCAATTTATGGTTCAATTATCCTTAAACCTATTTTATGGATGTCGAACTTTTGTGTAAGATTTTAATGTAGTCCTTCTGGCCACTTTTTGCTAGAAATCCCTGCCATGGCAGTATGTCATATAGGACAATTGGAAATTAATGGATTGTCTTGTCATCGATTTATTGCAATAATTGATTAGAAAGATTACATTCGAATTTTTCATCAAGATCTAGTATTAAATTGGGTAAATTTGAAAATTTCAAAAGTGAATTAGTATCCATATAATAGAATTAGGACTCGTTGGGTAATTTTCCCTCTAATTTGGTGTGTGGGGTTCATAAAGAAGACCAAAATTGGACTTCTTGTGGCGGTGGTTGATATATTCATAAGGTTAATGTGAATAGGGTTTTTTAGAGGGATTTAGACCCAAGTGCTCGTGTGCTGCAGCAGCGGCAATAATTCCCTATTGCCGGAGTTAGTAGGTGATCAAACGTGGGTTGTTAATCAAGAAATTTTTTTGCTTCTTAATATTCTTCTTTTATTCGTCTCCATCAATTTACCAAAAACTGAAACTTATAAATGCTAGAATTGCAATAGAAGTTCAGACTTTCTGTTTGAGCCTCTCTATTCAGATTTCTCAAGCCCCTTCTTGTGTGTGTAATTGCCAATCTACTCGCGTCAGTCTTAGGCCATATTCCTACCTAGTGAAGCACAGTGTTTCTGACAAAAAAAAGAAGAAGAAAAAGCACAGTATTGGAATGTTTATATATTATACACGCTTTCATCTAAAATGTTTTTAGATTTATTTGGCAGTTGTCTCATATACAATACGGAAATTGTGCAGGAAAAAGCAACAAATCTACCATGATAACCATCGCCATTACCGTTCCTATTGGAGGTGTTATGGTCCTTGTCGTTTCTATTTGTTGTTTGCTTCGAAGAAAGAGAAAGAAGACACATGAAGTCGTCAAAGGAAAAGACGGTAAATTGACTAATTGCCTTTATTTTTTTTGTAAGCTGTCTATGCCAAATAAATGAGCATATTATGATATTTCTTTATTTTTCATAAAGAATCATATATGTTAATTAGATGAATTAAGAGTCCGTTTGATATAAATGGAGCACATATAATGGAAATGATCAAGGACAAAGATCAGATTCTTCATGTTCTTTCAACCTTGAAAACTACACTTGACTGCACAGGCAATCATAATGCCATCAATAAGTTTGGAAATGTAACATCTCATTTCTGGCCTTAAAGATAAATAGATGTAGCAAGTCTACAAAAAATTTCCCAAACACCAATGAAAATCTCTCCTTTTTATAGCTTGCTGCATCAAGAAAATTTAAACAATCTCAGTGCTTTCATGACACAAAAAGTAGAGAGTTCGGCCTTGCTTAGAAGACTATCTGTCAATTCCTTGAAATATAGGCAGCTTATCTTATATTGCAAACAAAATATGAATCCAAACCTTAGCAAATTAGATGAAAATCAAATCAGCCAATACCATTTAACTCATGGCTCTTTTCGTCACAATCTCCAAAGCTGAAGTAGAGGTGAGAATGTCACAAGAAGCAGCAGTGCAAGAATCTTGGTCTTCCAAAGAAGCGTTCGGACAAATTACACCACAAATAGCTGCCTAGAATGATACCTTGTCTTCAGACCTCACATTGTGCCTTTTCCATTTAGAGTATAAATCAGAGATGAGCAGAATAGTAAAGTATTCTCCTTGGGAATAGGTCCAGCAAGATCCCATTTGGATGCCATGAGTCATTCTAGAGGGATATAGATTCGACATGACCAACCACAAAACGAGGCCTCAAAATGCTCCTAACGTTTATCAATTCCATCCAAGCATAGGTAGCATCTGCACCACAATTACCAGACCTAGCAGTACCTTCAGCATGAAGAAGTGATCATGAGACAAGATTCATTTCATTACTTTGTTACCCATAGTATTGATGATGTTGTAATTTTTTTCTTCATAACCAATCAAGAGGGGAAAGATTTCATTGGGGAAGGGGATAACCATGCCAGCCCAATCCGGTGCTCTTCATTGTGATAATGTTCCCAAGTACTAGCAACCAATAAACTCCAATAGGAGCCAATGTCGATACAATTTGATAATCAAATTGCATTTTTTGGTAATGCAGGTGCAAATGAACTTACCACTGTGGAGTCCTTGCAATTTGACTTCGCTACAATGCAAGCAGCGACAAATGATTTCTCTTGGATTTGGTGAAGTTTTCCAGGTACATATTACGTATAAGTTAGAAACAATGAAAGATGCTTTACATATGAAAGATAATGGTGCTGAAAAAAAAAAAGAAACATGTAACATTCTTTTAGTTTAGTTTTTAAAAAGTTGCAATAAGGAATTAAATGGTAAATTCAACGCACTTTAGGGTAGATTTCTGGATGGACAGCAAATTGCCGTGAAGAGGCTATCTCGAAGCTCTAGACAAGGTGATGAAGAATTCAAAAATGAAGTTCTATTAGTTGCAAAGCTTCAACATAGAAACCTTGTACGACTACTTGGATTTTGCTTGGAGGGGGACGAAAAGCTACTCGCCTACGAGTTTGTGCCAAATAAAAACCTTGATTACTTCTTATTTGGTATGTTGCAATTTAACCTTCTTATGTACAATTGCTTAAAATCAAATGTTCTAGCATTCACTAGCTATGGAAAACTTGAAGTTAAGAGGTTTTCTGTTCTTTCAACTGATTATAGTTTTTTATTTAAGCTACCTTTAATCAATAAGAGAATATATTTACCTTGAGTTTTTGAATAGGTGCCACATGCTAGCATATAATGAATTTTGGTGTAATAATGCGGATCCTCAAAAAAGCAGTCAATTGAATTGGTCAGTACGTTATAAAATAGTATCTGGGATCGCTCGAGGAATGCTCTATCTACATGAAGATTCTCGCCTCCGGATCATCCATCGTGACCTAAAATGTAGTAATTTCTTGTTAGACAGTGAAATGAACCTGAAGATTTCAGATTTTGGCATGGCAAGGATTTTTGGAGTCGATCAAATTCAGGCTAGCACAAATAAAATCATGGGGACTTTGTAAGTCTTAGATCTTGAGTAGATGACTTTGTAATTGGATGCCAAACATGTTCATTTTATATATTTAAGGATGCTCGTTGATCTACATCTAATTTTGCAATATACATGTGGCTAATGTTTGGTTTTGCAATGGTTACATGTCTCCTGAATATGCAATGCATGGAGAGTTCTCTGTGAAATCTGATGTTTATAGTTTTGACGTACTACTTATAGAGATCATTTGCGGCAAGAAGAATAACTTCTACCACCAATTGGATGGGGAGAATATCTTGCTAGTTATGTAAGTTTCGTTGCACTAGAGCAGGAAATATTCACATTGCACTCTCTATAATTTTGATCAAGTGAAATTGAAATTCCTTTGTAAAAACTTAGTCCTTTAGCCTAAAAAAACACTTGTGGTTCTTTTCCTTAGTCATATATGATTATTTGCAAGATTAAGATGTCTTGCATGATGAGTCATTGAATTAATGCCACAATTTTGTGAAGATTTTCTAGAATTATTCTTGTAGGTATGGAATAAATGGAGGAATGGCACCCCCTTGAAAGTGTTGGACCCAGCTATTGTTGATTCATATTCAAGGGATGAAGTCCTTTGCTGCTTACACATTGGCTTACTATGCATTCAAGAAGATCCAACCATTAGACCCACCATGGCAACCATAGTTCTCATGCTCAGTAGTAATTACTTTAACCCGCCATTGCCTCGACATCCAACCTTCTTTGTCAGAAGTAGATCAGGGGGATTGAGCATCCCAACGGAAGAGCTTGGATTGAATCAATCTACTAGTAGGACCTTGCCTTCGTCGACCAATGACATGTCAGTTACCGAATTGTACCCCCCATGAATGGCTACGTAAGTGAAATTATTCTTCATGGATGGTCTCATGATGAGATTGCTTGACCTTCCACCATGATTTTGTTATGAATCATAAGCAAAAATCAATGTATTTGGATAATAAGCTATTGATTGTTTAAGGGGTAGTGTGCATTTAAAAAGAATACTCTACACATGTTATTCATCATAGTTATTTCTAAGTTGTTATTATCATTTGAAGCTAAATCATACATCAATCCTTTGTAATATTGCACATTTGTAAATTATTGTGCATCTATTAGGATGAATATTACTTCTCTTTTTTAGACAAAATAGTGCTTGCTAGACTATACATTTCTTCACTTGTGAAACTAGTTGGGCTTTGGTGTTGTTAAAACTATACCTATAGGTTGTAGGTGCTCATTATCCGATAAGCTTTCTCTTGGGCATTGATCAACCTTGGGGGACTTTGCGAGCCCTTATTGCCAAATGCCAATTTTGTCTAGCCCATCTCCATGAAATCCAAGTTGTCCACCATTATCGTGAGGCCAATCAATTAGCAAACTTGAAGCCCTCCCTTGTAATTGGTTGCCTAGCCCATCTCAGCCCTTTTGAGCGATCCTTTCTTCAAAAGTGTTCTTTGTGTTTGGAAATTGTTAGTTGAAGAAACTAAAGCGATCCCTTCAATTAGGAAAAAAACAAACCAAAAGTGTTTGTACTCTTTGACAATATTTATAGCTCGAGACGAAGATTATCTATATGCTTTGTGAATGCACTTTCTCTTACAAAATCAGGAATAAATTGGTTGCAATTGTGTTTTCTTAGTTCTTTCATTGATTGGTATAACTTTTTCATTTACCGTCACGGTATTTAAATTATATTAGCTCTATCAATATCTTGTCATGGAGTTGACCGGACGAGTGTCTAATTGTTATCCTTTCCCAACGATTCTTGGCGACAGGTTTGCAAAACCCTCACCAACGACGGTCACTAATCTACAAGCCATCTATAATGAGAGTTTTAAATCAATTTTGACTTCTTTTTTTGTACTGTTTTGCCCATCGGCTATCGGTTTCTTCTAGTAATGTTAGCTCATCTATGTAACTATAACAATACCTTTTTTAGGAAGACATGAAGCAAGTCAACTCACATTGTGGACGTGTTGTGTTCGGGTGTTAGTACATACCTGTTTCAAGCATAAGATTATTGGGAATCAATTTATAACAAATACAGTTGTCTTCTCACAGTATCCATTAATTTAATAAGCTATCCATTTTCGAATTTCCTAGCACCCACTTGACAAAACGTTTAAGTATTCAAACATTAAAAATCACCTATGGAATGACCATACCAGCTGGTGATGACAATAAGTTTTGGGCAACTTGAAGCCGGAAAGCCCCAGGGACTTTTGGAGAAATAGGGGCAAGAAGACGGTCCGAGTGTTGGTCGGTTTACCCATTGTTTTGTTCTTATCCTATTCGATAAATTAGCACAAGAATTCAGTCAAAATCGCATTTATTCATACATGTCTCCTCTCCCTAACCTTTGAACCAAAATTTACCCAATCAATTAGATAGCAAACCATTAAGTGGTGATTTTATATTCTAATGATCGATTTGGTAAAGACAGTAAGTGGTCCTCCCAAACTTCTAGAAGGTCAACCCAGATTTCATGTTACACGTAGATGACAAGTCTAGAATCTCGACCGATCCAGTGCTAATCAATTCAACGCGAGCTTACCCCATGTCCAGCCATCGTCCATGGCCATCGAGGTAGCCCATCCACCATAGGCAAGGCCTGACTGGGGGAGGGCAAGCCCTAGAAAGGGTTGGCCTCGCCTAAACTAAGAGAGCTTGACTTCGCACAGGCCAAGGCTACCTCATCAGGCATCACCTCTGCCCACACTAGCATGGGAGCCCTCTCCGGGGCTCGGCCTTGCCCAAGCTAGATCTAGTGAGGCCATCCCTCACCTAGGCCAAGGCGGCCTCACCCGGCATTGCCTTTGCCCGATTGACGCCCAATGAGGCTGACCTTTGCTAGGTCTCGGCTTGACAAGGGCAAGCCTAGTCGGGGCTCGCCAGTGGCTGGGCACTGGCGAAAAGAAGAAGAAAATGAAAAGGAAAGAGTAAAAAGGAAAAAAAAATTATAAGAATTTCAAAAAAATTAAAATATTATTAAAAATTGTCCATGTCAACGGCAATCATACCACGTAGCGTCGCTAGTGTCGACATAAGTAAATTCTAGCCAAAATTGATCAAATTGATTCAATTGACAAAAAGGTGAAAAGGTTTAGGAGTGAATTGGCAAAATTAAAAGATTTAAGACTGATTTGTATAAGTGCAATAAATTTAAGATTTTTTGGACAATTTTCCCTACTGGAAACCTCTGCAACTTCTCGATCTCATCTTTTTGGCAAACTTTAACTAATCAATTGAGTGGAAATGAACAAACAAACTCATTTCCTATTTTCATTCAACACAATGATCTTCTAAACTTGAAATAATTATTTTGATCATGTTCATGCTATCGTAGAAAACCCTCCCCTTCATGTTCGTTATGTGGTCTGTGACATCCCGATTTTCCAATTCTATTTTCAATAAATTGAGACGGGCATTTCGTCGGCACGCATATAGTTCTTTTCCTTGAGTCGGCCACTCACGTGAAAACTAATATATCAGGTGAAGCCGTTAAAAGATTATAATGCATCACACTCGAGAATTTGACAAGGAAGTGACCTTTCGACCGAGCTAATTTATAAGGGTCATTACGGCACAATTAAAAATCAATTAGAGACCGAAGATAGGTTGAGTTGACAGAGGCATGTGATCAAGTGTGAGTGATTCCACCAGATCGCACAATTCTTGCCAATTGGCACTAGACTGAATTTTTTGTCGATTGAGTACCCTGTGTCCGTATTTGAAATATTGAGATTACCCCGACAACCGAGAGTCGTCAATGTGTCAAAGAGGTACATTGTGGCTTGATCAACCACAGGTCAAATGCACGAAAATTTCTAAAAACTACCCGGTAGATTAGGACGCGCTAATATTGTGTTAGAGTGAAATCAACCATGAAATTGAGATCGAATTCAGAAATTAGAAATCCTGATGTGTCACAAATCATTTTAGGAACACTAACTCATCTTTGAAAAATTTTTCATGCAAGCTGAGTTTTTTCAGCAAAATAATCAAAGGTTAATTTGGTTAGGAAAATTGGTAGGCCCGCTTTTTGTGGTATTTTTTAGATCAAGATGGTTCTATGGTCAAGTAAATATGTGAATTGAAGTGTGCTGACAGTGGATTAATTTTATGGACTTTAATTGGAATCAATTGGAAAATAATTGAATGGAATTGAAGAAATTAATATACAAGATTTCATGCATCGGTGGAAAATGAAATTGAACCTATTGAAAGAAATTGTGGATGATTGAGATAGTGGATTGTGACATCACAAGTGATGTCATGGTGTGGGGCAAGAGTGGCTAGGATGTCGACCAGTGTAAGGTGGAGATTTGTTCTCCAAAATGGTGACCCATCACCATCATCTTCAAGCTTGAGTCTTCTTGGAGTTGGAGAGAGGAGAGAGAGGGAAAAAGCTGTGCGAATTTGAAGGAGGAGCTGCGTCCGCTCAACCGGCCGCTCGGCCACCCGCACGCCTATCACCGGAGTCCGTCGCCGCTGTCGCTGCCCATTCACGCTTGCTCGCTGCGCGACCAGCCAGCTCGCCACTCCGCCTTTGCTTGCCCGCCGGCCAGCACATAGCTCCACCTCCGTCCGTCGCTGCTCTAGGTCGCCAGCCACCGTCAGAACCAGCGAAGACCTGCCAGAGGTCCCGTCCAGCTCTTCGGAGACCCATGCAAGCCGCAGTTGTTGTTCGCCGGTCCTCCTCTGCTTGAGCCTCAACCCGCTCGTTCGACCGTCCGGCACTTGCATTCAGCTGCTGCCGCCATCGCCAAGGCCACTGGGAGACCGCCGGAGCCTCTACCAGCCACCGCCAGAGCTACCGCCCCTCTCCTCCGCCCGTTCCAACCCAAACCAATGCCGGCTTCGCCCTTTTTGGCCCCAAAACAGTAGCTAGAAAAATAGGTATTCCAGCTCAGTTTTGGCTCGTTTTGGCCGGCTTCCCAACCCCGGATGCTTGGCCCGCTTTGATGAAAGTTGTTCCCTGCGGCTTTTCCGTCGTTTTGGTCTGATCGATTCATTAATTGGGTGAGTTTAACTCACTAAACCTTTATTAGAAGGTTAATTATGCTTTAATTGTGCTTAGCTTAAGTTAATTAAGCTTAGGTGGTTAGTTTAATTTATTTAAATGTTAATTAGATTAAGAGTATGATTAAGTTAAAGTAGGTTTAATTAAGGCCAAATTGTTATTTATATTAGTTTAATGGTGAGTTGACTTAAATGAGGGAATTTTGATTTAATTAGAATATTTCGAAATTATTTGAAATTTAAATAATAAATATATTATTAAAATAATATTATTTAATTAATTTTCGGAATAAATTTAATTATTTATTAAATTTCGAAAAAATCGGGACCTTATTTTCTCGAATTTTGTCTTTGATCACTCTTTGTGTATTCAGATTATTAATTTGATGAGTGGATATTGCAAATTGAGTGATGATTTATGCAATTGATTGCTGAATTGTGAAACTAAGTGGTGATTGTGAAAAATATATAATTTCTTCAGAAAATCCCGAGTGTCGGGTTTGATACCGAAATGGATTTTAAGTATTATATCAAGTAATGGGGTTTGAAAAAGAATGGTGTTAGTTTTTCTGGTTTGAATTTGATTGTGTATCCACACACACAACTACTTTCTCAAATGTTTTTAATATGAAGAAAAATGGTCGGAATCACTATTTTAAGTGGAAGCATTGAGTGAAATGCAAAGTGTCCTAGGGCAGAGTATGATTTTGTGGTGTGATAATTAAGAGGAAGTTGTCCAGGGCTGTTGAGCTGGACTTGCCCCTATATGGGATGACCCTTACAACGAATGCGGGTCACAGTAGAGGCTAAGCCAACTGGACCATGCTCCTTCGGGAATGCGGTCGACGTAGTGACGAAGCCGCGCTCCAAGGGGGGAGGCAATGCGTGGCATTAATGTCAGTAGATAGCTGAATTGCGAGTAGGCTATGCCTTTATGTGGCAATGAATAACAATTGGATCGCATGTTCAGTGTTATTGATGGGTCGGATTATGGGGACGAAATCATGTGGCATGGTATGGGACGTGTCATAATGATTTGGTCATATAATCCGGACTTCTGTGGTCGTTCGAAATGATATTGTTGGCGTTCCAGTGGTTTAAGTTCCTATTACTATCTATGATTGAGTGATTTGAATTGTGCTAACCTGCAGGAAGGAACTGAGGCGAGGTAAGTTCTCTATGTGGTATGGCTAGGCCACCATTAGGTGTATTTTCTTTCTAATAGGGGTTTAGGGGGTTGAACTTGCTGAGACAATGTCTCACCCCGTTGTAGGCCAAAATTTCAGGATCGTAGATGGTGGAATCAGGATCGTAGATGGTGGAACCCTCGTAGGCTGATCAATCAAAAGTGAGATCAAAGAACGAGTCCAACTAGTGGTCATAGGACCAATCCCTTTTGTAGACTGCCCTTTTTGGTATATGTGTAAACCCTAGTGTGGTTACCTTTGAAAGCATGTTTGTTTATGAATGAGTCGGTTTCTTGCTTTTCTATCCCATGAGTTTTTGTCAAGGGTTCTATAATACATTCCGCTTGTGCAATAATAAATGAATTGGGTCGATGACACTACCTGGGAATGTCGCATTTGCATGACCATGGCGGGATGTTGGTGCGCTCCAGGTTCGGGGTGTGACATGGTCAATCAATAGTGCCTATGCTTCTCATTTGGGCTTACACATTAAATTACAACTTCTATTTTGATAGAAAGAAGATTATTTTCAATTGCGTGGCTAAAGTTAAAAAGTCAGACACTCAAATCTATATCACCGCGTGACACCCACAACCTCAACCAGCCGCCTTCAAAATACATAAGAGTCAAATTATTCCTTATTGCCAGCTTTGCATCTCTACGCAACGGGTCACGCACGGCATCACTCTACATGGTCTCCACGTAGAAAATTATGTGAAGGGAAGGATGGCCACAGCAATTTCCTTTCTCAAATAAAAGCACGTCGAAGTTCCCCCCCCAAAAAAAAAAGATCTCCCCTCTCTCATGAAAAATGTATGAATTCACCATCTATTTTCCAAGCTAACAGTGCCCCCCCCAAAAAAATATCTCCCCTCTCTCATGAAAAATGTATGAATTCACCATCTATTTTCCAAGCTAATAGTGCGGTTAGCTAGGCTTTTTTCTTTAACGATAGACCCGATTTTATACAGAGTTAGTAATACTGATGTAAGCCTTGTAGAATTTTTAATTCTTCGGTTTTGAGATTTTCCTTTTTAACAACAAGAAGATCCCTTTTGATTATGCAAATCAATAACCCTTGCGCAAACAGAGATGGCTCTATACGTCTCCAAATTCTAAATCACTGAGCCAATGTCATCGGGTTTTGTTTTAGGAAAATACTAGACTTACTAAGATTAGTTTATGCAATTAATTTATTAAATGAGGTATTCAGCAATTATTGATTCTTGTATGTAATGGATTATTTAGAGAATCACTCACAACCTTACCTATCTCCTAGTAAAACAGTCTTGTAAATTAATTTTAATAAATCTAACTCCGGTTTTAAGGTTTCAACTTGTCGATACATATTACTTTTCATCTTTTGATTTTGTTTGGTCAATACGGACAATCGTTTGAAAATTTATTTTCATTGTGGCACCACGGATTCAAGAATTATTTTTCTACTTGATATACCTAGTTAGCTGGACGTTCCTGTCAAGAACCTTCGTTAGATAATTTTGTTTTCCTCTTCATTTTGGGCCATCATTTGAAGAGTTGATACTGACATTTCCATTTCCTTGTTGTAAACGAAAATCGAAAGCCATTTTGCATTGCATTGAGATTTTTCCATAAAGACGAAAATTAGAAAAGAGAATTCTTTGTAATAAGAGTCTGCTAGACTAGCGGTACTGTTATGCTATATTTGTAACAGTGCTCTGTGGGACTCATCTTTTGCAATCGGAATATAAAACTTTCAAAGTTAATCGTCAAAATTGGCACTTATGCTGCGTAACCACAAAAGCCAAACCTTTCAAGAAAAATAACGGAATCTTATCATTTAGCTCAATATTAAACACCTATAGAGAACAAAAAAATCAACGTAAACTTAGGTTTTCATATGCAATTTAGGTTTCGGTAGCTAGTCTCACTGAAATCTCAAATTATTCACGTTTTCAAACTGTGCATTAGGTGATCATGACTAGAGAGAAAGAATTTATGCTTAACGAGCACTCGCCCCTCACCTGCTCTCAAAGTCGACGTGGCCTTCGTATCGTAGTTTGACTTTTGCCGCGATGCCTCGTTTCTGTAATTTGTCAATCAATAGCTTGATTATCATCATTTTTTTCGACTTTGCATAACTTTTCCAAAAGAATTTTCACGTATATACGAAACCATTTGAAAATAAAATTATTGGAGCACTTTTCTGTCACACTTTCCATTCCAAGAAGTTTTAGGAGGCAAACTTTTGAAAGAGAATATTCCATCGCAAAAAGGATTCGTTTCTGTGGAGAACAAAGGTGTAAATTTAATATTCACAAATAATATGGAAATGAGATGCATATGGTACATATATCTGTGCAATCGGATAATATGGAAACAAGATGCATGTAGTAAGGAATCAAATGCTAAACACAAAACATTTGAAGGTGGATTTCCTAATGAAGAACAAATCATGGTGAAGAGGCTATCTCAAAACTCAAGATAGGGTGAAGAAGAAATCAAGAATGAAGTTCTATTAATTGCGAAGCTTCAACATAGATACCTTGTACAGCTGCTTGGAGGGAGATGAAAAATGACTAGTCTATGAGTTTGTGCCAAATAAAAGCCTTGATAACTTCTTATTTGGTAAGTTGCAGTTTAACTTTCATACATGGAGAATTTATAATTTGCTTGAAATCATATGCTCGAGCTTCCATTGGCTAAAAAGCCTTGAAATTAAAAGGTTTTCCATTCTTTCAACTCATTATAGTTTTTTGTTAAGCTACCTTTGATTGATGAAAGTAAATATATTTTGGTATTGTGTGATGAACTTGGCCTTGAGTTTTGAATAGGTGCCACATCCCAATACATTAATGAATTTTATTGTATGATGTGAATCCCAAAAAATGAGGACAATTCAATTGGCCATTCTATTGCAAAATAGTATTTGGGATCACTAGAGAAATGCTCAAGATTCTTGTGTCCTAATCATCCATCATGACCTAAAGCATAATAATATCTTGATAGATAGTGAAATAAACCCCAAGATTTCGGATTTTGGCGTGGCAAGAATTTTTGGAGATGATCAAATATAAGTTAACACAAATAAAATTGTGAGGACTTTGTAAGTCTTAATTTTTGAATAGATGACTTTGTGATTAACTGCTGGACTTTCTCATGTTATCTATTCAAGGATGCTACGTGATACGAATCTAAAATTGCAATATAAATGTGGCTAATGCTTATTTTTGCAGTGGTTACATGTCTCCGGGATATGAAATGCATACAGAGTTCCCAATGAAATCCGATTATAACTTTGGTATACTACTTCTAGAGATCATTTGTGCCAAGAGGAATAACTTCTACCACCAATTGGAGGGGGCTAGTATCTTGCTAGTTTCGTGAATTTTATCATGCTACTATGACAAATATTGGCACCATACTCTTTGTTATTTTGGTCAAGAGAAATTGAAATTTCTTTGTAAAAACTTAGTTCTTTTGATGCCTGCACATTTGCTTACTATGCATTCAAGAAGATCCAGCTATTAGACCCAACTTGGCCACAATAGTTATCATGAATTCACAGTGAGATTTGCTTGGCCTTCCACCATGATTTTTAAACTAACCATAAGCAAAAATCTATGTATTTGGAGAATAAGTTAATTGCTCAAATGGGATCATGTGCATTTGAAAGAGGACTGCACATGTTATCCATCTTAATTATTATAATTCTTCTTAATTGTGTTAATAATTGAGGCTAAATCATACATCAATCCACTATAATTCATCACATTTGTACATTATTGTGCTTCTATAAGGCTCAATATTACTTCTCCTGTCTGTAAGGTCATGCCAAAATAATTGCATTAATTCGTGCCCACCATTAAGATTAGGTTGGAGTTAAATAACATGCCATAATATAATAGATAATATTTTCTTTGTGTTGACACCTAAATTTTGGTAATCTAATAATTTATTTATTACACAAAAAATTAGGGATCAACTGCGACTCCTAAGCAAAAATATAAGTTAATTGCATAACATGTAGTTGTAGTAGCATTATCATTTAGTAACAATGAGTCGGCAAAAAAAATTGTATTGCATTAGAATTAGCGAACATGTTTGATTTTCAAGGGCCTCTTGCGAAATTCAGGTGTAGATGTTTGAAATTGCGGGCAAGGAGCCCACTCACGCATGAATTTTGAAAAAATTGCTTGGGCAATATCCAAAAGCTTGCCAATTTTTTAGGAAGACACTGAATAGAAAGGAAGTAAAAATTTAGAGATATTGACCATATATTCTCTTCACGCGTATCTATGGTAGTATATTTAGTTTGTCTTGAAGAAATTTGTTTCATGAACACAATGTGGCAAGTAAAGCAAATAAAAAGAAGAAAGAATTCGGCTGATTCTGCAAAGACGCGGGTAAGAAGATCGAGGAACATGGATGGAAAGGAATCGGAAAATTTTTGGCTACAAAATATCATGGTTCTAAAATATAATATGCAGATTTATTCTCTTTCCTCGAAAACCTATGTCAGTCCTACCTATAAAAGGGCCATCTACGGACAAGCAAGGTGGTCGGCAATTCAAAGTACTCGAAGCACATTGAGCAAAACACATGAGAGAGAAAAGAAGGGTCCTTCGGCCAAGCCTTGGTCGAAACACCGCTCATGCTATCCCTCTGCCACGGAGCCCAGCGACATTGAGCACCTGCCGCCGCGAGCTCCAACCTCGACGACGAGGCTGCTGTCCGGACGTGCCACCAGCACCGACGCTCAACCAGAGAGCATCTTTGAAGTTTCCGTCCAAAACTAGCGGTGATCCAAGCTTGCTCGGAGACTGCTCCACAACGTTTTAAGCGGTCCCGACAACTTCCAGCAAGCATTTGGGCCACGCTTCACTTTTGCCGCTAGAAGAAGTTTGCTCTCAATCGACCTTGAAAGAAAGTCCACTCGGTGGAGAGTCTGCAACAGTAAAAAAGGAAAATAGAAAATAAAAATTGTGAAAGTAGTGGGAGTCGGGACGAAGAAAGTGTGATCTGGATCCAAGAAGAAGAAAGTCAAGTGGAGATCTTGAAGGAGAGAGAAAGCATCACAAGAGGGATAGTCCACAAATTCATTGCGGTCCTTTTCTCTTTTTGCTCCAGCCAAGTTGAGGCGTCCATCGGGCCTGCTCGTACACTCGGTCAAGAACCACCATCGAAGTTTGTGTTTTGCAGGTCCATCGATCGTCGTCGACGCGGTCGCCGTTTACTATCATCAACGTTGCCACTCGCTGCCCACTGCCATCCACCGCTCAGTTGCCCCCCAATTGCGATCCTGGTAGATTGCGCGAAGTCTAAATTTGGAAGCCAATATTCAGATTAGGTAAAATTTTTGTCTAATTTGATTTCCAAATATTGCATTTCCTTATTTAAAATATTTTGATACACATGATTGAAATTCCCGATATGCTATTATATCCGTAATCTCGAGTAGCTTTATAAATTGGGAAATATTATTAATTTCACAACCAATCTGATTTCACACTCGAAATACGACTCGCACTTGCACAAAAAATCGTCAATCCAATCTCACGCTCGAGATGCGATTCACGATTTTGTTAAAATTAACCAATCCGATTTCATGCGCGAGATACGATTCGTCAATTTATTATATGGATATCAATCATATCTTGCATGATTTGCTGTCATGTTGTTTGAATGGATTTTGTTTATGTAAAACAAAAACCCAAAATAAATATATTTTAGTTGGATTAGGTTCATTGCTTGTTTTAGGGTAGTTTGTATGTTTAAGATTAGGAAATTTATTTATTTCGATTTTTTTAAAAATAAAAAATACCAAAAACATTAATTTAGGATATTAGATTCTCTTTTCATTAATTTAAATTGCTTGTTTAAATATTGGACAATTTTAATTTCGAATTTTATAAAAAGAAAAAGAAAACCTAGAATTAGGGCATTCTTTGCATGTCATCTAGTCATTGCATATTAGGATATGATTGCATGTTTAATTTGATTCTATATAATCTTCCTAATTAATTATAAATTTAGATAATTTTTCCTAGATAGATTGCATTTAGGTTAAGGATTACCTAGTTAAGATAGCATTCTAGTTTAAATTAAGATTCGGCCTAGTCTAATTTCTAATAGAAGTTGGATAATATCTTAATCTAGATAGACAATTTTCGCTATTTTTTAATTTCGAATTTTACGTAAAATACCAAAAAAGAACCATTGTCTTAGAATAAATTAGTTTCTTTTGCCAGGATAGATTGCATGCTTATTAAGAAAACACAAAAATACTAGACTTATGTCATGTAGTTTAATTGCATAAAGCATGATTCTCATTAAACAAGTGAAAATAAAAATTAAGTGATTGCGTGTTAATTAAAAATCATATCTAGAACCGTTGATGTGAATTATTATCTAATATTGTAGATGTTTTTGTTACTATGAGGTAAGTCCCATAATTTATTTATTACTTTATTTCAGTGTTAAATTGATGGTTTGTGTACCCACATGATTATCTCACATATTAGGGAAGTAAATTAAAATCAATTTGAATTGCCTACAAAACATTTTTTTCAAAATAATAGAGAAGTATATCGAAAGAGCATTAGACAAATCTAGCGTAATCAAGTTCCCGAACTCACAATATCTGATTCTGATTCGCAGAAGTAAAGTAAATCTCCCGTTACTTTACTTGGGTTTCTAACCGACCCACCAAAAATAGATTAGCGACAACTCCTAATTGAAAAATCATTTACATGTTAAGAACTTAAACCTAAGTCATGAATTGGTATGGGCTTGGGAGGGTCCAGCTAAGTTTAAGCTTAGTAATCCATTAGCCAAACCCTAGGAAGTTCACCCGAGGTTAGGTCGTGACACTATGTCATTGCACTTAGATTAAGCTAGCATTACATGTAGTTTAGGTTTCATTTAAATAAGTGAAAACCTAAAAGTTAATCGATTGCAATTGTGTGGTAGTTAGAAACCACATTTATGAGGAACATATGTTTTTCCAAATGACATTGCAGCAATTTGGATTGTTTCAAGATAAGTGTTTCTTCCCTACCATTGCAATTTATTTATTGCTTTGATTATTGAGTATTTCATTAATGGTTGCACACCTGCATTATAACTACCCGGTTTGATAAGAGCAGTGAGTGGTCATCAAGGCCGGAGGGTTTGGATAAGAAGCAGCTTTTAGTAAGCTTCTAGAATGACAAAGATGGTAGAATTAATCCAAACTATGCACCGAATAGGAGAAGAACGATTATGTTTGTGTGTGTGTGTGTGTGTGTGTCAAGATAAGTATTTCTTCCCTACCATTGCAATTTATTTATTACTTTGATTATTGAGTATTTCATTAATGGTTGCACACTTGCATTATAACTACCCGGTTTGATAAGAGCAGGGAGTGGTCATCAAGGCCGGAGGGTTTGGATAAGAAGCAGCTTTTAGCAAGCTTCTAGAATGACAAATATGGTAGAATTAATCCAAACTATGCACCGAATAGGAGAAGAACAATTATGTTTTGTGTGTGTGTGTGTGTGTGTGTGTGTGTGAGGGTTTGGATAAGAAGCAGCTTTTAGCAAGCTTCTAGAATGACAAATATGGTAGAATTAATCCAAACTATGCACCGAATAGAAGAAGAATGATTGTGTGTGTGTGTGTGTGTGTGTGTGTGTGTGTGTGTGAACTGGAATTAACCCACAAATGCGCATTTTAACATAATAGCAAACTTTGCTTTAAAACTTCAAAAGCTCAAGCACTATTAAGATGAGTGATCTCCTAGGAAAATCTATGCATGTATGCCAAATGACAAAGCCGTGAGGCTCAATATGTGACTAACTAAAGCAGACAATACCTCGAGTTAGTTAATTTAGGGATGTCACATGCATTATCATCGAAAATGTTAGTGGATAAGTTAAGATGAATTCAAGCTACTTGCAAAATATTTTTTAAATAAAAATAATAATGTACCAAAAGGGCATCTCCCGATACTTTACTTAGATTTCTAATTGACCCACTAAAATTAGATATGTAGCGACTCTAAATGAAAATGATTTTGCATGTTAAGAACTTGAATCATCAATTACGAATTGGTATAAGCATAGGAGAGCCCATGTATGCATGTGCAATTAACTAAGTGAAATTTTATTTTATGATGCATATTTAGTATTAGAATTGACAAAGCCATGTTATAATTTGGTATGCTTAGACTTCAGTATTTTCCATTTCTCGCCATATACAATCCTGATTTTCAAATTTGAAAGTATTTTAGGAAAAACAACTATAGTTTTTAAAAAAAAATTAGAAAATGTTGACATGTAGATTAACAAGTATAATAATAGTCTAGAGTAGTATAGATGTCACGCCCCGATCCTTGGTCACGTGTCCATCCTTTATCTTTGGTCGATTTTAAAATGCGATATCCCAGGACTATGTATTGCCGACCCTTTCATTTTTCAATAACACATGCGGAAGCAGTTATAAATCCCCAGACAATAAAGCAATAGGATAGAAAAGCAGAGCCATAATTTTCATGCTGAAATTCACAACCACACTTTTATACAAGCACCTCATAATATATAATGCAATTCTATTCACAAGGGTTGGATCTAACACTTATCCACATATAATCAAGGTCTGACAAAATAGGATGAGATCTCAGTCCTCATCCGGATCATACTCAGGATCCTCCTCTAGATCATCTTCTTCTTCTAAATCTTCCTCCTCCTCAGGTTTCACATCAGGGTTCTCCTCCTCAGGTTCCTCCTCATCAAGTTCCTCATCAGAGTCCTGAAATGGTTATACAATAACCATTGAGACCACGTCTCAGCAAGTTCTACCCCCTAAGATTCGATTAGTAAACCAATACGCTAACCGGGCTGCCTATGCATGCACGGATCATAAGACTTACCTTGGCCTCAGATTCCACGCTCTGATATCATTGAATGGACCTAAACTTAGAACTAGGGAATGAGAGTAAATTTCCTGTAGGTATGCATCCCATATTAGGCGAACAACTCCCGTTCAAGCCCTTCAGGGACAACCTTTTAGCAGAAAATCACTCAGCCCTTTAGTTCAGAGCCTAGAGACACCCAAACATCCAGGATGGAATCGTTTCTAACCTACCCAAGCTGCATTTCTTGGAGGATCCTACCAGGCTAGAGAAGAAGAGAAATTTAGAAAGCCATGGAGAGGTTTTTCACAAAGCACACACTTTACTTCAAGGGACTCTGCCCAACACAATACATCCTCCTTGCCTTTTATAGACAATTAGAGGTCACAAACAAACAAGGACTAAGCTCATGGGTCCGGGCACAAACAAAGGCACCGGAAATTTTCGGGAGGGAATTATTCGCACACTATGAACAGTAACTGTACTGTGAACAGTACCTTCCCTAGCCTAGTACTATAGTAAAAGTGAACAATGACTTGCTACAATGAAAATGTACGGACTCAACGGTCTCGTCCGTCACAAGCATTGTAGCTACAGACTAAGTCATCTGAGCTGTCTTCTAGGAGATGTGTCTCGTATTTCTGTTCAAGGGCTTCAAGGTCTTCAGGTGAAAGGATCTGATTCAGCCTTCGTGATGAGGATGCTTGTTCATGAGCCCAATGTGATGCTTCTTCTTCAGCCCAGTTTGTATTTTCATTTTCTTGAGTGTCGGCAAGAATTCTTGGCTGAGGCCAGTTGGATGGCTGTGCATAGAAAGATGTGTTCATGCCTTGGAATAAGGACGAAGGTTCTTGTTCATAGGGATCTTAGGACAGAGGGCCTCCAAAGCGTGCATAGGGGTCCTGGGTGGATTGGACAATGTCATCTTCGCTTGTCATTTCATGCTCTTGGGACGATGTAGCTTGTCTATATTATCCGAGTGCTTCCTTAGCTTTTGATGCTAGGTCATAATGATCCCACGTAGTGGGTACATTATTCCAAACATTTTCGCGAATGGTTTTGTTTTCCTGGCACAGGATTCTCTGGAGTTCTCGGTATTCGTTTTCACAAAATCTGACAGATCTTGGATAAGATTTGTGAATCTGTGCTTCTCGGCTGTCCAAGTGAGGTTTATAGGATGTGGTTCCTATTTCCTGTAGGGCATTAATGATTCTTCCATTGTTTGTGAAAAAATGTCATGGCCGTCTGAAAAACAGGATGGTATGGACTTCAGGACTTGGTGTCATGGTTCTCAATTCCCTTTCTAAGAGTTGTTTCCAGTAAGTAGGAGAATGGAACCAGTTAAGAAAGTCTAAGAGATTCTTATCACTTTCTTTTTCAACATTTCTTCCAAGTAAGAATATCCTGGTGAGGTTGGCAATGAACCTTCTGGTTGGAATTTCAATGGCTATCAAGTACTTATTGGTTAAGTACCACAATAGTGTTTTGAGCTGTTCAGGGAAATCATCTTCCTTCCAAATAAGAGGATGAATGAATGGATAATTCATATTTAACCCAAAAGAATAAAGAATCGAACCTCCATTGAATCTGAATAGGTCTGTGTGGCTTTGCCACATGAGATTCTCCAAGTTCTCAGCAAGGCTGTCATTCTGGATTTGCCGAATAATCTCTTGGGGATATTTCCAACTTTGCAAATCTTTGATATTCTCAATCTTGTATTTTACTCCATGATTGAGCATATGGAAAGCAGGCCTCTTGATGTACATGTTGATTTCGGCTGGTGCTTTTGGCCTTGATAAGAAGTTAGCAAGCACATTCTTCTTTCCAGGAATATGTTTGGTTTCAAATGAGTATTTTGAGAACCATTCAGCCCATTGAAGCAATTGGGAGTTTGGAATCTACTTTTGTTTAAACTTGGTCATATGAGGGAAAGATGCCATGTCTAATTTTACTAGAAAGTGATGGCCAATGAGATGAAACTTAAACTTTTTGATTTCATTTTTTTACTGCTAAGATTTCTTTGAAAGTGGAATGGTAATGCATTTCAGCTGGAGAAAACTTTCCACTTTTATGAGCACAAAGGTGTCTCTTACCATCAATTTCTTCTAACAGGATGGCTGCCCAGTATTCATCACTGGCGTCAATTTGAAGAATTCTTTTTCTTGTTGATGGTATTTGCAATGATGGGAGATTCTGCATAATCTCCTTAAGCTCAGCAAGAATCGCTTTAGTGCGGGTTTTTCCCCAAGGTGGGGGATTCTTCTTTAGCATGGATTGCAAAGGAATCGGAAGCTTTGCAATGTTTGGGACAAAATCCCCGAGATAATTTATTATCCCAAGAAATTGCTGAACTTGTTTTGTAGTGAAGTTATCTTCAGAAACTTCAATAATTCTTGAGCAATATGTGGCCCCTGGGTAGTACGTACCTTTGTTAAGGTGCATACCAAGAAATTCAATCTCTGTTTGGGCAATATTCATTTTCCTTTGAGAAAGCATAATGCCATGCTTTTTGACAATTTCTGCGAATTGCTCAAGGAGTTGGCAGTGTGACTATTCGTCAGGACTGTAGAGCAGAATGTCATCAATGTATACGGCTGCACTTGATAAGATTGGTTGGAAAATACGACATATGGCCTTTTGGAAAAGGGATGGGGCTACCTTTAAGCCAAAAGGAAGTACTTTCCACTAGAAGTGCTGATTTGGGATACATAATCCTGTCTTGGATCTGTTTTCAGGATGGATGCCCAATTGCCAAAATCCAGCTTTGAGGTCGAATTTGGAATAGATATGGGTCTTGGTTAGGCCAGCAAAGAGAGAGTCTCTGGATGGTAAAGGGAATTTATCATCTTTGAGAAAAAGGTTGAGAGGCTCATAATTGATTACCAATCTCATTTTTCCCTTATTTTGCTCAGAACGCTTATTGACGTAAAAGGCTTCACAGGCCCATTGAAAATTAGAGATTTCAATAAGGCCTTGTTGCAATAATTCTAAGCATTCCCTTTGAGCTAAAGTCAAATGTTCCGGATTCATTCCCATGTGACTCACCTTAGTTGGATTTATATCTTCATTCTTCTTGAAGGGAAGACGAACAAAGAACTCTGGATTTTTCCATAAATGATGAAAACATTTCTGAGCGAATTCTGAATGGGATTCTGAACAAGATTCTAACAACTTTTGCATGATTGGATCTAATAGACTCATCTGAATGGAAAAGAGTCTATAAATATTGACGAACTCATAGAATTGGTCTTTATATTTAAGACATTTTCCAGGAATGATACGGAGTTAAGAGATTTGAGTCATGATATCCCACCCAATTATCAGGTCTTTATTGGGGAGGCTTGATCCAAAGATTTTTGTGGTTATAGAACACTGCGAGAAGAACTGGACTGTTACGGGAGTGGTTCTGACATTTGTGGAGAAAGTATCCCCTGAGGCAGAATTGAAATATCGAATGTAAGGAGTCCAGAATTCTTCAGGAAGAACTTTAGTGTCCAATATTGAACAACTTACTCCTGTGTCAATGGGGCAATGATCGTAATGGGTTTGGCAAACTTTGAAGTGAGGATTTTTACAAGGAAATGGGGACAGTGAGTTTGACTTGAAAATATGTCAAAGTTAGGTTCTAGAGATGAGGATGATATATGAAAAATATCTTCAGACTCTGAGTCTAACTTAGTCTCACTGGAAGTTTGGTAATAAGGAATGACACAGAGAGTTTGTTCACATGGTTCTTCGCCAACAGAAAATAAGGATTCAATGTCATCATTTTCAAGAGAAATACTTGTTTCATTCTCAATGTGATGAATTAGACGATTCTAACCTTTTTTTTGATTGTGGACAATTTTTGGCAAAATGTCCTTTCAGTTGCGAGATGTAGCAACGGTTTGATTTCTTATGGCTTGTGCGATCCTTCCTTTTGCGTAGGTATCGCCATTTCTTCTTTTTCCGGAAATGCTTGGAACCATGTTTGGATTTGTTTATCCAAAACTTCTTGTAATGTTTATTTTTCCGAGAGTACTTACCACAAGTACCAACACAGTCTTGCTTGGAGCATTTGATTTTCAACTTTTGACGAGAGCAAGCTGATTCAAGGCGTTTGTCATCTGTGATGTATGTACGGACCATCTGGAGCTTTAAGCATAATTCTTCTAAGCACAGATGGACTTCTTGCTGTATTTCTCCCAAGGGGATGCATAATTCAATAGGCACCTAAGTAATCACATCACAAATCGATATCTCGATCAATCGACCTAGTCGATTTCATGTCAATCAAACCATTCATCGGTCATTTCAATTCAATAAATCAATTCACGAAATCAAATCAAAGCAATGATCAATCAATCTAGTTGATTACATGTCATCTTGACCCTTTCTTGGTCAGCTAATCTCATTTACTCAAATTCACTGCTGAATTACGGCTCAGCGAGCACGGCCTACTAAAACTTTGGCGGTAATGCTAAATTACGGCTCAGCGTGCATAACCGGTTCTAAATTCGGTGGTAGATTACGGTCCAGTGGACACAACCATACTTTGGTGGAAATGCTGAATTTCGGCTCAGCGAGCACAACCGATTCCAAATTCGATGGTTTCCATGCCCTATTCCACATTGTCACACACCCATCATACATCATTACATCTTTCAATAGTCTGTTCAATGCGACTAATAACCCTCACACGATTAATTACTCTTGGCCAAGGACCGTGTGCTTCACACTTAGAATCTTCAATCAAAATAATAATTGGCATATTTCCCTCGTATTAACGATACCCGATAAAAATTTATCGTGTATGGGTACACGGTCGGCCTTAGCCAAAATACCGTACTATTCCTTTCCATAATTCCCACCATTTTTTGTAGTCCACTCAAATATTTTTGGCATTATCAACAGATACCTGGTTATTTTTCAATTAATAACCAAAGATTATTCAATTAAAGAAAAATTCTCAATTTCACAAATAATTCAATTCAATACAAAATAAAGCTCAATTAAATAAACGGACTATGCCACAACAATCAGCATAAAATTCCGATCGTCGGCTATCACTGCCTAATTTCAGGAAAATAAATAATTAAATAATTAATTTCGAAAATTAATCAATAATTACTAAAAATCCAATTTATGCCCGTAATGCCTAATTGAAGCCCGAAACGGGTTGGGAAAAATCCCGAGATGCATTAAATAAATAATATATGCTATCCTCTATCTAATTGCACTAGCTAAATGCCTAACATGCATCATCATTAACTAATAATCATTAATCTACTATAATCTAACCACCTAATTACACTTAATTAAATCTAATCAACCCTTAAGCATAATTAGCAAATTAAGAAAGCATTAATGAGTAAAACTCACTTAATTAAAAGCGGAGACCGGATCACTGTACGACGGCAGCCGAAATCTGAATTTTCGACGGCATTGACGAACTCTCGGGCCAGGCCTAAACTTGGCCCAACAAATCTCGATCCAACTGAGATTTGTTGCTGAGTCGGGCTGGGCTTGCTTCGCGGGCTAAAACTCTGCTGGAGATGGATTGAAGTTGGGCTGAATTCCAATGGGCTGAACCGTGGGCTTGGCTTGCGGGCTGCTAAGCCCAACTTACAAGCTGAGATGTGGGCTGCTGCTGGAAACACTGAACTGGGCTGGGCTTCAAGTGGCTGAACCGCTGGACTTTTGGGCCCAGCTAGACTGAAATTCGCTGGGCTTGAAAGCTGTAGATTTGGGCCGAGCTGAAGATGAAGATAGGCTGCTGGCTCGGCGGATTCGGTGGCCCAAAGGAGGAGGCTTGGACGCTGGGCTTCGGGGATGAATTCGCTGGGCCGTAGACACGCGGACGAAGGAAGCAGCTCGCTGGCGTCGAGCTGGGGAAGACCACGCGGAAATGGAGCTGAGAGTTGACCGTTGAAGACGCACGATGGAGGAGAGGACGAGCTGGCTGCTGCTTCGTGGGATGCGGGCCGGTCGGTGGAGACGCGCGAACGAAGGGCAGCCTCGGTCAATCTTCGGTAGTCTTCAGCTGCTGGTTTGCTGACCGGCGTGGGAAGAAGACACAACGTGGCAGCAAGAAGGAAGATGGGTGGAGTTCGGTGGACGCTGGGTTGAAGTCGTGAGGGCCGCTGAAGGTGATTCGGTGACAGGGCTGTTTCGGTGGAGAAAACGGTGGAGGAGAGTTCGCTGGTGGGCTGGCTTCATTTGTGGGGTGAGCTGTGAACGTGGCAAAGTGAGAAGGGAAAAGATGAAAGGGAAATGAAAATAAACCAGAAGCAGAGGACGAATGGGAAGGTGGAATGGAGAAGTCGAAGTCCTCCGTGGAGAGAGATACATGCACGAGGAAGGAGGGCAGTTGGTCGGTGGTTTGGCTTGCGGTAGAAGCCGAAGAAGGGAAACAAAAGTAAAACAAATATCTAAAACCATCATTACATGTCCAAGAAGTCTCTCAAGCTTATCCTCATGTCACCTAATTCTTTCTTGAAGATAAATCTCACAATTATCCAATTTGAGTGCAATTGTTGCACCCCCCATCCTAGGTTCCGAATTTCTCCAAATTACCTTCAATTTCCTCACTCAATTCTCTAAATCGACGTGCAAATTTGCTAAAGAGAAATCCCACAAACTTTCTGTAAATCCCCAACACCCAAAGGCTCGACTTGGAAGTCGAAATTCCATTCAATTTGGCCTATCCGAATTTTCGTTATTTTCCTAACCATCCAAAATGATTTTCTATAAAAATCCCGAACCCAACAAAATTTCTCCGAAAGACAAGACAATGTCTTATAAATGAATTATAACATGCTCGAACGTCCAATTTCGAAACCGAATTCAATTTCATGGTTAAAATCGATCGGGCGCGATTTTAGTACAATCCAACCTACTGAGTAACTTTTAGGGATTTTACCGCGGTTATTTATCCCTTAATTGCTTCACCCAATGATTAGTTAACTTGTAAGTAATCAACTCAGAAAAAAAGAATCATAGGCGCGTCGACGAAATGCCCATTTCATAAAATCGGGACGGGTCGAAATTCAGGATATCACAATAGAAGTTTCTAGATTTATTTGAGTGTGAGTGATAGTAATAAAAGTATTCTTTTTCATATTTCAAAGGTTAATTTTGACATTATGACAACCAATTTTTTTTGCTAGTCCAATTTAACCCAATGCAGTAAGAACTAGATTATTTAATTAACCTAAATCTAGTATTATGACGATACTAATTTTCTTTAAGGGGTCTAAAGCCCTTACTCGATGACACGTTAGTTTTCATCGATTCGTATATGCCTAGGATTGCCGAATTTTTTAGCTTAATTGCACCGGAGTTTCATTAACAAAATAAGAAAAAGTTATTAGTGTTGAGAACTTGAGAAACTATGATGGAAAGAGAGAAATATGGAGAGTTTACCTTAAGAAAAATGAGCAAATCAACCGCCATTTAAAGGAAAATTTTGGGCTTGTGGGGCTACCATGCGCAAGGTTCCTTGAAAAAGGTTAAAAGGACCTCGCAAAAGGCTCAAATAATCTTGTAAAAAGACTATATGGGCCTTGCAAAGGGCCAGCCCAGCCCGCAGGGCGCGACGCACGTCCAGCACGGCACTAATGCAGGGCTAGGCCACCCCAGTATTGCCACGTGGCAGTCGTGGGTTGGCCTGACTGAAAGTCCTCGGTTTTTTTTTTTTAATTTTGAAAAATGATATGTATATATTTTATATCTAAATTTGACTAAACTTTAACTATATATAATTTTTTTTATCCAATTCCGTTTCCTCCACTTTTATGCCTACAAAAAGCTCATGACCCCAATTTTCCAAATATACAGCTTGATTTTTCAAAAAATGTTGGGATAACACATTTCTTGAAATCAGGCCAAACTAATGGTTGGGATAATGAACTATATTTTCTTTATTACATCGTTTTGATTATGGTGGTACTGAAAGGTCTATATATTGATTTTTAAGGTGAATTAATTAATCGATCCAAATAATAAACTTTTCAACACCTTATTATGAGACAATCATGATCAAAATTTTCAATATCTTAAGATTCGTCGATTCAATTTGGACAAATTGGATATTACTGTAAATGTTAATATAAGAGGCTTTAAGACGAAAGAAAATAAAAATAAGAGAGTTGTTGGGTAAGCAAGAGCCCAACGGGAAAGATCAACCCTTCAAAAGCATGGTGTTGGTACAAGGGTGGACTACCCGTATAATTGACACATGGCAACACATTATAAATAGGTTTTTGACCTAACTTCGATCACCCATTTTATCATGTGTCTAGTCGACCCGATCTTGACATACATAGAAAGTTTGCAACCCAAACTTTAAAAAAAAAAAATGTAATCCAATTTTATGAAAATTGATGGAACTATTAATTTTTATGAAATGACCCAAATGGACAGCAGAGACAAAAGGTTATAATATCTCACTCGAGAAAACTTCAATCAAAATAACTCTCAAAGGCCTAAATGCTAGATCAAATCTTTGAGATCTCATCAACCGATATGCCATAATTATGACTTTCCCATCACCTTTAAGTTCAAACAATTACAATTAAAAGTCGTGACTTCTAACTATATGATTGTCTAATTTACCCAAATCAAATACAGTTGTAAATTTCATGCGGAGCATGATCCAATTGTACTCTCTTGTCGAAATTTTGATGAGGTTGACTTTTAGTCAAAATTTGTTCAAATCCTACAAAAAAAAAAAAAAAAAAAAAAACTAGGTGTCTATACTTTTTTTACATGGATAAATGTGAATTTAATTTATGTAATTGACTAATTGTCAATTAATAAATTAATAAATTAAAAACGGTGTACTAATCTTATGTGAATTTTTTTCTTACACCATCTCCATTTCATGGGAAACAATTATTTTCATTTGTTGCTAAACAATTTTGCTTCAAAGGAGGTAAGCTTCATTTAAAACAAGTGCATTTTAAAAGAACCAAGTAAAACTGAATGAAATGTAAGCATGCATGTTTCAAATAAGGTGCGATATTTATTCTTTTGTCCTAATGTTTAAATTTAGTGGAAAAGTGAAATTCATCCAAATTATTTTAATTTAATTTTAAATTAAATGAAAAAATAATGCATTTATCCATGTGATTAACGAAAGCTATATTTCGAAATATGAGTATTGCTCGTAATAATAAGATATATTTCTCTTTCACTTAATTTCAAATTAAATGGATACAATATATATTGAGAATATTTTGGCTCCGTTCGTTTTACAAGAAATAACTTTCGAGAAAATGTTATTCGGATTTTCTAGTGTTCATTTCACGTAAAATGAATTGGTGAGGGAAAACATTTTCCATCAAAGGAAAAAAAAATTGAAAATAGAGGAAAATGTTTTTCACTCTTTTATCCTCTCTCTTTTGCTTCAAAAGCAATTTTTTTTTATTCACCAAACAACTTTTCCTTTTATTTTTTTAAATCAATTTTTAGTTATTTTTTAAAATTCTTTACTTTTCTTTTCTTTTCTCCTTTTTTTTTTCTCCTTCTTCTTTGGCCGGTCGCTAATTGCGTTGTGGTTGGCGACCAACCACAAGCAAACTCCAGCCTCCCCACAAGCTAGCAAGGCTTGAACTCGCCAGATTCCATCAAGGTCAAGCTTCACCCAAGTTTGCTCTGAAGGTTGGCAAAGCTCTAACAACGTCGAGCGAGGCTCTAGCTCACTTGTGCCCAATCACTGGCCTTCGCCATGGTTGGCAATTGGCCATGAAAGGAGAAGAAATAAAGAAAGAAAGAAAAATTAGAAATCATTTTTTTAAAACAATTATTGAAAATGAGTGCATGGAGGAAATTAATTTCTTTATCATGGCAAAAAAAAATTCATTTCATTTTCAAATTTAAACGAATATTGGAAAATATCATTATTTTCCTAAAACATAGTTTCTTGAAAGATATTTTTCAGAAATGCTACATTTTTCGCAAAACGAACAGTTTTATCTTTATTTTATTTTTTCACTCTGAGCTCCAGCGCTAATTACACATAAATAAATGATCTCACTAAGCTAACCCAAGTCAACTCGGTCCGACAGGCAAAATATGCATATTTGAGCAAGAAGTTCCGTTCTTGAGCCCAAATGGACAAGCTTGAGAAGTAATTTTTGGCCCAATAGTAAGCTTGGCCCGATCTTTCAAGACTCAACCATTGATTAGGTCTAATAAAAAAACCAATGAGGGGATGCAACTTTTTGGTTGCTGGAAGAAAACTTTCCAATCCCAATCAACTCTATGAGCCCAAGCTGATTTCTCTTACAAAAGCCACTTAAAATGGGCAAAATTAGCAATGGTCTCACATCCATCTCTAACTTCCTTCCGACAAGCTTTAACAATACCTAAGGATTATCGATCAATATCAAATTGGGACTTGTTAACGAGTGTCTCTGGAATACTAGTTAATTATAATGTATTTATAAAAAGAACCAATTTGTCGAGACCATGACTATGCATGACATAATAATAGTCCTTTTATCTGTCAAATAAAATTTCATTTATTTGTCATAATCAAACATTAGAGGAACATAAATTTTTTTTTAAGCAAAGTAAATCCCCAAGATCAGTAAAAAAGAAAACTTAGAAATCAAAAGAGTATAATATGTAATTACAAGCACGCTCTCATCCTAAAAGGCCAAACCCGTCATAATAGTATCCATTAATTGACATGTTAATAAACTGTTCACGAAGCGCTTATCAATAAAGTTCATATAAAATTCACCGCAAGAAGCCATCATCCCTCACATGGATCAAGTGAGGGCAATGAGTCTTGTGACACCTGCGCTTGTTAAGAAAATCCAATCTAAAACCCTACGAGTCCAGTCTGGAAGCTATGTGAATTTCCAACCCATAGCATAGACAACCCCAGAAAAATATATAAAAGAAAAAACACAGAAAAGAAAAGCAGAGAGAGAGAGAGATTTAGCTGGCAATCTATAAAACTGAAAAATGGGTCCATGACCCCATCTCTCTCTTTGAAAACGAAGTCCCCAACCCCCGATTTGATACCCTAATCAGAGACAACGCCCCACTTCAGTTGCACACACTCTTCCCAGTCCAACCTTCAACAAACATTATTAAATTTCCCAATTCAAAAAAAAATAAAAATTGCAGAGATAGAGAGAGAGAGAGAGAGAGAGGGAGGGGGAGAATATTTTATTTTCCAGATCTTAGCTTCCCACTTCTCTCAATTCCAATGCCAACATGCACAAGCCAGATTAAATATCCACACAAAAAGAAAAAAAAAATAAAAGAATAATCTGCACAGAAAAACTCGAGATATAAAAAAAAAGGGGGAGGCAGAGCCAGAGAGAGGGTCGCGGTTCCCCACCGCCACGTGTCGGTGAACGAGTGGGTGGTGGGGGAGGGGAGGAGAGCGAAAAAGCAGTCAAAGCAAAGACCGGATAAGCCCCACCACCACCCGAGGCGTACAGTCAAAGCAAACAAAAAAACACCCCTGTCACGGTCAAAGCTTTGCTTCGCTGGCACTTTTTAGCCTCGAAAATTAATCAAGCCCCCGAATTTTAAAAAAAGAATAAATTAATTAAATAAAGCGGGGAAAAAAGCAGGTGGGTCCCACGTGCGGGACGGGAAGGAAGGATGACTAATAATTATTTTATTTACCTTTTCTCGATTAATCCGAAAAGGGGAGAAAAAAAATAAAGGGGGTGGGGAGGGGGAGGGCTCTTGGAATTTGAAATACTGAATCGATTAATAAATAATTAGGACAATTATAATTAACATCGATTTTAACGACGATAAAAAAAAAATAACAAAAGTTTTCCCCCATCTGCCTCGTCCCCGTGGGGGTCTCCGATGGACTTTAGCAAAGCTTGGACTGTCCTTTTCCGCAATTTTCCTTTTTCTTTTGTGTTTTTTCTTTTGCCCATTCTTGCTTCGTGCGGGTATAATAAAAACCTTTTTTCTATGGCCCCCCATCTTTTTAAAATTTGCAGTTCCATCAAAAGACGAGTTTGTCCTCTATGTCTCTCTCTCCTCTATCTTTTTCGTTGGGCGCAAGGCTTTTTAGGGTTTCTTTGCTTTGACCGAGGATGGTTTGAATACAAGTCGGGACTTTATGAGCAGACGGGCTGTGTTTGAACGCTTTTTAGCGCTTTGATAATCTCGGGTAAAGACACAAATATCCGGCTTATCGGAAAATCCATGAAAGATTTAAACCGATGTCAGTGCTGAAACATTTTGATAATTCTACATGCCAAATAGTTTAATTATGATAAAGATGAGTTAATTCATGTCAATTTGTATCAACATATAAAATTAATATATTGTTTCAGGTCACATCGTATTCAAATTTTCTTCTTATAAATCGTGTTTTAACATTACCAACCCTATAATTACTCTCTCTAGTGTATATATATATTTTTACCTCCAATCCCCTCTTTTCCTTGTATATGTCAAAATTATGTCGGTTGATCTTATGCTAATATGGTATCTTTCAAGTGATTTATGTATACTTTTCAAGTGAGTTGACAGTTATCTCTTTATGAAAAGTAGCTTACGAGCTACATTGGCGCGTAAGTTTCCGATTAAAAAATAAGGTGTGGCGAACTTTTTTTAGAAAGTATAACGTACTACATAATATTCCTAAAGAAGATAACAAAAGAAGAAGATAACATTTTCAAACGAGCGATGCACTCTTGTAAGGTATAATTTTTTTTTTAACAAAACAAATTACAATATGAAAAAAGATTCCTTACTTGTATAGTTCTTTTCTCCTCTCTATTGTTTTACCAAAAAATATCTTATAACTTTTTAATTATTGACGAATTTGATTAAAACAACTATATATGTTATTATTGTGGTCGTGCAGACAAAAATTTAGCACCATATAAACAAATTTTAAACAAGATATATACATAAAATGAAGAGTGGTGAGTCTTACTAAATTTGAATTATGGAAATTGATGTCTCACCGACTATGTCTCGTTTACTTTTTGCCGATAGTTATGCAAAATAAAATTTATACATATTATTAAAGCATATCTTTAAGGCACTTATTAAATAACCGAATAAAGGCATATTGCAGTTGTTAATGTACTAACTCTTTTTTTCCGAATATGTATGATGTATGCTTCAAATGTATTTGACTAGCATTATGAAAAGCAAATTGTTAATGTGATCATAGGCCAAATGATTAAACGGGTCTTTGCGGTTGGCAAATGAACAAAAGCCATCTAACCTCATCAATTTTTTTTTTTTTTTTGTTTATGTTTCTGGCCATCTAACTCAATTGATTCCATAGTTGATTGACCACATAATGCCCTCTTTTCCCCCTCCTCGGCACCACCAACCCAACCCCCAATCGAATCGAGAACGCCTTTAATATAATGCTTTTTCGAATGCTGAGATCCAAGGCACGCTTAACAGCAATCGAAAGTGGGAATTGGAGTCATAAGCAAAAAGATCCAAGGTGTTTGGTCCGAGCTTGCCTTATTTTTTTTTTTAAACATATAATTAACTTAATTTAATCATGAATCTGGGGGAGGGCGGGGGGTGTTAATAAAGTAATAATCACAGTGCTGGTAAACAGTGAAAGCAGAGAGATTACGGCAAACAGGTGATTTGACTGCACGTGTGGTTCGCGGGCCGAGGGGGGTCTAATGACTGGCTACAGCCCGTGGTTCCCGGTCACCCGGTATCTGAAAGCACCCCAGACACCAAAAAAAAAAAAGGAAAAAAATCCAAAATTTTTTTTTTTTTTTTTTTTCAGGTTCCTGTACTTCCGTGATGAAAGTTAAAAAGATTTAAAGTGGGGGAGGGCGGTATTTTTATTTTCTCTCTTGGTAAACGACCGGGACTGACCCAAAAAAAGGAGCAGCAGCAGTGGAGAGAGGGGGGAGAAGAGCCTTTTACAGGGAGAGGGATGGCTTCTTTTTTCCCCCTTGCTCCTCTTTTGCCCTTTCTCTCTCCTAGGTCGGTATGGTGTTTCCTTGATTTACCCTCTTTAGCTCTTCCCAATTCTTCATAGCATCGCTCCTTTCTAATCTTGGGTCCCCGTTTCCTTGCTCAATTATTGAGGCTAATCGCTAGATTGTTGAGGGATCTCGTGGGAGTTGTCTTGAGGGGTCTCCTGCATCTTCTTCGTCTTTCATCATCTTCTTCCTTCGTCATTTTCCTTGCTTTGTTTTTATGGTCTTGGGGTTGATGATTTGACCCTTTTGAAGCTTGTGGAGGAAGTGAAAGGGAATTGATTGCTTGTTTTTTGATGCGTATTATGATGGGAATGAGTCTTTTGACCGCAGAAAGAGATTGAGTAGATAAAGCAGTTGGAAAAAAAAGCGAAGTGCAGAGGGGGGTTTACACAACAAAGAGAGTATTTTTTTTTTGCCTCATCCTTTCCTTTTGGTTGTTGCTTGTGGTGGTAGTCAATGAGTGGAGAGGAACTAGGGGGCTTCCATTTTCTCGCTTCCTCTCGCTCTACATATCTGATTTGCGACCTGGATGCAATGTGCCCCCTGGGGTGGTTGCAGTTACTGTGATTCTGACGGGGCTTTGGTGGGTTTCTTTGTTTTTGGTTGGGTTTCCTTGGAGAGGGTTTCGAAATGCCTATGTTCCAGCCCTCGAAACGGGAGGGGCTTGCTGGATATGAAGATGGGCAGGTTCTAGATCTAGATACTGCGGTCAAAGATGGGGTTTTGGGCGGTTTGGGCAGCGGCGGAGTCCCCGGGGGCGGAGCCGGGGAGAAACTGGATCTGAAGAAAATGATTGAGGAGCTGGATTTGTCTGAAGTGCCTTCCGTGTTCATTTGCCCGATTTCGCTCGAGCCGATGCAAGACCCAGTGACCCTGTGCACTGGCCAAACCTACGAGAGGTCCAACATCCTCAAATGGTTCAGCCTGGGGCACCTCACTTGCCCCACCACAATGCAAGAGCTGTGGGAAGATTCCGTCACTCCGAATAAGACCCTTTACCATCTGATACACACCTGGTTTTCCCATAAGTACTTGCTCATGAAGAAGAGATCCGAGGATGTGCAGGGTCGTGCGTCGGAGCTAGTCGAGACCTTGAAGAAGGTGAAGGGTCAAGCCAGAGTCCAGGCCCTGAAGGAGCTCAGACAAGTGGTGGCGTCTCATGCCACGGCCAGGAAGGCCGTCGTGGACGGGGGTGGGGTGGCAGTGGTCTCCGGCCTTTTGGGTCGGTTCACTTCCCACGCGGTGGGTTCCGAAGCTATTGCGATTCTTGTCAACTTGTCTCTTGATTCGGAATCGAGAACAAACCTTATGCAGCCCGCGAAGATCTCATTGGTGGTGGACATGCTAAATGAGGGGTCGATGGAGACGAAGATCAACTGTACCCGATTGATCGAAACGCTGATGGAGGAGAAGGATTTTCGATCAGAAATCGTCTCGAGCCATAGTTTGTTGGTGGGTTTAATGAGACTGGTGAAGGAGAAGAGGTATGCCAACGGAACTTTGCCTGGGCTTAGACTCCTCAGGACCATATGCTTGCACAAGCAAGTGCGGAGCTTGTTTGTGAGTGTTGGGGCTGTGCCCCAATTGGTCGATTTGCTGCCCAATTTGGATTCCGAATGCTTGGAATTAGCTCTTTTCATATTGGAAACGCTGTCCTCATTGCCGGAAGGACAATTGGCCCTTAAGGATTGCCAAAGCACGATCCCAAGTATGGTCAGATTGCTAATGAGAGTCTCTGAGATGTGTACGCAGTATGCATTGTCGATCCTGTGGGCTGTGTGCAGCCTCGCTCCCCAAGAATGCTCATCCGTTGCTGTCGATGCGGGCCTTGCTGCAAAGCTCCTCCTTGTGATCCAGAGCGGGTGTGATCCCGTCCTAAAGCAACGGTCGTCCGAACTTTTGAAGCTCTGTAGTCTGAATTATTCGGACACGATCTTCATTTCCAAGTGTAAGCTCACGAGAACGATTCAATAACCAGAAGATTGGGGAGAAAATTGTTTCCTTGATGTGATGATCGACACGACCAGATTTTCAGGGGCAAGAGGTGTAAAGGGTTGGGCACGTTCGACCTACTTCTAGTGGACTTCCAAGGTAATCGGGGTTTATTTGGAGGGAGAAACGAACGTGAACATCGCCTGTAAATATCAAGGGTGTCGTCTATACCCACAGTTTGATTTGATGGAAGTTGAAGGTTCATAAATTCAAAGATCGCCGCGCGCCATTGTTTCTTAATAAACCCCAGTCATGAAGAGCAGCGGATCCGCTCGCTCTGGGATGTAAACTAATAGCAGGGGTGGGGGTCATCTGTGAGAAAGTATGCTGCTGCTTTATTTTTCGGAAGGAAGGAAATTGCTTGTTCTGGAGGGAGGATAGATGATAGTTTTGCTTTGGTTGGTTGGCTGATTGGAGAGCTTAAATTTGCAAATTGTGGAACACTGTCAAGTGGGTTTGCTCTCAATCTTTTCAGCTTTCCTCCTGTCTCATAATTTTTTTTCCCCTTAAGATCTTGTTCATGCTGTCTCCATTTTTCTTCGGGAGGGTTTTTAGGCTTTTTCGACTTTCTTCTTCACAAGTGTGGAGAGACAGATAGGAGTCGCCAATGGCTTCCTTCCTTGTCCAGCTGCCTTATGTCCTTATTTAATGTGTATAATGAAATTTAACCAATTCAAATTCCCGCATCTCCCTATCTGCAACTTTCTCAGTCTTGGCTGCTGTCCATGTTGATTCTTGATGATGAATCGAATGTTTTCTCTGACCGCGGAAACGAGGGTTCGCTTCGGCTTCGATTGGCGTGTGCGTACCTGAGCGAGTTCAGTTTCGCTGTATCTGGCGGGGGGGCTGTTGCCGGGGAGGCGGGGTGAGTGGGTATGACTATTTGAGATGGAGACCTTCTTGATTGTCGTGGTGGTGCGTACTTTTCGGTAGTGAAGTTCAGTCTTTTGAGGGCAGATTTTTTTAGGACAAGATCCGTCCTTGTCTCTCGCTCGCTCAAAGAAAAAGACTGAAAGGAAGGGATTTTCGACCGACTCTCCTTCGGCTTTTGCTTGCACGCACGCGCACACGCCACAGCATTCAATTGCCGTGCCGATTTTCGCTTCAGAAAGGGAGAATATAAGGGGGGGAATATCCTCGGGGGATATTTTCCTCTATTTTCTCAAAATTATTATTTGATTTACCTCTAATCAGAACCACACGATGAAAGGTCTAAATTACCCTCCCTAGGCAAATCTTAGAACTCCCACTCAAATGACCTAGCCATCAATCGTAGGTCTCCGACGCAGCCCACGGCTTCTAGATTGATGCCGTGAAGGGCGGTCGTAAAGGTCATCGTCCCCATGCCTGCATCGCAACAAATATGCTCTGCTGTTGATAGTTGAACTTAAGCTTTAAATTCTCCAATTTTGGTGGTGATTCTCTAACTATTTGTTTGTCTAATCATTCCACGTTCGCGTACTTTTTTTTTTTTTTTTTGTCAAAGTGAGTTATATATCATTACCAATACAAGTTCAAAAAGCCCATGAGAGGGGCATCTTGACATAGTAGAGTCTAAAGGGGATGGGGCTGGCATAATGCCTATTACGAGGAAGGTTATGTCATCTTTGAACCTTAGCAATGCAATCTACAACCAAATTAGACAGCCTAGAACAATGGGCTAGAGTAACATGTGGGAGGGCCGAAAGGAGGGGTGCAATAGAAGGACTTCCCAGCGGGTTATCCATCTCAATATTATGCTCGCCCAAGTTTGTAGATCTAAAAGGTTCTAATGCATTAGTACTAGTATAATATTACCATTAGATATATATCTCTGTGAGATAATCTGAGCAATGATCCAATCTATTTATTAGCCCTTGCACGTTAATACCAACGTAAATGTTAAAGACACTACAACATTATAACAAATTTTATATTTAGTGATTTTAAAAGATTATTTTAGAAGTCAATCACTTTGGATGTGAACCTCATTTATTTAGACATATAGAGGAAGTTTGCCAAATCATTTTCGCCAGTAAATTTTTATGAATTCTAAGTACGTTATAACTGCCGCTATAGAGAAGGTCACAATATTTAGATTTGGGTGAATTTAGATTACATTTGCATGCCTTGTATTTTGGTCAAATTACACGCTAAATCTCTTCAAAGATCTCCCGCCTTGTCCCTTGCTAAGGCGTTTATCAACTTTTATCTTTTTATCTTTATTATTATTACTATTATTTTGGCTTGTGATGACTTCGTGGATCGAATGGGAAAGTAGTTCTCTTTGATAGAGAAAGCATGCACTGAATATGATTGATTTTCTGTAAGTTCTCGAGGTTCGAATTTTCTCTCCCTCGGTTGGCTTCTATAGATGCAATGTGATTGAATTGTGTGATTTTCACATGCTCTCTCATTTGATTATAAGTGGGGTTTCAATCACCTGCATCTCTGCATCCACAAAGCTCGTTTGCTTTTAGATCTTCACTTGAGTTGATAAAAAAAATTAAATTTATTGTATGATGGTCAATTTAGTTTCGAATTTTTCATATTGGCTAGATTTATTCTAAAACCTTTTGATGAATTTCCAACATAATCATTCCGACCTATTTTGGTAAAAAATTGCTGATGTAGAGGCTAGTCGGTACGATTGATGCTAACGATGATAATTTTGCGCTTTTTATTTAAAATTTTAAATTTTTAATTTTTTTCTATAATTTTCTTGATTTTTTTTTCTTTTTTATCTCCCATTGTTCATCTTCTCAAAATAGCCAGGAGTCGTCGGGCATAGGCGAGGGTCTACACGCCCTTGCTGAGCCATAGTGGAAAAGAATAGAAGTCAAAAAATTTATTAAAAAATTCAGAAAAACTTAGAAAATTTCAATAATTGTGCATGTCAATGTCACCCATACCATATAGTACGGCTTATCACATAAGATAGCCGATATCCACATTAATAATATTGATCCAAATGATTGCATCAAATAAAATCTTTAAAATGTTTTGGATCAAATTAGTCAAATAAAATTAAGGACTGAATTGACTATCGCATCGTAGGTTTAGGATTTTGTAGACAATTTTTCCAATAATTTGGCAATTGGACAAGGTACTCACGAAAGTGAAATTGTAGTTTTGTAGATCATGCGACCTTGGTATGTAGAGTAAAAACTTGATGTGCAAAGATTTTTCATGAAACAAAGGGAGTCTAATTTTCCAAGAAGAATATGAATTCTCACCTTGGCTCGCCCCATCAAGTGGTCGGTTTGGTCGTTGCCTCCTAAAGCAGACTTGTCGATTTCAAATTTCAAACAGATAATAACTCGTGTTCCCTTCTATTTCCATCATCTACACGATTTTTGAAGATACATAAGATACAAGACTGAATTCAATTTTATTGACCTCGATTCAGCAATGATAAATTGTTTCGTGTTTGAAATGGACTCCACAAGTTGATTTAAAATTTATAGATGTCGATCTTAAGAATGTGTCAAGTTTGCTCATCTCATATCCAACCTTCTCAACTTCATCGCGTTTCGGCCTTGGATTTTCTTTCCTTTTTCTGAATATACATCGTTCCTTTTCATATTTTTGCGCATTTGCAGGAAAACATGCTATGAGGAATATAAGCCAATCATGTTGAAATTATTTTCTTCAATTATCTTTTTGGGGGTTAAGTACAGCTTCAGCCCTACAAGGTCCAAAGTTCAAGGGATTGGTCCTTTCATTTTTAGTTTATGCAATCAAATCCTTCATCTTTCTTTTCGTGTGATGCACTCCTCTTAACTTTTCTTTTCTTCAATCACATTCTCCCAGTTTTTGGATTTCTGGAATCCTATGCTTCATTACTAGGTTTAACTAACTGTCAAGTTAGGGTTTCTTTTTCTTTTTCTCCTTTTCCCCACTTTATTCTTCACTAATTTGGCATCGCATTAGCATCGTGTGCCATTTTTCTGCTACATTAAACGCCGCATTCATTGATTAATTTGACAATATAGGAAAGTAGCCGACTAAAGGACTTGATTGCACAAATAGAGAAAGTTAGATGACTTAATTAAACCAAACTTAGAGGACTAAATTGTAACAATCAAGAAAAGGGACTTGGTCGAAGAAAATGAAAATTAGAGAACCAAATCCCATAAATATTTTTACCAAAAAAAAAAATCTCATAAATATCGAAATTTAGGGATTAAATCTGTACTTTTTGATAAAAGCAGGGCCAAGAGGCCCAATTGCTTTGAATGGGCTTTTCTTGGTTGGATCGCTCAAACTTTTATGTTGGCAATGGAAAATCGATTCAATTATTTGGTACATCCTTTAAAGGGTCGACATGGAATGAATATCAACTTGTCCAGTTAACTAATAAATTAACCTTTTTGATGCTTTGAAAAGTGACTTAACTATATGCTTTTCATCTTATTTTAATGAAACAGATCTCCTTGCGATTCGGTAGAAAAAGAAGTATTCGATTTGAAGTGCACTTTTTAAAAATATAATTAGTGAAGTAAAATGTTTTGATAAGAATGATCAAAACTAGACTTCAAGCAATCGACTTGATGGCCGAAGCAGGTGGACTCATGACAGACGGGTCAAATCACAATTCGCATCCAAAATGGGGTCTCAAAAGCATATCGATGGTCTGCCAAGCACGACATCGTATTCATACGACACATTGAAAGCCCGTCTTGTCTCGGTCGGGCTCATTAAGGAGACGACGGGATGGGCCCGATTTATGTGGCCCGACAATTGGACAGCCCCACTAAAATTTCAAAATGATGTCCCGACCCTTAATGTGCAAAATACGAAAACATACTTCATTTAATAAGTGAAAATTCGATTTTTGAAATCGTATCGTATTTTACCTCAAAATCTATTAAAACTAGGTTGGGCTCATAATAAAATGATCAGGCTTCGTCATCTGAGCCAGCAAATATTTTACATATTTGGACCAATAGTTGAACTGAAATAATTAAGTTGATTTGGTTTGATTCAGGTGCCGAGAGAAACCGTGAACCTTATAAGGCCGAATAGCACCAAGCTGAAAAAGAGAAGTCACTGAAAAAACACACCTCGCGAGCAAAATAAAACCCTCCTCTCATTGTTGATTGCACAATGCACAAGCGTCGTCCTCAACTTCCCCGTCTCTGAGGTCACGATTGTCTTCATTCGTGAGTTTCTCTCTCTCTCTCTCTCTCTCAATTGACGAACAAAGGCAAGTTGATTGACAATTACAGGGTCTTCCACTTCACTTACCTAAGAGGTTAGGCTGAAAGTGAACCTATCGATTCACCGGCACTAATAGCATTTCCTCCTATCCTAGGATACCTACCAGCAAGAGCAGATCCTGTTCCATATGCGGGGCCGAGTAGTGGTAAGTGAAGTAAATTCAAGAAGTCACTCGCTCTTACTCTCCGCCATATGGAGCTTCTCTCCGAGTGCTCTTGGGGCCTCGGCACAACACCTGTGCCGATCGAGTGAAAGAGAGGGCTCTGGCGGCAAATTGGGCAAGAAATCGAGAGGCCACGGGGGAGGAGTTGAAGTGCCGCAGGACTTGGCCATGGTGGGTCGCCGGGGGCTACGAAAGAGACAAGAAATGGAGTTCTCCGGTTATGCATGGGGTTGAAGTGATGGGATCATTTTTGTTAATTGTTTGGATTGATTGCAATATTGAAAGTTTTTTGGTGGATTTGATTTGTGTTTGTTGATCGGCAAGGTCACATCTTTCAGCTCGAAGTGAAGGTCCATGATGTCTATTGATTGGTGAATCTCAAAATGACATGAAAATTGACCAACAAACAACGGGAAAAGTGCAAAAAAAGTCCTAAACATTTTGTGTTTATGCCAAAAAAAAAGTCATAAACCTTTTTTTTAGTGCCAATTTAATTATAAATCTTTTTATTTAGTGCCGATTTAGTCATTTTTAGTCAATTTTGACCGGATTTTGCTGATTGGACGCCGACCAGTTGACGTGGTCTAATCGGTATTGGCGTGGACAATTTTTAATAATATTTTAATAATTTTGAATTTTTTTGAATTCTTTTTTTTTTCTTTATTCTCATTTTTCATTTTTCATTTTTTTTTTTTTTCATTTTTCATTTTTTTTTCTTCTTTCCTCCTCCCTTTGGCCGTTGGCCGGACCACGGCAACCGGCCAGGCCTTGCCGGCCACCTCGCCAGTGGCCGCGAGGGCGGCCTCGTCGGCGCCGCCCAAGCCACGATTTAGCGAGGTCGAGCCTCGCCGGCCATGGGCGGGCACATCTCCCCTCGGCATTGGAGCCGCATGCAGAGGATCTCATCTCCCTTACATTGCATCTCCCCTCGGCGTTGGAGCTAGCTCGGCAGGAGGCCACCTCGTCGAATCGCGACCTGGGCGTGTGGCATCCCAAAAAAAACTCATGGCCATGTGTTTTATAAGTAGGAGTTTATTGAATTATGATTTCAAGATTTATGGCCAAGTGAATAAGAATGATCTGGTATTTATATAAATGGATAATTATTTTTTTGTTGGGAAATGCATCCTATGTCCCCATGAGACCAAGGATTTTATTTGATGAGGAAATTATGTTTTTCGCCATGAATTTTATAAGTTGGATTTTATTAAACTATGTTACAAAGTATTATGGCCATTTAAATTTGTAATTTGGTACCTTGTCTAAGTGGAATTAAGATGGATTACCAAAAATAAATATGGGCCATTTAAGTTTGGACCTTAGGCCCAAGTGTGTTGGGTCTAAAGTTGGCCAAGAGGCCTGGCCCATAGAGCCCATGGGATGGTCGACGCATGGAAGGGGGGGGAGAAGCCAAATGGCCTCCTCCAAGTGTCTTCAGCAAGGGAGACACTTGTCTCCTTTTTGGGGACAAGTGTCCCCCATGCAAAATGTGGATGCATGCAAGCTTTCTTTTCAACCAAAAGGAAAAAGGGGGAAGGGGGTGGTCGGTCTAGGTGCCGAGATAGAGGAGAGGAAGAGAGAAAGAGAGGAAGAGAGGAAGAGGAGACGCCATCGAGCCCGCCTAGTTCCGCCGTCGTTCTTGCTGTGTTTCCTTCGAATTTGAGGCAAGTGAAGTCCTAAAACCTACTCTTTGCATTGCTGTGTGTATGTGTAGTAGATGGAAAGTCTTGGTTGTGGTAGATGGGATGAAATTTCGGAGCTTTGGAGAGAGATTCGTTGGCCATGCATGCTGTTTCTGGAAAGACCAGTCCGACCATCCATGAGTTTGTGTGCTGCATGTGACTTTTTAGTCGGAATATTGCTTTAATTTCTTCATGAAAGTTGTAGATAACACCTTGAAGAACAACATACTAAAATTTGAGGCAAAACTAACAAGAAATGGTTAGTGAAATGATTTTTCTTTGGAGAGACTAGATCTGGAATTCGTCGTGATGACCTTCAGTGGTTTCGTGGTCTGTAAAGTAACCTTCTTGTCGAAATTTCACTTCAATTTCTTAACAAAAGTTGTAAAGGACATCCTGAGGTTTAACATATCAAAAATTTAGAGGAAACAAACAAGAATAGGTAGGTGAAATCGTGGTCCTTTGGAGATGGTTAGATCTGGAAATTTCGGTACTAGGAACAGAGATTTTAACCGACCATATTTAATTATCTAGGATGAATTTGACTTCTATATCTTCATGAAGTATCTACCTTATGGTCTTTTCTATCACATATTCGAATTTCATAAATTTTTAGGTTCATTTGGGTATTTAATCGGAAATTTTTCTAAAACTGTGCAATCTGATGTGTTCGAACTTTGTAAGTTGCAATGCGTGGACTATATCGTTTTGGTATGAGGTTCTTTTGGAAAAGTGTTCTGCATGAAATATCTCTCTTCATGTCTTCCCTACAACATATTCGAATATTGTAATTTTTGAAGTTCATTTGCCTATTTAACCAAAAATGTTTCAAAAAACTGTGCAAGTTGAACTGTTAGAATAGTAGTGCTGTGATGCATGGTCTGTACCAAATTATATGGGAATCTTTTAGTGTAGTGTTCTTCATGAAATATCTGCCTTTATGTCTTGACTATGACATGTTCGAATTTAATAATTTTTTAATGTCATTTGGGTATTTAGTTAAAATATTTTCTAAAACTGTGCAAGCTGGATTGGGCGAATTTCAAAAGCTGTAATGCATGGACTATTCTGTTTTGTATGAAATTCTGGTGGTGTTGTGTTCTTCATGAGATATCTGCCTTTAGGTCTCGTCTATAATGTGCCAAGTTTTCAGAATTTATTAATGTCATTTACTAATTTTTCTGGAGTTTTAATTAGAGGAATGCATTCTGATTTATTCGAAAAACTGATGTGTTTTGAAAAATAAATGAAATTCTCCATGTGATGAAATACTTTGAGTGGTTGATTGTGCTGCATATGTGATGGCATATGGCATGTTAATTGGCATGAAAATTTGGTTGAGATCCTTGATATTGTTGCATCAAATGCCATGTTGAAATTGAGATACATGTATAAATGAGAATTGAGATGGTACCAAGACCGTCGGAGGTGTGAGCCGACGATGCCCTAGGAGTGTCGAGATGCCCGGAATGTGAGGGTGCTGGATGCCCGGTTCTATTATGATACATGCCCGAATGTCCTCGGGAGTTTTGAGATGCCCGGTGGTATACGGTATGTAATTCCAGGGAGAGTGCCTGGTGGTATGGCGGTACGTAATTCCGGAAGCCTCGGAGGTGTGTGCCGAGGGGATACCTCGTGATGCCATTTGGGATAAGAGATGCTCGGAATGTGGGGGTGCCGGATGCCCGGTTGTATTTTGAATACATGCCCAGAGGTTCCTTGTGATGCTAGGATTGGGTGCGGGCGATAAATTGTGGGATGCAAACATTGATCCCTGGAAAGAAAAACTGATGAGATCATTTTGAAAGATAAGAATTGAAAATGAATCATGTCCATGGGTGTATGCATATGGCATGATGCATGATTTGCTTATGAAAGTAAATTAATGCTATTTGATATTGAAAATGAGATCAAGAAGGCATGAATGGATCTCATGGTGATGTATGCTTGATAGCATGGATGGTATGAATCATGGTGGTATATGCACGATGGCATGGTGAGATATGCACAACTGCATGGAGGTATGTGCACATATGGCATTGTGATATATGCATGAATGCTTGATGATGAGTGCATGGTGGTATATACACATATGGCATGGTGATATATGCATGAATGCTTGATGATGAGTGCATGATGATATATGCACATATGGTATGATGACATATGCATGGCTGTAAGGTAAGTTATGCTTGAATGCATAAATGATATGTGCTTTGTTATGATGCCTTGATTGTTCTGTTTGACGCAATGAGTAGTTTGGTGGATCTTTACTGCTGAGTAGTTGTACTCACCCTTTTTGGGGATTAACATTTCAAACTAGATAAGATTCATTTACTGCCACTGCCACCAGTAAATGGATCAAGGGGTTAGATATGACCGCGAGGAGGAGGATAGCAAAGGAATGAACTTTTGGACGCCAACACTGATCGATGGACTTTAAGTATACGACTGTTGGAGGAGATGTCGGTTATCTTTTGAAGTATAGCCAAGTATAGAAAACCGTGGCATTTTGATGTACCGACTAAAGATGTCCACCTACTTTATGTAAATAAAAGTGTTCGGCTTTAACTTATATAAGATGTTTAGTTGGTGTGCACTATTTTCTGAATATAGGAAAGGGAGTTCTTGGATTTGCTTCCGCTATATGAATTGCGCAATGGACCGATCAAAAATAAAATAAAATGTAAACCCCAAGATTGTATGGACCCGCTGCAATTGAAATGGTATCAGAGTAACATGTTATTAGGGAAAGTGAAAGGTAAGCGAACTGTGGTGACCCTAACGGATTGAGGGTTGTTGAGGGGTGCCATAGGGCGAGCCTCGCCAGCCCGACGACAGGCTGCCTCACGCCGGATTTGGCGAGGGTCAAGCCTCGCCCATGGCCGGTAAGGCTCGACCTTGCCGAATCGTGGCTTGGGCGGCGCCGGCGAGGCTGCCCTCGCGGCCACTAGCAAGGTGGTTGGCGAGCCTTGTCGGCCGTCACCTAGTCGGTTGCCGTGGTCCGGCCAGCGGCCGGAGGGAGGAGGAGAGAAGAAAAAAATAAAAAATAAAAAATAAAAAATAAAAAATGAAAAAAAAAAAAAAAATGAAAAGAGAATAAAGAAAAATAATAAAAAAATTCAAAAATATTAAAATACTATTAAAAATTGTCAACGTCAACACCGATTAGGCCACGTCAGCCGGTCAGCGTTTAGTCAGCAAAATCCGGCCAAAATTGGCTGGAAAGGATTGAATCGACATTAAATAAAAAGGTTTAGGACTTTTTTTGCACAAACACAAAAGGTTTAGAACTTTTTGGCACTTTTCCTAACAAACAACATAAGAAGAAACAAAGAAGAGGAAGAAGCAGACCCCTTAACCCTAGCCGAACCACACTTTATGGTGGGATTTATTTCGGTTCGGGTCAGACATAAACCCGCGTCGAACTGTTTGTGGTTGGTTTGAGTTTTGCCGATACCTGGCTGAACAAACCCATTGACAGTTGCCACATAGGCGAGAAATTTTAGAGGCCCTTTAAGTCGCGCAAGCGTTTTTTTCCCCCTAAAGTCTAAGTGCAAGGGTATTGGTAAGGATAACTTTTTAGCACAAGTTTACCCAAATATTTGACAAAACAAAGCTCCGTTCCAAACCAAAAAAGATCCTGCTTCTCATTCGGCTCAAAAGCTCTCTACCGTTGATAACAATATCTACGCCCAACCACATTGTGACGGAATTGGCTCCTCTTTCTGTGTGTTGTGTGTGTGTGTGTATATATATAGAGAGAGATATTTTGTGTATGTGCTGATTATGGGCCGAGTTTAATTCCGTTTGATTTAAAATCAGCATTAGTTTCATGTTTTTGGACACTTGGAGTTTTTGTGGGAGCTTAGAGATTTAGATGAACAATCGAAGGACAAGAGAAGACACAACTGTTTTAAAACTCAGACAAGCCATGCTACTAGGTAGGCACCCGGCCAAAGGTCGAATGGATATTCGGCAAACATTTAGAGCCAAAATGTGGTGACTAGCATAGTGTCCGAGTGTTCAGACCTACTATAGCTGGGATATAGGGCCCATGATGAGGACTTGATCTATATGTGTTTTAAAACCTATTTTATGATTATTTATGTGTAACTTGTGATAACTGGAGAGAGCTTCTGAGGGTCATCACCTAAGAGATTTGAGAGCGTGAGAATACTCATCTTTTGAAATTGATTTTTACGGGACCAGGTATTATTTAGGATTTGAAAGTACTTGAGAGTTGAGTATTTAAATGATTTTATTATTTTCTTTGTTGGATATAGTGGAACCATCTCATGGATCTCTCCTCATGAAATAGACAAATAGCCAAATCATGAATATCGGTCATGTTCAGGTTATTTTTTAGGGATAAGTGTATTAAAAATCCTAAATTTTGTCATAAAAATGCAATTAAGTTCTAAAATTTTCAAATAGTACAATTAAGTCCTAAAACTTGTCACAAAGTGCAATTAAGTTCTAAAACTTTCAAAAAGTGCAATCAAGTTCTAAAACTTGTCAAAGTGGTTCAATCTAAGTCCTTCCATTCATTGCACTTTTTGAAAGTTTTAGGATTCGGTTGCACTTTCAAGATAAGTTTTAGGACTTTATTGAACATTTTGAAATTTTGAGGACTTGATTGAATTTTTGTGATAAGTTTTAAGACTTAATTGTACTTTTTGAAAATATTAGGACTCAATTACATTTTCATAATAAGTTTTAGGACTTCTAATGCACTTATCCATATTTTTTATTGTTTGATTCATCTCGTTTGTTCGCATTTTCGCTTTAGTCGTAGGAAACTAGTGTTAGAGCCTAGGGTTCTTGTTGACTAGTTATTCTGTCCGTCTATAATTATCGCTATGCCTTCCACGTGGAGAAATTGACAGGTAAAAACAATTGTTGGAGGCAGAAGATGGCTTTAACAATGGAGGGAGGTGATGAATTTCCCGAGGGTGTGAAAGCGGAAATCTTCTTAATATTTTGAAAAAGCATAGGACTATAATTCTGTTGAATTTAGGAGACGATGTTTTGGTTGAAGTGGCGTACGAGACGAGGGCAGGTGCAGCTTAGGCGATACTTGAATCTCTATGGATGAGAAGGATTATGATCAATGGCAGGCTATAATGCAGCTTTGTTCTTTGCCAATTCTTATTAGTACTTTTGCGATTCCCTAATGAGAAGGACTGAGACAATATCTATAGAGGTAATAAAGTCTGCACTGTTCTTGAAAGAATGACAGAAGAAATTGTAGGGCAACGATAACAGAAGTGGCACTGGGATCTGATGGTCATCGTTCGGAACTTAGAAAGGTGTTTTAGCAGCATAGGCAAGTCTAGATCAAAATTTAGAGTGCGGAGAAAGCCGTTGAGATGTCACGACTTTCCGAAAGAGGGGCACATTGCTAGGAACTTCCCAGAGCAAAAAGAAAAAGCAGAGAGATTGGAGTGTGACGCAAACATTGCATAAATCTAATGTGAGGAGCCGGACTATGTTCTATTTGAAAATTGATAAGCAAACAAAGAAAAAAAAAACCAAGAAGAGGAAGAAACGGATCCCTTAACGAGCCGAACCGAATCGAGCCGTACTTTTAGGGTCGGGTTTTAGTCTCAAGGTAGAGAGAAACACATCTTCGCAGTTGCTACAAAGGTTGAGGAACTTCAGAGGTCCTTTGTGTCACGCAACGGTGATTTTAGCACACGTCAACCCAACTAGAAACGAAAAGCCAACTAAGCCAACTTCAAATTATATGGAGTATTATCAATGTAATAATATATATATATATATATATATATATATATATATATTATTTTCTAAATCATTCATTTTCTAAGAAAAAAATGAAGCCTTAGTTTTAAACCAAATGGTAATTTATTAATGATTTATGCTATTTTCACCCTCTAAATTGCTATAACACTCCCTTACTAATTGAGTTAACGAAAAATAATCTCAAGAGAACCCATTAAATGGAAAGAGTAAAATTCGCTATATATTGAAATGCAAAACCACACACCGTCATTACAATACAAGACTGTCTATATTATTCAAAAGAATGATTTTTTATTCCACCACTTTATGTTATTTTCCATTCGTTCTCGTATAAACTTCATTTCACCTCTTCTACTTATTAATGTGCTTAGGCTGATTTCTATAAACGACGTTTTGTAAGGAGTATGAACCTTGCTTGCAATAAACATGTCTTAAATACATACCTTGTATTCATAAAAAGTTCACGAATTTAAACCAAGCGTCAGATGTTGCGAGAAGTAACCAGAAGTTGAATTTTATGGAGACACTGTTAACAAATGTACTTTATTAGCGTTCTTTTTTTATTTTTAGTATCCGATCATTAAATTTATTAAAATACTCAAAACTTGGATGATTCTTATTAAAAAATAAATAAATAACGAACATATAAACAATCTCCGATTTGAGCATGAAAAAAGAAGAACAATAATCTAGAAACGGTTGATAAAAATCATTAGATTGATTGATATACATTAAATATGTATATTTTTCCCTTTTTCATTAAATCTTACTGCTAATGAGCTCTCAATGAGGATACTTTAGACCATTTAAATTTTAGGGTGTGCCCCAAAGCTATTTAAGGGTTGAAAATATGGTGAGCCTTTTGTATTAAATATACCATTCTATTCGTTTTGACTTTGAACGGGCTGTTTATTTTCTTTTCTTGGTTCTTAATAAGGTTATTGATAATTCTACTGCTCTTGACTTCGAACATTAAGTTCTAGTGTTTCCTAGCATCGGAGACCGAAGTTTTTATATGTCTTCTAAATTTCTGGGCTTGTTCCTTGAATCTGATGGGGGTATGATTATCCATATTGTTTGCTTGACCCCCGATGATTATTTTCTAGCCATTAACAATAAAAAATAAAGAAAAAAAGCAAAGGAAGATTGATCACAACACATGATAGTTGATAAAGCTGGTAGGGATGTAATTACATTTGTGTTGGTCAAAATTCAAAGTCATTCGAAGAGTGATCATTTGTGAATTACGCTACTACAAGTCAAAGTCATTCAAAGTAATTCGAATAGGGATGTATTATAAAAAAAATAATCTGAAACCTATAACAATTATACCAATTAAGTTCTAAACATTTCTTTTTGTCAATTCAATTAAACTTTTTGTATTGTGTCAATTCAGTCCATCCGGCCAACTATGGCCACCTAATGCCAACATGGATGCCCGCCAATGTCAGTCATTGTTGACATGAATAATTTTTTAATAATTTTTTATTTTTTTGAATTATATATTTATTATTTATTTCTTCCTTCTTCTTTTTTTTTTTTTCCCTAAGTTTCTGGTGAGGCTCTAATGAGGGCCTCGAAACCCTTGCCTAGCCTCACCCATCCCTCATTGGCAATCTTCACTAGCCACGGGTGAAGGTGCCCTTGCTTGCAGTTGGCGAGGCCATGGCCGCCTTCGCCCGCGGCTCCCGAGCCTTGCACCCATATCGCGATGTTGGAGTTGTCAAAAGTCTCGCATACGATTCTCTCTCTTTATGAAAAGTCTTGCATCTAAAAGTCATAGGTTGCAACCCTCGCTTGCCACTTTGGGAAAACCACTTTGGGAAAACAAGAAGAAGAAAAAATGAAGAAAAAAAGAAAAGGGAAAAAAGAAAAGAAAAGAAAAGAAAATAAAGGAATAAAAAAACAAAATATTATTAAAAAATTATTAACGCTAGCAACAATTGGCATCAATTGGTCAAAATTGGCTGAATGGACTGAATTGGCATAAATATAAAATATTTAGAACTGAATTGACATAATTATAATAGATTTATAATTTTTTTGATAATGTTCTTGAATTTATAGATCAATGTAATCAATTTTAAGGAGTACGTGTGCAAGTGTGACTAGAGGTGTGTTAGATATTGGGTTTTGAATTTGGGCCGTCTATGATGGCTTTACCCAAACCCACCATAATCTTTAAATGTTCCTCGGAGGGAACAGTTAAAAATAAAAAAAAATAAAAAAAAACTTATCTTCTAAAACATGTACACATTGTGCCCGTGTGATTGTGGGGTTTGATAAAGAGAAACCAAGATTCTCCAATGTAAATTGCAAGAATTTGAAAGATTAGAAGGCATATTGGATGTGGAAGCACAAGTGTTTTTCCGAGTACGTGATTTCTCTTACAATTGGCATCCACAATACAAGTATTATATGGAGTAATCTTTTTCTTTGGATTTAAGGTATGTTTCTAGAAAAAATTGTAATTAGAGTTGTCCCAAACCTGATATTTAATATGATATGGTATGGAGCACTTATATATCCTAATTAATCGATAACACATTATTATAAACTTTTGAAAAAAAAAGTCTTCCTTGAAATGTTAATGGTTTCGGATTTGAACTCCTTTTTTTGGCAATATCTTCAACTTGAATGCATTGAATTTCTGCTGCGCCTCCCAAAACTAGTCTAAATGATGCAAATCTTTCAAACAAAGCTACTTTTATATTATTCCAAAAGTTTGCACCAACAAGTAATGAGGCCAATTAACAAAAAAATACACCACATTTTCCCATATTTGGAATTTAACACCAACCGCTGAACGTTAAAAGACTCGCACTACCTTTTTTCCAGTGCTCAAATTCAATATGACTTTTGAAAAGTCTAAAGAATTACACAACCTTATCCTATTAGTACAAATTTAACATCAAGTTAATATTCCGTCTATTCTCGCTATCATATCTCTCTCTCTCTGGATTTAAAATTTGCATGGTATATGCCGTCTCATGTATGCTACTTTTATAAGAAATTCCATTTAGATAAGAACAAGTTATTAAGATATATTTTAGATACAAAAGTCAAAAAGCAAGAATACCTCCAAAAAATGGAATTGGATCTGAATTCTAAACTTCATCTCCTATTGTAAGTGCGATACCTAGCCAAAGCACAAAAGATTCTCCTTTTATGTGGAAAAGACCCATGTCGATAAATATAGCTTTACTCCGAGGGTTCCCGTAAGGCTTGAGCTCATGGCCACAAGAAAATGAGTAAGCTCCCTCACTATCTAGGCCAAACCTTGCTCGGTTCATTATTTTAGAATTAAATATATCATTTCTAAATTTGCGTGTGTGAATACTAGCAATTTTGCATGCGTAGAGACTCTAATTGAAATAAGATTATTGTTATGATGATGTTGTCTGACATAATCCAAAACAAAGAAGCACTATTGAGTAAATAATGCAGAAGTGCAACAAGTGTAGATAATAAAAACTAGTGAAAGAGAGTGTTGCACGACTTCTGAAGAAATTGCACCCGTTGGTCCTGAAGCTTGGCAATAATTACAGTTTAGTTCCCTAAAATTTAAAAACAAAAGTTTTTCATAAATAAACTTCAGCATTGTGTAGCTTATACATAGTTATTTGTATATAGATTATGAATAGTTACTAATTAGTATTTGTCACAAAATGATACTAATCAAAGTCACATGTTAATAACCAAACTTTGAACAGTCACATTTTTTTAATACCCAGACTTCATTGCATCGACTGAAAGAATCAATTGCTGATGTTGGCCTAAAAAACGAGACAAACAAAAGTGGAAAAGTATACTAAAAATTCAAAACATTGTGTGAGGCGATTAATTTAGTGCCACAATATTTCAATCACTCATTCGAGTTTCTTATCTTTGAAAAATTCTTGTTCATTTAAGTTACATCAATCACTTCCTCGCTAGAAAAGATAATGTGGGATTTTATATTAAAAAAACATTTAAAGACATTTTTATTAATAAAATAATGCCATATGCTGTGCAACTGGTGAAGGACAACGGAATTCAAACCGAAGCTAGTCCCAACTCAAAATGATCGCAATTTTAGTGATCGAAATTTGCTGGCTTTATTGAAAGCTAAGGAACTTGATTTAGTTATTAAAAATCGCGGTACCAAATTGAGCACTGTATGAAAAAATAGTGGAAGAAATAATAGAAAATAAACTATTTATGTAAACATCTTATTCTCATTCTTCCATTTGCTAATTGGCAATTGCTCATAGTTGAAGATAGTGGAAGCTCATCTTGATCATATATAATGTTGCTATTAATTAGGGCAATCATCTTTATCCACTTTCGTCACAAAAGTAGGAGATCACTATTTCTCACGCTTTAAATGATTTGTTTGTTATGAAGAATTTACTTGTTAAAAGCTCGTGTCATGGACCTTATCGTATTGATAGATATTGATTACTTTGAGACATGATATTTTTGCTTTCTCATTCTCCTTTGAAAGAGGATAAGATTTATACAAAATATGTTTTTTGTGAGATTTTGTGGAACCCTTCTTAAAGAAGATACTATTTGTACAAAAGATGCTTTTTGTAAGATCACTATTGACTATGCTAAAAAATTAAGTTTTAGATGAAGCATGGTTTAGTATTTAAATATTTTGATGTATTGTGTAAAATTATAACACTCATTTTCATGCTTAGTCTAGTTTTTTTTTTTTTTTTTGCCTATACTAAGGGTGGAAATTTAATTGAACTTAGGTCCTCAGCTCTTATCCATGTGAGATCTTATAGAACCATTACCAACTATTCGAAAAGTTTAAGTTATTAGATGATGTCATGATTTATTATTTAAATATTCTAATACTTTTCAATAGATGTAATCAAGAATCCTAGACTTCGATCAATTGAATGGATAAATGGGAGGACATTGGTTAAGTAGATGAGAGGCATTGCGACCCATGAACACACAAACATTTCTCCAAATATTATGAGTGCCTCTAAAAATTTAGTTTATGTAGAAGTGTTTGTAAAGGATACACACATCACAGGGAGAAAAATTGCATCACAAGTTCAAAATCGACCAAAAATAAAATTACTCTCTTTCAAGTTGTATTTTGACTTAATTTTTTTTTTTTTTACAACATTTGATCTAAAGGCCATTTCAAAATCATTCATGCATTTATTTAAGTGATTTGGCATACTTAGGCAAAAATTGCCATTTTTAGCCCTAATTGAGGGTCCCAATTAGTCTTAATGGTTTAAAAATCAACTCATTTTCTTAAACTAAATCCAAATAAATCTAGGGTTAGTTTTGGCATATTCACATTGGAAATATTCAATTTGCTGGATTTAGCTTACTTGAACTCTGAAAGTTAGGCTAATGAACTTCAATTGGTGTAATTTAAGTTGACCAATTCTAGACTAAGGTTTATTTGATGAGTTGAGGTTTGATTTTATTAACAACCCTCAAATGAATTTTGACATAAAGTTAGTGCCATCATTATATTGTCAATTTGAATACATTAGGCCATCATAAACATGGATAATTGAACTAATCGATATATTGTTGTATAAAGTTAATTTCGATTAATTTGATTTTTAGGGATAGGATTTGCACAAATTATGCTAATCAGCTAGTAATTCCAAATTCGAGTACCTATTGAGTCTAAGCATGATTTTTAATATTCTTGGGGTGATTAAATCAATTAAAATCAATTGAGATGATTTTGAAAGTTTTGATAGGTTTGATTTCAACGATTTTGGACCATTTCTCTTCAAATTAACCCATTGTCATTCTAATCAGATAGGAATTCTTTACAATTAGGTGCTTATAATTGCATAAAAATTTTAAAAGATTCGACCAAAACCAGCTTAAACCGATCAAATTGATTAGAACCGGCTTGGACTAGTTTGACTGGCTTGACTAGCTTCCGATGGATTCGACCATTTTCCAGTAATGCTCTAATGGCCGGCGACCACTCTTGGCTTGCCTAAGACTCAGCCGACTTCCCCATGCCCCTCTTGCACAAAAATTAAGGAACGACCCTTAATAAAATTACTAAATTGCTCTTAGGTACCATGTCACTAGTCCTAGTCATTAGGGTTAAAACAATTAAGAGTAGGGGTGTGCAACCGAACCAGGTAAACTCAGTTCCTGGACCAGCCCGCTCGGAAAATAAGGTCGGGAACCCGTTCCGGTTGAAACCGGTTCCCAAAATTCAGAACCGGTTTGAACCGGTTCGGGAACCAGTTCTGAGAGATTACCCACCCGGGAACCGGATCGACCGGATCGGTTTGGGAACCGGTTTGTAAGCCAACCAAAAAGTCCAAAACCCTAATATGTTCCCCTGTTTCTATCTTTACCTCACACATCTGCAGACTTCTTCACAGCGTTTTCCTTCGTCACGCCATCGCCAGCTCCCCATCGTGCCATCGCCCGTCACACCATGGCTAAATCCAGCTCCTCGTCGCGCTGCTTCCTCATCTGCGTTCATATGCTTCCTCGTCGCGCCATCGCCAGCTCGCCCCTATTGCTAAGCCCCTCGCCGGCAAGAAGCTCGGCAAGCGCACCCTCAAGCTCGTCCGTAGAGGTAATGCCCCATCAAACCCTTAATCGTTGTCTTGTGTTAACATGCGTTCTTGCTCCCTTTCTCCTTTCCGTTGGTTGGTGAGTTGATGATGAGTTTTGGGTACGTGATTCGTCGGATATACAGTGACTGACGGTCTCGGCTCTTTATGAAACCTATTCGATGAAACTTTAGCTGGAACTAGATGCATTGAAATGCTGGTTCTCTTTGTCGATGAGCAGGATATTCACTGCGAATGGAAAGCGTGAGGGGGTGGGGTGGGCTTAAATGGGTGTGCTGCGTGTTTGTGGTTCGATTGAAATTTCTTTGGGCTGACTATTGGCATGTCCTTGTGGTTCTTCTTGATTGGTAGTTGTTGAAGACATGCTTGAAAAGAGGAGTGAAGGAGGTTGTTAAAAGCATCCGGCATTGTCACAAAGGGTACGAATTTATCCTCTTTTTCTAGTTTGGGCACAAATGTCAGTCGATGTAAGGTCGAATGAAATCTCTGTAGTTGCTTGGAACCACGTCTTTTGTTCTGCATAGCATTGGCTGGGGAATGTTTGGGTTGTTGTTGAGCCCAGTTATTCAAAAAGAGTTTTGATTCACTAGGAAAACTAATATGTTTTTGTAAAATCCTAATGTTATATAATTTGTTTTTAGTTTTCAGTCAACGGATCAAGACAAAGACATATCAATGGAAGTGGAGGGACATAATGAAATGAGTCTGCTCATGGAATTGCCATTCCATGGAGCTGATGAAGTGGAATCTGCAACCATGGGCGCGACAAACAAGGTGAGGGTACCTAACTCTCATCCTCCTTCGGGTAAAAAGCGAGCTAATCAATCAGAGACTTGGGATAATTTTTTGAGAATTATAGATGAGAAAACACAGAAAACAGTTAAGGTGAAGTGCATTCATTGCGGGATGGATTATGCGTATAATGTTGATCATGGAACCTCTACTATGTGTAAGCACTTGAGAAAGTGCAAAAAGTATCCTCATGCATATAAAAATCAAATGTTGTTTGCATCATGTGATAAAGATGTGGTTGGCAAGGTAGGGGAAAATACTACTAGTGGTGGTAGTGTCTTAACGACATGAAAGTTTGATTAAGAACGTTGTAGGCATATATTTGCTCGAATGGTTATTATTGATGAACAACCATTTTCCATGGTTCCTCATCTTCACTGAACTCAAAAGGATAACTGGTATTGTCATAATCTTCCACTTCATATGGGCAGCTTCTCTTTGCCAACAATCTACTGCTCTAATAACAATTTGTTGCATCTGATAACAATAATGATCTTTTTGGTACTTCTAACCATATTGGCAATTTTTACTCTATTAAGCCATTCGTCTTCATGTCTCTATTAAGCTATTCGTCATCATGTCCTACCAAGCTTTACCAAACATTATGATTGTATGCTTATTCACCATCACTAGGTGAATTCAACTGTTCACCCGATCTTTGTACCTCCAAGCATCATAAATGGTCTCGTTCTTCTCAGCTTGTTAACCCTTAATCAAGGTTCTTTAAGATGTTTCCCTTATTTGAAAATCCTTCTAGCTTGTAGACATCTTCATCGCTCAATACCTAATTCACTATAGATATTGGTAGATTAATTTTGATAGTAGCAAAGCACTCCACGTATTAGGGGTGAGCACGGTTCCCGGGAACCGGAGAACCGAACCGGAGGTTCCGGTTCGGTTCCCGGTTCTTAAAGGACCGGTTCCGGTTCCCGGTTCCATTTTTCCAGGAACCGGAACCGGAACCTGTCGCAGAACCGGTTTTGGAACTGGTTAGGGTTCCAAAAGGAACCCCTCTCCCCTGAGACTCCCGACCCTTTCACTTTCAGTTTTTCAGAGTCTCGCCGGACACCGCTTCGAGTCTCGCCACCGGACGCCGCTCGCCCTCAAGGCCACCGCCGCCGGACTCCGCTGTACGCCAGTCGCCGACGTCACTCGCGCGAACCCTCGCCGCTCGACACCCGTCGCTGCCGTGCTCTGCCTCGACGCCCGTCGCCGACTACCCGACACAGGCAGATCTGAGCCGAGCTCGTCTCCACTCGCGACCCACCGCCTCGCTCACGCCAGAAGCCCCGATGAGCAGAAGCCCCGACGACGCCGATTCTGCTGTCTTCGCTCGTGACCCACCGCCTTTGGTCACTAGGTCTCCAATTCTGACCCACGACACCGCTGCTGTTGTCTCTGCCTCTGCTCCGACGACCCGACGCCAACAGTCGCGACGCCTGACGCCGTTGCCCCGAAGACCAGCGACCGACGTCCCTGCTCACTACTCAGTGTCGGACGCCGCTTGCCTGGTGAAATTGGATTTCTTGACCTTCTCTCCAAGTGTACGATTTGGGGGTACTACCATCAAATGCTTTGAATTTCATTTGTACGATCTCGGGGTAATACTAGCATAGGGAGTGAGTGATTGATTCGGTGATTCTTGGACTTGCTCTGTTTTAACTCCTTATTAGAAGCGATGCGTAAAGTTTTCTTTTTTATTTGTTTTTGATTGGGTTGTGCTTCTCTTTTTGGGTTTTAGCTCGGCTTTGAATTCGGAGATGAACGAGCACGTGACCATAAAGAAGATTGCTAATGCTTTCGATAACAAGATCGACACGAAGAGGGCCCTCCGTGAGATCAAGCTCCTCCGGCACATGGACCATGAAAACGTCAGTGAATCCCTTGCGTTACAATTTTTCTATTATGTGATTGAGAATGGCTTTCTGGGTTGTTTGAAGTGTGTTGTTTTCTTTGATGGTTGGCTTATGGGTGTCGGTAGTGCCATCGATATTATGCAATGGTGTATTTACGTTGCTCTTCGTCTCGGTTCTAAGTCTAAAGAATGTGCAGTACGGGTGAATTAGCATTTCCTGCTGTGGACAACGAATTAAGAGTTAGTGCAGCAAATAGTAGAGCTTTGACTCTTTTATTTCACTAGAAGGGATATCGATTGCTTAAGATAATCTGGTCTCCATGTTGTTCTGTGTTACCATTTCTCTGCATCAATTGTTAATGAGACAAAGAACATACTGAAACACCAGTCAGAGTATTGACATCACTCATCAAGATATAGAAGGTCTTATTGTCACTTTGCTACTTACAGAGTTGAACGTCCCTTCTTTGAACTTTTCAGTTCATATGTCTTTTAAGTGCTGTTGCTAGGAAACACGGGAAGATCTCTGAGAGTATCTAGTGAGAAAGACTTTTGCTATTTGTTTCAGTAGTTAAAACTTAACACGATCAACTATCAAGATGGGATATTGCTTTCTTGTCAGTTGCTGGTTCTTAATTATGCTAGTGGGAGTTGCCATCCGCTGCTTTTTTGTCATTTGCTGGGTCTTAATTAGGTTATTGGGAATTGACCGTAGAGTATGCGCATGCGCGTACATTATAGTTCAAATCTAAAAATAACAAAAAGAAAAATTAAAAAAGGAACCTGTTGGAACCAGGAACCGACCCTGGAACCTGTGACAGGATAGGTTCTAGGTTCTCGGTTCTAACGGGTAGGTTCCAGGTTCCCAAAATTGAGGAACATGTACCCGAGGGTAGGTTCCAGGTTCCAGATGGAACCGAACCGGAACCTGAAACCGCTCACCCCTACCACGTATCAGAATGTTCTAGTGCTATTTATGACATCATATGCATTTCGGTTTGTACATATATAAATTGGCACTTACTCAACCAATACACACATTAGTAGCATTTGATTATCTTTATCATATTCAAAACATAGGGATTTTCCCAACATGGAGCACTCTTTATGCAATCTTTGCCATCACAGGTATGTAAACATAAAAAGTTCAATCACACTTCCAAACATAAATTAAGTCTTTGGTAGAGTTGCTAGTCATTTTGGTTGAATGATGAAATTCTAAGATGCATCCCAGCATCTATGTACACTAGGCACATCTCGGTCCTCGAATGTGGGGAATCTCATGCCAAATTATTCATCCTCATGCACCCAATAATTTTTCGAGAAATGAGAAAAGTTACCCGTCAAAAATTCATTTTCATGGTAATAATTCGTCGGAAGATAAGTTAAAAGACAAACTTACAACAGGAGTTAGTAATCGAGCCATTTCAATTCAATATCAAATGGAATCAAACGAGTCAAATTGAACTATCTCTAGGTGGGTTCACCCGAGGATGGGAAGGTTTGTGAGGCATAAAATTGGAAACCGCCCTCAACTGATTTGGTTCCTGGTTAAATACTGTGAACTATCGATTCTACCTGAGTTGGTTTTATCTAGAATAGATCTTGAACCTACACTTAGCTTCTTTTTTGTTTGTTTGTTTGTTTGTTTGTTTATTTACTATTATGTAAGAAAAGATAAATGAGTTTTGGACTAAAAATTAGGAAATCCATCAATTCCTTAACAATGTGGCTATACATTAGTCACACAATTCCCCCTAAAATAACAGTTACATCACTTAAAATTAGGCTCAGTTCTTGGACCATTCTTGGAACCGGCCTAGAACTAGCTGGTTCAGTTCTACTCCGGATGAGAACCAACTTTGACAAAGTAAGTTTCAGATTTTTGGTCTGAAATCAATTCCCCATATAATTGATCATCCCTAAATCATGATAGGAGTATTGTACATAAGAATTGGTTATGCAGGTGGTATCATATAATATACTGTAACATGAGTATCTTAACATTTACCCACATTGGATGATTGGCTCCCATCTTTATATATAGTCCAGCATTATCTGTCCCTTTCACTTTATAATATGAGATTCTTCAAATTAAACCAAGGCCAATGTGATAGATCCGCATCGATTATATTAATGCGCCGGGGCATTTATTTGTCAAGAGAATTAATTAAACAAAATTGTGGGTCCTATTCAATTCTGTTTGTAGATAAATCTGTAATAGACTATGATTCTATCGACCTTAAAAAAAAAAAAAACTAATGCCTATTCAGTACTGTTTGCAGATTAATCTGAAGGTAATAGGCTATGATTCTATCGACCTTAAAAAAAGCTAATGCCGATCATGCTGATATTGATTGCAATAATTGGATAATTATTTTTATTGCAGCAAAATCTTACTTTATAGGAATTTGAATTTCTCATGATCTTGGGTTAAAGATAGCGATTCTGATTATCATGGATGCCAGAGCGAGAGCTTAAGTAATACTCCACATGTCCTTTTCAGGTTCAGAAATCATGCGCTACGTGAAAGTGATTTAAAGATTTAAAGTAATGATTTTAATGACAATTGGGTGACCGAAATCGTATCCCTTTGAACACTTCAAATTAAAGCGATTTTTTTTTTTATACATAAAATCAAAGCGAATTAAAATATCATTATCTTTGATACCAAGCGATGCAATTGGACCGATTACTAAAACAGCATTGATTCTAAGCGGTCATTTTTACTTATTCTTAAAGTTAACAGGTAAACCACCAAAATTAACTCATTGAAAACTACGATCGAGGTTTATCTGTCGTCCCATCCTTTGTGACAAGTGGATATGCATGTTTTGGCTTTTTATTTAAAATAAAAAATTACTTTTACTTCAACTTCGAAAATTTAAGAAAAAGTGTAAATCGTTTATATGTCAATATTTATACAATTTCAAATGTTTCGAGGGCTTCACGTCGTGAATGTTGTCCGGTATTGAGAAAATAAAAATAAAATGTAGAAAACAACCATACTAGATTTTTTTTTTTGGTAACCGAGGACTCCACTGTGGGCCCCCATGCCCGGACAACATCGAAGGGCCGGACTCTTATACCTCGGGGGAGACTAGCCCAGCGTCCCACCGCCAGGGCCCCCCACTTAAATCGCTAGCAATTACAGGTTTCGAACCCTCGACCTTGGCAATGAAGGAGAGACTTTCAATCAACGCAGCTGCCCACGGATGGGTACCATACTGGATTTTTTTGTTTTTGGTTATCCTAAAATTGGAAATTATCCACTATGTTTGTCGAAAAGTAAACAATAATTCAGCCTTTTGAGCCAATGCTGATTGATGCTTCGATTGAACTGTAGGGCTGGAAAAACTGGTGGCTATAGAAATCAGTTTTGTGCAATAAAATGAATTCAGCATCATTAGGTTTGACCGTGATTCGAATGAATGAATTAGGGAATTAAACGGAGCCACTATGAAATCACGACATCTTTAGACCATGCATAGTCATGTATTAATCTTTCTTGATCAAATATATTTAGCATCTCGGATCGTCCTAATCAGCTAATTGATGTTTATCTGGTGTGGTTGTATGTTAATACTCACTTCTACTTCATTTATATGGGGAAAAATTACCAAAATAATCCTAAATATATATTGCAATTTTTCCAGTAAAGTCCTAAACTTTATTTGTTTAGCCAATTCAGTTATAAACCTTTTACATTTATGTCAAATTAGTCCATCCAGACAATATTAGTCAGCCGGCGTTGACATGGACGCTGGCTGAATTTTTTAATATATATTTCATTTTTTTCCCTTTCCTTTTTTCCTTCGGTCAGCCACCTCACCAATTAGAGGCTAGGGCTGGCAAGGCTCACCCTTGCCAAATTTGGGCGAAGGGGAGGCTTTCCCAAAGGTGGCGCAAGCTTGCCCTCGCCAGTGCCGACAATGGCGAGCCTCCTTATTGGCTAGTGAGGTCGACCTCGCTGGCCTTAGTCTTTGTCCAGCGAGAGGAAGAAGGAAAGAAAAAACAAAACGAGAGAGAGAGAGAGAGAGAGAGAGAGAGAGAGAGAGAGAGAGAGAGAGAGAGGAAAAAATGGACACGTCAGCATTGATTGGCATTCACGTTAGCATCGATCGATTAAAATTGATTGAATGAATTGAATTGATATAAATGTGAAAGGTTTAAGACTGAATTAGAAAAATTGCAATAAGTTTAGGATTGTTTTGACGAGGAAAAAAAGAAAAGAAAATGGACACGTCAACATTGATCGGCATCCATGTTAGCATCAATCGATTAAAATTGACTGGATTGACGGAATTGATATAAATGTGAAAGGTTTAAGACTGAATTATAAAAATTGCAATAGATTTAGGATTGTTCTGATAATTTTTTCTAAATTAAGAAAACCAAAATAGGATTGCAAGGATTCCTCATATTGTACTGTTGACTCATGCGTGAACCAGTCGACACCTAGTTGGCCTTTCCCATTAGTAGATTCTAGGGTTTTCTTCAATATAAAACTACTTGCGTGTTTAGCGTTGAAATCCAAAACTTTAATTGTTGTAGTGGACAAAATTTAGGACGAAAGTGGGTATCTCGTCAATGTCAGCTTGATTTATAACAAGCCCAAGCAATATTTTTCCATCCAAAGAACTTAAATGGTCTAAAACCTCATAATTGACACGATCCATCTCTCAGTTAGATTTAAGCAAAGTATATTTTATAAATAATTCTATTATATTGAATTTGTGGTTGACTGAAATCCTATTGAAATGCTATTGCGGAAGGATTATATTCTTTACTGTGATTTATCGTCTCAAAGTTGGATTAGTTTTCTTTTCCTCTTTTTTTTCCCTATTTCTAAAGTCCCCTTTCACATTGCTTTCCTTAGCTATGACGCCGTCCACATATAAATCCACCGAACTTTATGATCATATAGAACATTTATATCTGAACCTTATCACTTTCGCTTTTTGCAATTTGTGCTATGGCCCGTCGCCTAAAACTAGCCAGGCCAGCCCCATAAAGAAAGCTCTCCGATTTCATTAGCATAACTGGCGTCATTTCCTTATCCCCTTAAAAAGATCTATCACTCCCCACTTGACCGACCCCCAACTCACGTTCCTACACAAGTTCACAAGCCTTGCAATTAGCGAATCAATCTCACAAATCTTTCATCAACACCATGCCTAACACCAAGAAAAATGCTAGCAAGGAAGCCACCAAATTGAGCAAATTACTGAAGGCGCCCATTAGGATTCTTACCAAGGCCAGAGACTTCTACGTGCGGAGCCTGACCGACTGCTCGGGCCACATCGGGTATGGCAGCGTCATGGGCTGCCCGACAGGCCAGATCAACACCCTGCCCCGGAGCTTCAGCGTCAGCTTGACCGAGTCGGGCAGTGCCAACGCGGACGAGGACTACCGGGAGCTTGTGAGGCTCGCCTCCCTTAGGAGCCTGAGCAGCAGAGTCGGGTCAGACCTCACGAGAACAGAGCATGTTGCCGGGCAGTCCCCAATGGCCGCAACGAATAATAAGATGCCGAGGAGTTTCAGCACTGGAATTGGAAGGATCGATGAAGACAAGCCATGTGAATTCGGGGAGGACGCGATGGTGAAGGCGGATGTGTACACGAGAAGCCGCAGTACGTGCCTGCGAAGAGAACTTCTGGGTTGATTTGAGACCCAGGAGACATTGAAGAAGGCGAAAATGGGGCGGCTTCAATTTGTCCATTATATATGTAAAAGTTTGGAGGAGGTTTTTCTACTTTTCCTTTAATTTTCTTTTTTGGTTTTTTGATCCAAAGGCAGTCCCATATGAAGCTGATAGTATCACTAACTTGGTGCTTGGCGCAAAGCCGATGTTCTGTTGATCATTTGAGGAAAGTCTTGAGTGACATGGTTATAAATACCAGTTCAAAAACATGATGCTCGCGAGTAGTACCAACATAGATGTTAAATAATTGCTTTAACGTGGTTATATTTGTTAACTCTTGCGCAATAGTACCAACATAGATGTTAAAGACGCTACAACATTATAACGAATTTTAAATTTAGTGATTTTACAATATTATTTTAGAAGCCAACCACTTGACGTGAATCTCATTTATTTGGGCATATAAAGTAGTTTTGCCAAATCATTTTTGCTAGTAAACAAATTTTATGAATTCTAAGTATCTTATAAGTACAGCTATGGAGAAGGTTACATTATTTAGATCTAGGTGAATTTAGATTGCATTTGCATGTAGTGTATTTTGGTCGAATTACACGTTAAACCTCTTCAAAGATCTTCCACCTTGTCCCCTGCTAAGGTGTTTAACAACCTTTTTTTTTTTTTTTTTTTTTTTTTTAATGTTTTGCTACTGATTTGGTTAGCCATTAGAAGCTTCTGGAGCTTCTCGTTCGAGGAACCGTGCGGATCTCACCGGCAATGCAGGGCACACTTTACTCGCAGCGGCGGCTTGTCCACTACAACCATAGCCTGAGCGAGCAAGACACAAGCAGCACGGCGATGAAGGAGACGATGGCGAGAAATGCATCGACGATGGAAAGCAAAGGGCGATGATCAGCTTCATGGATCTAATGGGCTTGTAGTTCTCTTAAATAGAGAAAGCATGCACTGCAAACGATTGATTTTCTCGGGAAAATCAGTTCTCGAGGGTTGAATTTTCTCTCCCTCGGTTGGCTTCAATAGATGCAGGCTGCATTTAGGAAAGACTTTCCCAAGGACTTTTGGACGTCTGAACCCCCTTCGGCCAAATTGTAGATGTTTGGAAAGTGTTTAAAAAACTCATTCAGCAAAAGTCAGCTGTGAGAAGGCTGAAACCCCAAGGTTAACTCGGGTTTTCAGCTTTCTCGACATGCAAGAAAGTTAGGCTTAGTAAAAGAAATTTCTTCCAAAATTATCCTCATTAATTTTTTGATTTTCCGGTTTTGTCTTATTTATGATTGTTCATCTTCTTTTCCATTGAAGTCGGTCAACATGGTTGCACATGGCTGGGAGGGGCCAACAATAGGTTCAAGAGAGGCCGAGGTGGTGGAAGCGACCTAGACGATCGTCACCGGGGGGTCGCGCAACCCTCACAAGGTCATGCGACCCTCGCAAGGTCATTTGATCCAGAAGGTCCTTGGGGGGTCACAAGGGTCATGTGACCTAGGTGACCCTTGCTAGGGTCGAGTGACCTAGGTGAGGGGGGCCATTAGACTCTAGGCAATCCTCGTCAGTGGTCTTCGGGGGCCACTTGTGATCTTGCCATCTCAAACAATGGCTGCTGACAACAAATATGGATTGCTAGTGGCTGACTAACCTTGGTTGGCGAAGTGCTAGTTGTTTTTTTATTTTCTCTCTTAATAACAAAAGTCCTTTATAAATATAAGTTTTCTAAACATTATTTTACTCAAAAGTACTTCACAAAGGACTTTTAGATTATAATATAACATACACAATTTGCATTTTTTTCAAAGCTTTTCCTAAAGGTCCAACCAAATGTAGCTACAATCTGATTGAAGTGGATGCTCTTCACATGTTATCTCATGTGATTTCTTGGGAAATTTGTGATTATAAATGGGGTTTTCAATCAGTTGCATCTCTTTATCCACAACTATGACGTCCTAGTCCACCATCTTACTAATGTGAGATATTAATCTTTCACTTTTTAGCATAAGCAAAAGTTGAAATTAAAACATCAAGCAACCATCAACATTATCGGACAAACACAAGAGAAGATCAAGCAATAGCTTTCATTTCTTGTATTAATTTTTAAACATGGGCAATAATAGGGCTACATTGGGAGGTCAAAAGGATATACTACTTGTATAGGCTATCCACTCAGTCATCATCTATGCCCTCACACTATCCACAACCTACTAACCATCCATAGGTTTGATCTCAAAAATTGCCAAAACCATATCTAAAAAATGGATCCCTACCACCACTCATCTCCCCTGCCTATGGCTCCCCATTGGCACCATGTTGGAGAAAACTCCTTTATTGTTTTGAAGTTGACAAAACGTTTCCATCAATCTAGTCTGAAGACTTTCGAACTCAAGTGTTAAAGTTTAAAGAACTCTAGATTCTGCTAACAAAATCTAAAGACCGTTAGACTCAAGACTCAAAGTTTGCCCTCACTGACAGTTTTCAGACGAAGAGAAAAGACTTATCCAGATGATGGATTATCTTCAAGGATTCGATTCGTATATTTTTGGAAGACCTTTTTGGCTGAATACATCATCATCAAGATTGATTATTCTTATTGGAATCTACTTCGATTTGAAGATTTTTTGAAAGGCGAGCAAACTTGGAATGTTTTACTTATGGAAACCAAAGATCCTGATTGTATGGGCGAACAAGATTAACGGGCTTTCATCACTAATCTTTCAACGACTTGAGATCACCTTAATTGATTCTGTCCAACGGGTAAATTGGAAGAAGTCATTCAGAAAGTGCTAACGGTTATGAAGGCATGAAGAAAGAGTATTTAAGGCGAACTCTTCAGTTGTTCAAAGTAATGTGTAAAAGAAGAATTTCAAAGTCTGAATCTCTTAGTTCCTTGTTCTTTCAATTCATTGAGCTTAATTTGTATACAAAAGAAATAAGCACATAGTGAGACTTTGTGAAGAGACTAGCTGAGACTCTCCACTGAGGAAGTCAAAGATCACAAGCTGTATAATCTCTTTTGATTCAGAGTGGAATTCAGCCAATGGGCTGTCAGCGTGGGAGAGTGGACGTATGCTTGAATTAAGCCGAACCATTATAAAATTTGTGTTCTAATTCTATTTCCTTAACTCCTTATCTCATTGCTTTATATAAATTTTTTTATAGAATTATTCAAAGCAATTTACTTCCCTAGTCAATCTTTTTAAAAGGCAATTTAGTTTATTAAGTCTTGCGAATAAATTTTTATATACACCTATTCACCCTGCTCTAGGTGTGCAAACTAGCCCTTTCACACCATCCCTGTCATTGTTGCTGCTACTATACTCCAGGTAGGGCAGAGGACGACCGAGATATCCTTTGATCTTTGCGTAGAGTGCCACTAAGCAATAGGCGATATGGCTACTCAGTGGACCTGCATCTATCTAGAGTGCAGATGTGTAGTGTACAAAAGTCACAGAAGGAAAATATGGAACTGTGAACTCGTACAGCAACCCTTCAAGATCTACTGGGGTGCCATCGTTTTAGACAAGTTTTAGACAAGGGTAGCGAGAATCACAGCCATGTATATGGATCTGAAAAATGTGAACAACAATGAGGGTGAGCTAATGCCCATCAAATGAAATATCTAATACACTATATCATATGATCCTCCCCTTACATGAACGAAAAATCTGCCTAAGATATGTGACTCATTCATCCCCTAGACAGAACTGTACAAAATTATGTTAAGGAAAAATTACCATGACGACATGACCTAAATATAATCTAGACTAACAACTAGACTCACAACATAGAGGCCTATTGTCCTTCTTGAACAATGTAATCATGCACGTGGACACCATTCATACGTTTTAGTTTTTACTTTTTGTTTCCACTCCAAGAAAAATGATCAATGTGCTTGCCAAACCATGCAAAGAGGATTACTTTTGTCTAGCGAAATTCCAGTGTGCTCTCCGGTCCGCTACAGTGTATGCCAGTTCGCTGTTTTAGCCCGCGCAAGCTTCATGGTCTATTGACAATGGCCTCCCTACTCCGAAACATCTAGGATTCGTTGTCCCCAGGTATCCCAAATTTCTTTTTGACTCCCTGAGACATTGTCGGTTCGTTGTTTGACGGTATTCATTACATGGTATCTTAAGCATTCATGCACAATTATCTTGGCTTAAGCGTGCGAACAAAAAAACACAACACTTATTCACAGGGACCTGTTCTGCCATGCATCCAAGAACTCGACATCTACTAATCACAAGTCGAAACATCAAGCCTCAAAAACTCGACACCAACTGACATTAGTAGAACCAATCATGCAATCAAAGACTCGACACCAACTGTCATTAGTAGAACCGATCATACAATCAAAGACTCGACACCAACTAACTGAACTGCTCATGCAATCAACGACCCCACCCTACAAGCACTAACCAACCGAACCGAACAACCACGAAAATAAACTCAACTCGGACAACCATACACCAAGGAATTGACCCTGACCAAACCAACCGAACCCATCGTATGCCAAAAATCCAATGCCATCCCGTATAGCCTTACCGAACTAAGCATGCAACAAAACTTTGACACCAACCCTTGCGGCTTGCCTCACAGCCACTAGACCGCACACCAAGACCAATGGCCACATGCAAAGCCACAACCGAGTTCAAGTTGACCAAATTGTAATTCTAGCGATCCCTCGATGTCATTCGAGCATTGCATGCAACTTAAACTTCAATCAACCCACGGATATAGCTCAATCCGACCCAAATCAACACCGATCAAGCCAAAATCGCACACAGCAACAACCCAGCATATCAAAGACAGGATTTGTCAATTCGCATGACAAGCAAATCAACATAGCATAGAGAATTGGAATTTCATTTGCCTCAACGAGATATCCAAACTTAGTTTTGTCACGAAACCGAGCTTTGATCCGCAGCAAACGATCCTCGATCCCCTTGTCTTGCATGGCGTAGCTCCTCGAAGCTCCGCATAGTTGAATCCATGAGCAACTTGTGAGGATTGGGGCGTTGAGAGATCGAGAGGTTGAGAGAGAGTGATCAACGAGAGATGAGAGAGAGTGTGTGTGTATGAGAGAGAGAGAAAATTATGGCCTTTATTCTCCTTGGGTTTCCTTACATGAAACCCTATTGGCTCATGCAAGCGGCACGCCAAATGGCGCAGGGGAGAAGATAAGTGGCACGGCCAGTTCACCAACTGGCAAGGGAAGGGAGAGAGAGAAGAGAGAGAAGAGAAGAGGCAGCTAATTAGGGGGAAACAACACTAGGTATGTCTAATTTTTCACATTTATTAGACACTAGAGACCGAGAACTATAACTACAATCCATCTAATTAGTATGTAGTTGGCATCTCTTAACTTTGTTCATCTTCCTCTAGAGCATCCGATTACTGATTCTTAAACTGACACATGCAAATTTCTCCGCTAACATACCGGCCAAGTACCATTGTCCCGAAAATCTATAATTGATGCATTTCCAAAATAGTGGCAATTAAAATAATCTAATTATCATTATTAGCTCACTAAACGGATTGGTCCAAAAATTATGGATGTCAGAACAACGGTTGTCAACTTTTGGATCTTCATTTGAGTTGAGTATATGGGTTTTTAGTGGGTGAGAGAATTTGGGAATAATTGTCCAAAAAATTAAAAATATAATGTGCAGCGGTTAATTCAATCTTAAGTTTTGTTAATTTGATCAAAACCTTTTAATGATTTTCCATGGTAATCACTTCGATCAATTTTAGTAAAAAATTGTTGACGTGGACATCAACTATTTTATGTGGCACGATCAGCGCAGCATAAATAGTTTTTGTGTTTTTAATTTTTTTGAGTTTTTAAAATAAATTTCTTGAATTTTTCTTTTCTTTTCTTTTCTTTCTTTCCCACTATTCATCTTCACGGAATAGTTGGTCCAAAGTGGAAAAATAAGGGAAAAAAGAAGAAGAAAAGAGTAAAAAAATTCAATTATAATTCTAAAAACTTAACAAAAACTAAAAAATTATCAACATTACCACCCACATCACGTAGTATGACCTGTTATGTAGGGCGGATTATGTCTATGTTGGTATTTTCCAGCCAGGATGACTATATTGAAAAGTCGTTAAAATGTTTATGACTAAATTGATCAAATTGAAAAGTTTAAGATTAAATTGACCACCATATTATATAGGTTCAAAACTTTTGGGACAATTTTTCCAAGGTATTTAAACAAGGGTATTCAAAAAAGTGAAATGGTAATTTTGTAAATCATTCAATCTTTGTTACCAGTGTATGGTATGCTAAGTAGCATTGATACCAACACACAACACGACACGACACGACATACTGACATGTCATTTAAAAAAATAATTCTAATATGTTGAAACACGTTGAATATTAAATTTATATTTTTATATTTACATGATAAATTATCATTTTATGACTATTTCAATTAAATTTATTTGATTAAAATTCAAAAATAAATAAATAAAAATGAAATAGTATGGAATAAATTTACACTAAAAATTGTGAGTTACGGAAGTGAGAGTAAGAAAAGAAGAGAAAATTAGGTTTTTCTTCTTCTTCTTTTTAATTTTTTTTTTTTTACATATTTATAGTTTGATCTCATTTATTGAAATTTTTTAAAATTGAACTAGTACGTATTGGAATCGTGTGCTGAAATTTTGGACTTACGTGTTGAAACTTATTGAGAGAGTTGATCACATATTGGATTTTTTGACACCTATTGACCGCATTACAGAGTGTGTTTAGACATGCGTCGGATACAATAGAAAGGCTCCCGAAGAGTGGTAATACTTCCTAGATGGTATGTAGAGTAAAATCTTGATATGCAAAGATTTTTCATGAAAAAAAGGAAGTCTATTTTTCCGAGAAGAAAATGAATCTCACCTTGGCTCGCCCCTCTCTAGCGGTTTGGTAGTTGCCTCCTCAAGCAGACTTGTTGATTTCAAATTTCAAGTAGATAATGACTCGTGTTCTCTTCCATTTCAACATAATTGAGTTTCGGACCTGGTTTTTTCTTTTTCATATTTTTGCGCATTTGCAGCAAAATATGCTGTGAGGAGTATAAGCAATCATGTTGAAATTATTTTTTTCAATAATTTTTTTAAGATTAAATACAACTTCAACCCTATAGTTGCATTCGGTAGTCATGATTTCATGATAGTAATATCACGAAAAATTCTAAATTGATACATCCGTGATAAATTTACCTAGAACTAATTTTTTTACTACAAAAAACCCCAAGTTGGTACACCCATGATAAATTTACCCTCCGTCACATCAAATTTTATCGTTAAATTTGCTAACATGGATGACACATGGCGAAGTGATATGGTGACGTGGCAACTCCACGTGAAAATTCCATGAAAAACTCCAAATTAGTGTACCTACAAGAAATTTAAGGGTATGCTTATGACAAATTTGGTTTCTCACAATATTAACTCTATGGATTTCTACATGAACTTGCCACATCACCATACAATGTCATCATGTGTCATCCATGTGAACAAATTTAATGATAAATTTGATTAAAGTTAACAAAGGGTAAATTTTTACAAATGTATCAGTTTGGAATTTTTCGTGGTTAAAATATTAGTTTGACGTAAATTTCCCCAGTTTGAGGTTTTTTGTGGTTAATGAAAATAGTTTTTATTAATTTGTCACAGGTATAACAGTTTGAAATTTTTTATGGTCAAAAAATTAATTTGAGATAAATTTATCATTAGTGTACTATTTTGGGATGTTTTTGTAGTATTAACCATTTATTTTATCTTGCATTTGATGCATGCTCAAGACATGATAAAGTCGAATATAAGAAGGATATAATCTTGATAAAATTATCTAATAGAGGAGTTGAGATAAATGTGAATAGGATTTCTATAATCTATAATAAGAAAATTGTTTTTCTCAAATAATGAATTTCTTAAATTAATAAAATTAAAATTATATTTCAATATAAATAATATTTGAATTCCAGTATAAGAAATTCAAAATGACAAAAAATAACAATATTTTTATTTTAATATTATTTTTATTTACATATTCGAATTTAATTCTATTTTATGGTATAAGTTCAATTTTATTAGAGGATAATGGAAGGGGAAAATCAAAAAAGGGAGAGTAAAAAAAAAAGGGAAATAACAATGAAGTAGTAAGAGATTTTTACCATATCCATTTGTGAACTTTTACGTTCATTTACATTGATATGCCATTTATACTAAACAATGTACATAATGTGATGTGAATATATCTGACATAGTTATCACGATTCACCAAATAATGGATTGGATATAGTAAAATTCATAAATTTCATATCTTATCCTATTATGTCCTATCATAATTAAAAATTCAGACAACCAAATGTAGCCTACAAATTTCAAATAATTTTCAAAGTTTGTGAGATTGGTCCTTTCATTTTTAATTATGCAACCAAGTCCTCCATCTTTCTTTTTATGTGATGCATTTCTCTAACTTCTATTTTGTTCAACCAAATTCTCTGAGCTTTTGGATTTTTGAATCCAACGCTTCTTACTTGGTTTAACTTATGGTTTCTTTTTTTCCTCTCTTTTTGCCCACTATATTCTTCGCTAATTCAGCACCATATTAGCATTGTGTGCCATTTTTTGGCCACACTGAATGCCATGTTCATTGATTAATTTGACGATATAGGAGAATAGTTGATCGAAGGACTTGATTGCACAATTAAGAAAGTCATGACTTAATTGTGCAAAATCAAACTTAGAGGACTAAACTGTACCAACTAAGAAAGAGGATTTGATCCAACAAAATGAAAATTAGAGAACCAAATCCCATAAATATTGAAATGTAGAGATCCAATCTATACTTAACTCTATTTTTTTTTTTTTTTTTTTGGTAAGAGAGGGGACAAGAAGCCCGCTTACTTGGAATGGGCTTTTTCTTGATTGGATCGCTTAAACTTTCAACATTGAAATGGCAATGGCACACGATTCAATTGTCTGTTACATTGTTTATAGGGTTGACATGGAATGAATATTGACTTATCCAATTAATTTAATAATTTAATTTTTGATGCTTCGAAAAATGACATTAACAGTATGTTCTCATCTTATTTTAATGAACCAGATCTCTTTGCGATTCAGTAAAGAAAAAGAGACATTCAATTTGATAATCACTTTCTAAAAATATAATTGGTGAAATAAAATGTTTTGTAGTCCTTTATAATAATAATAATAATAATAATTATCAAAACAATGCAGTCTCCTTTTTATGTCTCTTCTTTTTATCAACACCGGTCTTTTGTCCTACAAGAGAAAAAACACTGGTCTTCTTCCCCAAAGCGACACGAAACGACCCAGCCACATACAGTAGATTCGCCGCCTCACCATTGTGCCTCCATCCACCGAAGTCACGGCCCCCTTGCCTGCTCAAGTCGGGGACCTCCATCCACCATGGGTCGTCGCTGTCGCCTTTATGCCCTTCTCTCTCAAGTTCAATCGGTCCTACACAATTTACTTCGAATTTGCAAGGGTTTTGCGAGAAAAGCTTGAAACCCCATACTTCAAGCAACCGACCAGGAGGCGGAAGCAAGTGGAGTTGTGACAAAAGAGTCAAATTACAATAAGCATCCAAAATCGGGTCTCAAAAGCATATCTATGGACTGCCAAGTGCCAAGCACGATATCGTATTCATACAACATATTGGAAGGCCGTCTTGTCTCGGTCGGGCTTATTTAAGTAGCTGACGGGATGGGCCCGTTTTATGTGGTCCCACAATTGGACCCCCCACTTTAAATTTCAAAATGCTGTCCCGACCCTTGATGTGCAAAATACCAAAGCATAGTTCATTTAACACATGAAAAATTGATTTATGAAATCGTATCGTATTTTACCTCAAAATCTCTTAAAACTAGGTTCGGCTCATAATCAAATAATCAAGCTCCATCATCTGAGACCGCAATCTTTTTACGTATTTGGGCCAATATCGAACCGAAATAGTCAATTCGGATCGGGGGTGCTTTTGTTCGGATGCTGAGTTAAATTGTGAACCTTATATGTTTCGGTTCAGGTTAACCCGAAACCGAAAAGGAGAACTTACTGAAAAAAAAAAAGCACACCTTGCGAGCAATAATAAAAATAAAATAAAAACACACACACACACTCTCTCTCTCATCGTCGATTGCTCGTCCTCAACTCCTCCCTAGCTGCAGTCGCACTCGTCATCATTCATGAGTTCATCTCTCTCTCTCTTGACTGATGAGCAAAGGCAAATCGATTGGCAGTTTGCTATGGTTCTCTCTCACTCTTATTCTCTGCCATATGTAGCTTCTTCGAGTGCTCTCAGGGCCTTGGCGCAACTCCTATATTGGTTGGGTGAGAGAAAGTGCTTCGGCGGCAAATCGGGCGAGATATCGAGAGGTCAGCAATGAGAGTCCACCAGGGAGGAGTTGAAGCTGCACCGAACTCAGCCATGGCGGCTCGCTGGCGACTCCGAGAGCGACAAGAAATGGAGTTTCCCAGTTGTGCGTAGTGTCCAAGTAATCGAATCATTTTTGTTATTTGCTTGGATTGATTGAGATTTCGATATTTTTGGAGGATTTGATTCTTGTCTGTTGATCAGCAAGGTCACGTCTTTCAGCTCGACGTGAAGGTGCATGATATACTGACCAGTGGATCTCCAAATGACATGATAATTGATGGGCAAAAAAACAAAGAAAAGAAAGAAGCAGAACTCATACCCCGAGACGAACCCCACTTAGGGTCGGATTCATGGGAAGGTTTAAGTAAAGCCTATTATAGACGGTCCAAATTCAAAACCCAATATCTAAAATACCTCAAATCACACTTACACCGTTACACGTACACGTACGCGTACACCTTAAAATTGAAAATATTCATCTATAAAGTTAGTAGTGTAATTTATAAATGACCACTATTGACACCTAAATTTTGGTAATCTGGTTATTTATTTATTGCATAGAAAATTATGGGTTAATTTTATTCCTGAAAAATATATATATTAATTGCATATCATATAGATTTAGGCGCATTTATTTTTAATTTACATTTTTTGCATTTTATTTATTGGACCTGTGGCGAATGGATTCAAATTAGTTGGACTAAGCTCATTAAGTGAGTAAATTGGCCCAAGCCCATTTCAAAAATTATCCTGTGGGAAATTAGATATTTTGAAATTTTTCTGGGGTATGAATTTTTTGGATAGGACATATGTGTGAAAAGCAAATATTGTGAATATTGCGTTTGGATATGGATTTGAAAAGATTAAAACCCTAACTCGTGGCCTATAAATAGGTTAAATACATAGGATTTTCAGGGGGCTACATATTGAATACACGGCCACATCAAGGGGGCTTTTTGTTTTTCCTCTTGAGACAAAGAAAAATCAAGACACGAATAGAGAGAGAGGGACTAAGGGAAAACGTTCGCTGGTTATAGGTCAACCCTAGGACGCAGCAAATTTCGGTGTTACTCCTAGGAAGTCAAACGCCGATTGCTGCGGCATCTCAGCGATTCCTCATCAACGTGGACTTTCAAGCATCAACCAGCAAGAAGGAAAGAACGAACCCAGGATCCCAGCGGTGCCCTACCTTCTCCAGCAAACATTCGGATCTTCAAAAGTCAACCGGTCTGCTGTCCCCGCTGTTCTGCCACGCCAGGAGCTTTGCTGTCATCCCACCGCAACCCAACTTCTGTCAACAGTCCAGGTGCATTCCAAGGAGGACCGAACAGCATCGTCTTCAGCATCCGTTCATTATTGCAGAAATATCCGCCGGTTCTTCAGTCTTGAGTCGTGCCCATCACGGCCCAGCCCGACATTGGCGAAACCTGCTGGTCTTGCTGCATCGACGTTGTTGCTTCCTATTCAATTCGACTCCACAGATTTCTTGGTGTCCCGGAAGATATCCCATTATTGAACTTGTCGTGACTTTGTGAAGCCACGCCGAGATACCGCCACAACCGTTGCCCTAGAGCCGTGCCGTGCCACGCCGCGCCCACCGTTGGTCCGTTCTACCATTGGGATTTTGGGAAAAAATTCAAATCTAGGTAGAGATTTATTTTAATTTATTAGGTAGATTTGTTTTATCTTTTCTTTTTCTTTTGGTTTTTGTTATTTTATCTCTTTGTTTGAAATATCTTCCGATGCATGATTGAAATTCCGTGATGTAGCATCCAATTTGCAACCGCACAATTTTTTGTTCTATCTATAAGGCTTTAGATGGAATAATTATTCACGCGGGAATAAAATTAATATCTTGATCTTTAAGGCTTAAGATTAATTTATTGATTTTACTAGCAAGATAATCAAATTTGAATTTCAATTCGAATGGTGGATATCATTTTTGATGACCGTGGTTGGTTTGATGTTTATCTCATTGTTCTATTTATCCTGAAAATACAAAAAAAATTGCATTTACATCCCATGTAGATTAGGATTGATTGCATGATAGGTTAGTCATTCTTTTTTTTTAAATGCATGTTTACATGATATCTCGGATAGATGATATCTTTGAAATAGATTGCATATTTGGGATAAGGATTTTATTTCAAAATTTTTCGGAAAATAAAAAAAAATGCATTCATTAAGTAGGATGTTAGTTTTAAATTTGAATTGCATGTTTAATTATTTGGCAATTTTAATTTCGAATTTCATTAAAAGGGAAAAAAGAAAACTTAGAGCTAGAGCATTCTTTGCACGTCATTGCATACTAAAGTAAGATTGCATGTTTAATTTTATTATCTACTTAGTTATAGTCTTAGATAATTTTCTTTAGATTAGACCACATGCTTATTCATGTCATGTAGTTTAGATCATATTGCCACGCCATATCATCTCATGTTAGATTAGTAGCATGCATTTCATAAAGCATGATTCTCATTAAAAAGGTGAAAACAAAAAATTGAGTGATTGCGTGTTAATTAGAAATCATATCTAGGATTGCTAATGTGAATTCTGATCAACAACACAAATGCTTTGTTGCTTTGAGGTAAGTCCTGCAATTTATTCACTACTTTATCTAAGTATTAAATTGGTGGTTTGCGCACTCGTATGATCACCTCACATGTTGGGGAAGTGAATTAAAATCCATTCAAGTTGCTTGCCAAACATTTTTTCCAAATAAAAGAGAAAGGTACCGAAAGAGCGTTAGAGAAATCTAGCGTAATCAAGTCCCTGAACTCACAATCTCTGGTTCGTAGAAGTAGAGTAAACCTCCCGTTACTTACTTGGTTTCTAATCGACCCACTAAAAATAGATTAGTGGCGATTCCTAATTAAGAATCAATTGCATGTTGATAACTAAGTCGCGAATTGGTATGGGCTTGGGAGAGCCCGAGCTAAGTTTAGGCTTAGCAATCCATTAGTCAAACCCTAGGTGGTTCACACCCGAAAATTTGGTCGCGACAATCACTCTTCAAATCACTTTGAATTTTGACGAAGACAATTGTAATACATCCCTACCAACTTAATCAACTACCATTATGGATCCTGCGAATGCTCCGACTCAAATACGCTCTAATCAGCAAGTTTGGTCCAAAATTTTCTCCAATTTTTTCAAGAATTTGAAAGCGCACGAGCCTAATCAAAAAGGAAAATGGGAAAACTTGGAATGCTGGCTGGTGAGAGAGTTTAACCTGTGAGCAATCAGAGAGAGAGAGAGAGAGAGAGAGAGAGAGAGAGAGAGGGAACTCTTGCTGTAATTTGCGACTCCAACCCAATCGATGACGCACTATAGAGAGAGATGGGGGGTTTGACTAGCCGATCATTTCATCACTCTTGGAGCCCAAGTGAGGGTTCCGAGGTCGTTAGTAGGGGTGAGCACGGTTCCCGGTTCCTAAGAGACCGGTTCCGGTTCCCGGTTCCATTTTTCTAGGAACCGGCGTTCTCGGTTCCGGTTCCGGTTCCCATAGAAATCGGAACCGGAACTGGAACCGGAACCGGTCAGAATTTAAAAAAATAAAATAAACCTAATAGGTCACTTTCCCGTTTCCCCACATGATTTGCCCCCTCCCGCGGATTCTTCCCCCTTCTCCTTTCTTTTCTCTCTCTCTCTCTCTTTTCTCCCCTTTTTCCTCTCCTCACGTCACTTCCTGCCCCCTACTTTTTTTTTCTTCTCTCTCTCTCTTTCTCTTCTCTTTCCCTCTCTCTCGGCCGAACCCCCTCCTTCTCCTCTTCTTCTTCCTTCTTCTTGCTGGCTGCTTCACCCACCACCACATCGCCGCCCCACGCCCTACTCACCACCGCCTCTTGGCCACCGAACCACCACCACCCACCGCTCGTCCGACGAGCTGTCTCGCCGTTGGGCTCGACGAGCTGTCGCGCCATCCGCGTCGCCCCTCGCCGCCGTGAGCCACCGCCGCCGTCCCCAAGCCACCGCGCCGCCGCTCGCTTGGCCGTCCGGGCCGTCGTTGCTCCAACCGCCACTGCCTCCGCCAGAACCAAGCTCTTCCCCCCTTGGCCGTGGGTTTCTCCGCGACCGCCGCCGTCTTCGCCGCGCCGTCCGTGCCGCTGTTGGTGCCGTAAGACTCTTGTCTTCGTCGCCGTCGCGCCGCCGTTGCCGTGTGCTTGCCCTTGACTTATTGACTACGCATTTATTCTCTTATTTTTGATACAGGAACCGTGGAAAACAAGTGTATTTGGTTTTTCCTGTTCGGGTTCCGATTCGGAGATAATGGGGGAGGTGAAAAGGGGGAAGAAGGAATCGATGCAGCTCCATCTCTCTTTGGCTCTTCCACGGAAGATTATCGTTCCTCGCAAAACGATAACCACCCAATCGCGTCGAGAACGAGGCCGATCGTCTCCTTGCAGATCTGGGTCGATCTTCTCTTTCGTGCCCGAATCGTGTTCTGCAGGTGGGGAAGCGCGTCTCTGAGCCATGGGGAGGGGAAAGTGTAAGGGCAAGCCCACGGGTCGCCGCCAGTTCTTGACTCCCGACGAGATGAGTAAGCCGAGAGCGCAAAGATTTGATTTTTTTTGCGAATTTCGACGACCCTCTTTCGTTCGGCATCGCTTGTGATTGTTGGGAATAGCCCATTCGTTGAGCGTCGGTTGGTTGTTTGTTTGGATGTGGTCGGGCTGAATTTGGGTGTGGTTCTGTTTTGTTGAATCTGTTTGGTTATCTGAGATGGCCATGTACAAATATGCCAAGATGTGAAGTTGTATAAGAGAGATAAGTGATAAGAAGACAGGAAAAAACAATGGACAATTGATTTTGTGCATGCTATTCCCTGTTTTATGTGTTGCTTCATGAATGAAGCTTCAATTAGTTCATAACCTTGCGGGTATGAAGAGTTTTCTGAACAGTGATTGATCATGTTGTGGCGTTGTTTTAATTCTGTGAAAATGAAAAAGAAAAGAAAAAAGAACTTGTCGGAACCGGAACCGACCCTAGAACCTGTAACAGGGTAGGTTCCAGGTTCTTGATTTCGACAGTAGGTTCCGGGTTCCAAAATTGAGGAACTGTACCCGGTAGGTTCCAGGTTCCGGACGGAACCGAACCGGAACCGGGAACCGCTCACCCCTAGTCGTTAGACCTCAGACATGGTGACGCGAAGCTCCCGTGACCTCGGTGAGCCTCACAACAACAGATCTAGGAGACAATGCAATTGTCGACTAGGCGATTGGCGACGACCATTGATTGGGTGATCGGAGGCAACTAAACAAGCAATGTCACTGGTTGATCGACGTTCGTGCGGCGAATAAGAGATGCGAGAGAGTTGTGTTCCGTTAGACGAGTGCTTGAGTGAAGAGAGGTAAGGGAAGAGAGAGGCGACAGATCAAGGTTTTTATGTTAAAAATGGGTAAATGTGGAATTATGGTTAATGAATGAGGGTAAGATTGGAAATTCAAAAAAATCATTAATTGAGATATTGTTGCATGCCGTGAATGCCAAAAAGTGAAAGCAAGGGAGAGGGGGCCTTGATTAAATGGCCTTTACAAGGCCTTAGAAATGTTAGCACTTGGGAAATGGGCTCCCAAAAATAAATGCCAAACACACTTACATTTGCCCAAGGGGATTTATAGGTCTAAAGGACTTTGCAAAGTTGTTCACAAACCCAGCCGTAGTCCAATTTTTCCCCTCCAGCACATGCAATATTCGTGTCGCTCTTGAATCTCTTTGCTTTTTTCTTCTTTTGCTTTGGGAAGGTTATGGCAATGTCTCCCTTTTTCGGACACTTGCAACATCTGAATGGCTTTCTCCTAGCTCTAAGTTTTGATCTAGATTTGCCTCTGCTACTAAAACACCTTTCTAAGTTCCTAAATATGACCGTTAGACCCTCGGTGCACTTCTCTTATGTCGCCCTTCAATTTCTTCTGTCATTCTAACAAGAATAGTGCACACTTGACTGGGGAAAACTATCTAAAAAGTCCTAAACATATTATATGGCGATCAATTTAGTCTTAAAAATCTTTCAAATTTGCCAATTTAGTCCCAAACCTTTTGCCAACTTGTCAAACTAGTTTTAAACTTTTCAGTTATGTCAATTTAGTCTTAAACATTTTGATGATTTGTTAATTTAGTTGCCAATTAAAGCTGGAAATTGCTGATATGGTAGTCTCGTTAGTGCTGACCGTCGTACGTGGTATAGCCAGTCTTTATGTGAATGATTTTTTTTTTTTTTATCCTTTTATTTTTTGTTTCTTTTCCTTTTTTCCCTTTGTTGGCCATCGCGAGGCCTTGGACAAGCTCCGCTTAGCCCTATCCCCTTCTAAGGGTATTTTGGTTAAATACCTAGCAACAAACTCCTATGTACTTTGATATACACATTATAATGTAAATTCTGCTTGGCGTGTGAGTTTGTCTGCTGCTCTTGCATTTCATCTTAGTTCAGATTAGGAGCATGAGGTATACATGTGCATTTAGTATGTTTGTTATGTTTGGATGGATGATGGTAGGGTAGACTGGATTCCTATGAGGTTCGTTGCTTGGTTCATAAACGAAAGGGAGCTGTTTGGCCCTCTTCAATTCGGTGCCGGAGGACCTAGAGCCGGGGCAGGAGGTGCTTAGGCACCTAGATCATGATGAAGCCAAAGAAGACGTCTTTTGTTATTTTGGATGGACATGGGCTAGTGTGAGGGTAGTGAAGTTAGAAACCCCTCTCACCCTTTTCCCTGGCTGTTTACTTACACTTTTGTTATGAACATGTAAATATATGTTGTACATAGGTGAAGAACTTGTATGTAATCCAGGTCGACGTATGTAAGCCGGAATGGTTTTTAAAAGGAAAGTTAATGAAGCTTTTTATGATCCTTATAATTTCCACTTGAGTTTAGTATGTGGCGCTACTGGGACGTCACAGCTCTGGTTCGGGTCGTCACAGCCCGGAGTGGTATCAGAGCATAGGTTTACCTGGAGTGATAAGGTGCGGTAGTGATAGGACGGATAGTATGGACGCACGTATTAGAATATCGATATTTTATTTGTTATTATTATTTTGTAGAGAACAAGTAACTTATGTTACTTATAGGGAATTAGTAACAATTATCACCTCACAGCATGCATAAGACCTCAAGAGTACACAATTACTTCAAGCAAGACTCATGCTCACACAACATTTCATTCATGTCGCACTCATTGCACACACACGCCACAATTGGTAACCATACAATGACCACACTTCAAATTATGGAAGAGACATGCTCATGCACAAACTAACCATTATCACAAGACCATTAGACTCCTTATATTCCATGAAAATCAGGTATAAGAGGCACAACATCTATTGCACAGTCTCAGATCAAGGCAGGATACAAGCTGAACTGGGAAGTTTCAATCACAGAAGCAGAAAGTGCATCAAATCTCATCAAATTGCTACGAAATTTTAGTATATTATATAAGAGACATAGATTAACATTTTTTATGAAGAAACCTAAGCCTATATCTCATTGTATAAAGAGCAGCAACTTGCTGTCTTTACCCCTAAATTCTATAGCAACTTCCAGATTAAGTGTCTACTGAAGAAGGATCATTTCACTACTCAAATATCAATTGTTTGTTCTCAAATTTTGATATGTTGTTCCTAAAGTTATTTCCTACAACTTTCATGAAGGGTTTAAGATCCAAATCCATCTATAAAATTACAGAAAATTCGTAGAACTACCTAAGATTCTGCCGTTTTCAGCAGGTCAGTTTGCTGTTTTAAGGGAGAATGTTCTCGCCAACACACTTTCACAAGAAACTCTCTACAACTAGTGGTCAAAGCCTAAAATAGTTAATACACTCTTAAGAAAATTAGTTCTTTCCTTTAACTACACCTCTAAAACCCCAAGTGATGCATAAACTAGTAAGTTTTCCATCTCTGTTTTTCCCAAACAGAACATCCCGAACCACTATCCCCATCTACAGCTCAACCAAATTATTTAGTTCATCTAAAACCTCTTTTATTACCTTAACACCTCTCCGACAGTACCCAAAAATGATCTCATTAGCTCTTCGACTACACACAACAATCCACAGCTCAACTCAAAGCTAGCATTCGTGTCTCGACTCCTCAACAGCAGCATGCAACGCTCATCTATTACTTAGCAGACGTCTGCTCACCAACCCGACCAACTCAACTCTCTCGCACTCAGTTCTTTAACCATTTGAACCCCTATCATGACATGCAAAGACTAACAGCTTCATTTGAGTGCCCATCTAACCTATTTCAACTCAAAACAAAAGCATCAAACTTAATTCTCCACCATTCAGTATGCTCCGCAAGTTCCCTCGACAATCAACGGATAAATTCTAGTTTAAGACCTCATCATTTCCTTACCGATTGCTCGGCTTCGCTGTTGGCTTGCTGCTCTTCGGAATTCCACCCTCAAATGCGCGCAAAAAGAAGAAGAAGAAGCTAAAGTCGCCGAGTTCTTCTTCTGTGCAGGTCACGAAAGAGAGAGGGGGAAATAAGAAAATGGAGAGAGAGAGAGAGAGAGAGTTTTGGGTCTGTTTTTGGGGTGAAAAGGCGTGGATTCTGAAGAAGATAGTTGTGAGTGTGCAGAATTTTTATTTTAAATCCTTAGGAAAGAAGTAATCATTAGAAATGATTAATCATTATGTCTCTTTTGAAGCTTCGGGCTGGGGAGAAAATCGAAAGGGAAGAAATGGGTGTCGTGGCTCCCATGCACGCCTTATTCTTCATGATCGACACTTGGCACTCAAGAATGGTTAACTTCTAATCCATGTCGTTAGTTAGTCTATTAGTTTCTAATGTCTTTTACTTAGTTTTGTTTTAAATCCACAAAATTTTCTATCCTCTCATAACTGTATGAATCTATGAGTTCACATGAATTGAATTGATGCAGTAACATCTTGGCACTAATCTACGAACAAGAATTTATCACGAGAAATTACTAAAGTTAGTAGTCGACAATAGAATTACAATCGCTTATAAGTTTTTATGATAAAATTTCTAATTAAATTCCTCATAACGGTAATCTATAAACTTAATCGAAAATTAAGGTGCTCGGGCCTAAATACCCGTCTCTGGCCCACCGGGCTCATCCCACAACATTTCACGGCTCACTAGACTTAATTCACTATTTTAATGAACCCAACTCTTGGCCTACTCTAAGCCAAGCTCAAGTCCATATCTTATCCTTTGGCCGATCGAGCCCCTACTCGATATTTTTGTGTGGCCTGTTAACTACTTAAGCCCATACTTTCCTCACGGCCCATCAAGCTTGTCATCTGGCCCACTTTAAAAATAATCCAAGCCCTTAACAGTCCGATTACACTTATAGGGTCGGTAAAATTCAGGATGTCACAAGGGATGCCCCCCTAGCCCAAGTCCATACATCCTTTACCCGAGGTCGGTGAGGGTGGCCTTCGCCTAAGGCCAGCAACCTCCGTTGATGATTGATGAGGCCCAGGGATAGCCGATAGAAGGAAAAAGAAAAAGGAAAGAAAAGAAAAGATAAAGAAGAAAAATTCATAAGATTAAAAAAATTGCAAAAAATTTTCCGCATCAATGTTCTTCAATCAAAGTTGGCAAAAATGACTAAATTAACAAATCATTAAAGGTTTAGAACTAAATGACAAATCTTCAAAAGTTTTAGGACTAAAGGCACAATAAAAATAGTTAGAACTAAATTGGTAAAATTGAAAAATTTATAAATGAATTGGCTGCCATACAACGAGTTTAGAACTTTTTGGATACTTTTTTTTTGTAGATATGGTCTTAGTCCTTCTCATCAGAGAATCACGAAAATACTCATAAGAATTGGGCAAAAAACAAAGCTACATTATGGCTTGCCATTAATTGTAATCCTTCTCATCCATGGAGATTCAAGTACTGCCTAAGTTGTAGCTGCACTTGTCTCAGATGCCACTTTAGTTAGGGATTTAAGTTGCAGTATTTAATGGCGAAGAAATATCCATTCATTGTCCCATGAATGAGTCTATAAGATCAGTTGTGACTGATCCTATTCTTAAGATGTTAAGAATATGTGTAACAGGTTCACAATTATAATGAGTCTTTAAACATTTTTCAGTTGATGGATCATTGAGAGAATATTGATGATCCTATTGAGACCTAAGATAATTCAAGGGATGATGAGTCACAAGTCATTTCGATATTGTAATATTCGAGTTAGAATACAGGTGCTTGTCTCGGACAAGTTTACTAAATGTGACGTACATAGAACGATTAGTAACATGGAGAAATTTTAGCGAGGTCAATGACTAATCATTCATGCTTTGGTTTTGTGTAAGATCCTTAGACCTGAGGCACGATATTGACTTGTAAGTTGGCTAGTTGTGGTTCACAAGTACACATATTGATGCTTTGTCAAACAATCTCTATATTTGATGGTCATAGTTTGTTCATAAACAAAGACACATGCATGCGCATATGAAATCTGTCTTCTTGTTATACACTCATTCTCGCGGACACATACACACACAAGGTAGAAGATTGATGTCTTATGTGATCTAATCGTGATATTGTATTGAAATCCTTGGCAAGGGTTGTAATCGAAAATGAGTGGTTCATATCTCATAGAATACATGTCTGTTAGATTGAGACATATGATCAAATTAATAGCTTGACAAATAATTCCATGACCTTTGTTCGATCGGGGCATAGTAAGACAATAGATTGAATTACATGGTCACCAAAACTGATAGGTTCATTATGTTTTTTAAACATTTTACATTGTCTAAGCAGCTATGACATATTGCTAAATGTCACTTATGATTTTTAGGAACTGGAAATTGGTCTGGACATTCAGTTCTCTTGGTTGTACTAATGTGGTAGCACAAATCCTAACCAATTGAAAATGACATATGAACAGGAGAGACAATATTACAAATGTATTTGCACCTGAGGCAATCAAATTGAATCAAGCTGGAAAAAAAAAAAAAAAAAAAAAAAAAGATCTGAAAGGGGTTTCAGACTTTACGGCCGAATCAAATATCTAAAGCATATTCATATTCAACAACTGAGTTAATAATCTGAAATGAGTTTAGAATTAATAACCGCATTAATGATATGAGTTTAGAATTAATAGCCACATTAATGATTTGAAGTGAGCTCAAAATCAATGACATCATTAATGATCCGAAGTGAGTTCACAATCTATAGTTAAATTAATGATTTGAAACTGTTTCAAACTTAACGGCTAAATTAAAGATGAACGATTTCATATTTAACAATTACATTAATTAAATAAAATGGTTTTAGACCTAACGGCTAAATTAAAGATTTGAAACGTTTTAGATTTGATGATCACATTAATGATCTGAAACAATTTTAGATTTAACGGTCAAATTAAATATTTGTAATGGTTGCAACGTTAACATCCAAAATAAAGTCTTGTACCGATTGAAAATTAATTCCTTGAGTAATGCTCTATAACGGTTACAAAATTAATGCCCGTCTGAAATAGTTTCAAAAGTTACATCTAGATTCAAAGCCTAAAACGAGCCGAATTAAATGTGATTTGGGACTGGATATAGAAGGCGATCGAGAGAATAGATCACGGGATGATAGATGATCGCTTGAGATGATAGTGGTTAATCAACTAGTCACACACAAGAGCAGTCACTAGCATAATTACGTGGTGACTCGATTTTCTCTTTACTGTTCGACGTGAGTTGGTGGTATGTTTGAACTAGAGGCCTAACATTTGTGGGGTTGAAATTGATTAACATTATAACCGGATTACGTCAAAACTAGTGTCATGAGGAGATAAGACATTTGCAATCAGAATCTGAAGAATGTTAGAACCAGCACCACAAAATACCAAGCGTTCATGGTTTGGATTTGAATAGATCAGAACAACGTTAGAACCAACGTTACGAGAAGACCGGATGTTCATAGTCCAAATATGAAGAACATCAAAACCAATGCTACGAGGATGTGAGACGGTCGTGGTCCAATTATGAAAAACGTTAGAACCTAAATTTTGGAGCACACTACAAGGGTAGTGTGACTAGCCTCTTTTCACTTCTATGTGCTTCTTATCAAATTGCATGAATGATATTAAAGAGATACGTGTATTGGTATTTTCGCTTCTGCTATGAATCATTTTGATTTAATTTTATCTATGTATGTGTTATTCTTTTCAAAACAAATGCCAACAACTTCAACTAAAACAAAATCTCCTAAATTCAACAGAATTATATTCCCATGCTTGTTCAAAATGTTGAAAAGATTTCTGCTTTCATACCCTCGGGAAATTTATCGTCTCCCTTCAATGTGAAAACCTATATTGTGCCTCCAACAATGTGTATCTTAAAACACTACGAGCTATCCACATGGAAGGCATGGCAAAATGCAAAATGTAAACAAAAGAAATGAATCAAACAAGAAAAAATAACCCGAACATGCCAATTTTACATAGCTCGGTGATGTGCCTATTTCAAGAGATAGATTGAAGAGATGGTTCCACTGTGATCAGCAAAAAAAAAAAATTAAAATTAAAATCTCAATCACTCATCTCTCTAGTAGTGCTTTCAAATCCTAAATAATGCTGAATCCCATAAAAATCAATCACAAAAGATGAGTATTCTCACGCTCTCAAACTCTCTTAGATGATGGCACTCGAAAGCTTTTTATGGTTATGACAAGTCATGCATAAATAAACATCAAAAATAGGATTTAAAAGTCCACGTGGGGGCCAGCTATAGGTCTGAACACCTGGACACTATGCCAGACACCGCATTTTGGCTCTAAAGGTTTACCGAATATCCATTCGATCTGTGGCCGAGTGCTTACCTAGCGGCGTGGCTTATCCAGACGCAAGGCGGGGTGTCTTCTTTTGTCCTCCGGCTGTCCGACTAAATCTCTAAGATCCCGCAAACGCTGTCACTGTCCCTAAAATATGAAACTCATGCCGATTCCAAATCAAATGGAATTAAACTGGAGCCATAATCAACACTCTCTCTCTCTCTCTCTCTCTCTCTCTCTCTCTCTCTATCTATCTATCTATCTATTTAAAGACGAGCCAATTCCGTGGCAATGGGGGTTGGCCACAGATAATGTTGTCGACGGTGATGAGCAGAGGGTCTAGTGGATTTTTGTTTTTATTTGGGTTAACAAAGGACTGCTAAAATTTCTCACCTATGTGGCAACTATCAATCAGCGGGTCCAGGTCGGGTATCAGCAAAACCCAAACCAACCCCAATAGTTGGACATGTTTTTAATCCCTGACCTGAACAGAAATAATACTATTTTCCCCGGAGGGAACAGTTAAAAAGACAAAAAAAAAGACTTCAAAAGCATGTACACATGGTGCCCGTATGATTGTAGGGTTTGAACAGGAGAAACAAAGATTCTCCAAAGTAAATTGCAAGCATTGGAAAGATTAGAGGGACTGGATGTGGAAGCACAAGCGTTTTCCTGAGTACGTGATTACTCTTACAATGAGCATTAATAATACAAGCATTACGTTGAGTAATCTTGTTCTTGAGATTTAAGGTAAGTTTCAAAATTCGTAATTAGTGAGATCCCAAGTTGGAGATTTGGTGTGATATGGTATGGAATATTTATATATCCTAAACTTTTGAGTGAAAATAAGTCTTGCTCGATATATTAACAAGTTCAAATTTGAACTCCCTTTCGGCAATATCTCCAAGTTGAATGCATTATATTTTTGTTGTGCCTCCCAAAACTCGAATTCTAAATAACAAAAATCTTTTGAACAAAACTACTTGAGTATTATTTGAAAAGTTTGCGCCCACAAGTAATGAGGTCATTTAACAAAAATAAAATAAAATACACAACATTTTTCCATTTTTGGAATTTAACATCAACCGTTAAACGTCTAGAAAACTTACCCAGCCTTTTTACAGTGCTGCAAATGCAATATGACTTTTGAAAAGTCTAAAAAATTTCACAGCCTTGTCCTATTATTACAAATTCAAGATCATGTTAATACTCTGTCTGTTCTTGTTATCGCCTTTTTCTCTCTTTTTAGATTTTAAAATTTGTATGGTATATGCCATCTCATGTATATTGCTTTTATGAGCAATCCCATTCAGATAGTAAAAAGGTTATTAAGATGTATTTTGGGTACAGAAGTAAAAAATGCAAGAATACCTTGAAAATATGGAATCGGGTTTGAATTCTAAAATTGACCTCCTATTGTAAGTCCGAGGGAATTGCAACTTTGTTTAAATAAACCGTGAACCCAGTCAAATCACAAAAGATTCTCCTTTTTATGTGGAAAAGACTCATGTCAATGATTATGATTTTAGCTCGACAGTGTTCCCTATTTCACAGGTTTTGTTCCCCGCAATGAAATATATTTTGTCGAGAGTAGTTCTTCATTTTTATTTTTTTTAGAAAGGACAAAAGTTCTATGCTAAACGCAGATGAAGGATGTTAAATACAATACAAATGCTAAATTTCCAATTTCAAACAGCACCGTACAATCTTGACAACGAATTTGCTAACCCTGGGAACAAGTACAAAATATGTTGGAATCTAATCAATGAAAATGCATTGAGAAATATGACTCAACATCATAATCTAATCAATGATGCTAAACTAAGATATGGGACACAATGTCAGAATTTAATCGATGACGAAAATCTAAAAGCTACAACTATGAAAAATTAAAGTGCAATGCAAGAAATGTAAAGATAAAGGAATAACATGTTGATTGATTTGTCGCAAGGAGGGGAAGGGGTCCCTTATTAGATTACCGGTGGTATTTATAGAGAAATTCGATAACCACTAAATAGTTATTCATCTTCCAATAGCCGCTTCAGAGCTCATGCACGTTCCTCTTTCTTTGCGGTTAACTTGCCCCTGTTTTATTTTAGCTGCCATGATCGTGCCCTGGTGTTTCCTACCTTATTGAGAACAATCTCATGACCGGGTTTTTAGATATCAACTGCTCCTTAATCGTGCACGCCTTTGGCACTTTCCTAAATATTTTAAATGTTTCTATCCAAAATTTTCCCTCGACATCACTTGAGCGGCCACTAAACATTGTATTTTAATAGTTTAACACATGGCGGCTTCTTGCTTTGCTGTCGACTGCTGAGTCTTTATCCTTAGTTTTATCAATAACTAATCATATGCCAATGCCCTTCTTGTAATATTCATGTGATTTCGCCTAATTATTATACCTCCCATCTTTGTGATCGGCACGTCATGGTTGGTATGGCCAACTTTAAGGCTGAGGATGATAACCATCCCCGGCCCAACTATTTCTATTCATTTCTTCCCCAGAACAAAAAAAGAATAGAAACCTGTTTGATAACGGCAAGTTAGTTTTTTGTTCCCGGGAACAAAAAGTTAGCCCGGGAATGGTTTTGGAATAGAAATGAGAAGTAAAAAAGTTGCTTCTTGTTCCGGGAACAAGTTTAAGAAATAAGTGAATTTTTTTCTTTATTCTTCTCTTGCTAACCGCCATTGACCGCCGTTGACCACCACCCGTCGTCACCCCCGCCGCCCGCCGCCGCCGCCCGCCGCCGCCCGCCGCCGCCGCCGCCGCCCCCGCCGCCGCCGCCGCCGCCGCCCGCCCGCCGCCGCCGGTCGGCCGACCCCGCCGTCGCCGGCCGCCCGCCGCCGCCGCCGCCGCCCGGCCGACCGCCCGGTTGCCGGAGGCCGATCGACCGTCGCCGCCGCCGGTCGCCGCCGGTCGCCGCCGGCCGCCACCGGTCGCCGGAGGCCGACCGACCGTCGCCGCCACCGGTCGCCGGAGGCGGACCGACCTTCCCCGCCGCCGATCGCCGGTCGCCGCCGCCGCCGCCGCCGTCGGTCGCCGGTCACCCACCGCCGGCCGTCGCGGTGTTGGAGGCGGACCGACCCTTCCCGCTGCTGGTCGCCGCCGATCGCCGCTGCCCGCCGCCGTCGGTCGCCGTACCGGCCGGCCGTCGCGATCGCCGGAGGCGGACCGACCTTCCCGCTGCCGGTCGCCGCCGGTCGCCGCCCCCCGCCGCCGTCGGTCGCGGTCACCGGGCCCGGCCGCGGCGTCGCCGCTGCCGCCGCCATCTCCAGCGCCGCCCGCCGGTCACTCCGGCGGCTGCGACCGGCGGGCGGGCGGCGGCGACGGCTCGATAAGAATAAAAAATGAATAAATACAAAAAAGAAATTGTTACGTTACCGAACGCATTTCTATTCTTTTTCTATTCCAAGAGTAGAAATTTTGTGTCGTTACCAAACGGGTTCTTTTACAGAAATTATTCCCCGGAGCGAGAAATAGAAAAGAACCATTTCTGAAAAAAAAAAAACTCTTCCCGGGAACAGAAGCGTTGTCATGCGCAGCCTAAGAGTCAACATCCCCCAAGACTTGAGCTCATGGCCACGGGGAGAGGAGTAGACTCCCTATCTAAGCCAACACATCGTTCGGTTCATTATTTGAGAGTGAAAAAATATCATTTCTAAATTTGCACGCATGAATACCAGCAATTTTGCATGCGTATAGATTCCAATCTAAATAAAATTATTCTTATGACAATGTTGTCCGAAACAGAGGACCACTATTGAGTAAATAATGCAGAAGTACAACAAATGTAGACAATAAAAAACTAGTGAAAGAGTGTTGCACGACTTCTGAACAAATTGCACCCATTGGTCCTGAAACTTAGCGGTTATTATAGTTTAGTCCCTAAACTTAAAAAAAAAAAAAAAATTCGTCCATAAACTTTACCGTTGTTTGGACATATATTGTGGGTAGGTGCTAATACAGTCTTTCTCACAGAATGATACTTATCGAAATCACATGTTAAGCGTAATTATTATTCCACTTATTTTTCGAAAGATTACATTTTTAAATGACCAAACTTCATTGCATTTACTTAAAGAATCCATGGCTGATGTTGGCCTCACGAAGGCGACAAAAACAAAAGCGGGAAGTAAATTTTGAGGCGATTAATTTGGTGTCACAAATTTTCGATCGCTCATTTGAGTTTCTTATCTTTAGAAACATCTCGTTCATGTTATATCGACCAGTTACTCGGCAAAAAAGCTAACGTGGGATTTTCTAGAAAAAGCATGTAGAAACATTTTTATCAATTAAATAATGCCATATGTTATGCAACGGGTGAAGCATGATGGAATTCGGACTGAAGCTAGTCCCAACTGAAAATGATCACTACTTTCGGGATCGAAATTTTCTGGAATAACTTAGATAAATGAAATTTGAAAGCTAAGGAATTTAAACGAGCTAGTAAAAATTTGCAGCACTAAATTGAGCACCGTACAAAAAGATTTGGAACTTCTAATGTACCTTTTAATAGCGAAAGAATTGAAAAGAAAATATCTTTGTCAATATCTTATTCTCATTCTTCCATATGCTGATTGGCACTTGCCCATAGTTGGAGATCATGTAAGCTCATCTTGATCATATATAATGTTACTATTAATTAGGGCAAGGACCTTTATCCACTCTCATCACAAAAGTGGGATATCGCTATTTCTTACGCTTCAAATGATTTGATATGATATGAAGAACTTATTTGTTAATAGCTCATGTCATGGAGCTCCTTGTATAAATAAGATTTCTACAAAGAGATGCTTTTCAAGAGAAGCAATCAGGAGTCGCGATCCACGAACACACGAACATTTCTCCAAATATCATGAGCACCTCTTAAAATTTAGTTTCCGTAGAAGTGTTTGTAAAGGATACACACATCATATGGAGGAAAATTGCATCGCTAACTCCTAAAATTTATGTTCAGAATGCAATTGAGTATAAACCTTTCAGTTGGTTCAATCAAGTTCTAAACCTTTAACAAAAAATGTAATCAAATCCTAAATTGATTCAATTAAGTCCTCAGCCTTTATCAGAAAATGCAATTAAGTCCAAAAATCATATAAAAAAAAGTGCAATTTGAGGATCCAACATGAGCACTTTTTAAATAACACATAGGTAATTTTACTGTTTATCCAAAGAACTCGATTACTTTTTTGAAAGAAGATTTGAAACTTGATGGAATCAATTGAAAGATTTTGGACTCAATCACATTTTGTACATTAGGTTCAGCACTCTCTATGTAATATTCGCCATGACAAGCATGTAACATAAATAATTAAATTACACTTTCAAACATAAATTAAGTCTTTTGTAGAGTTGCTGGTCATTTAGGTTGAATAATGAAATTCTAAGATGCACCCGAGCATCTATGTACACTAGGCACATCTCATACCAAATTATTCAAGCCTAGCAAATTCCAAATAATGGCAAATTAGATTAATAGTCAAAAAGCATATAATAAAGCATAGTTTGGAGTTAGAAGCATACTCTCATCCTCAAAAACAGAACCGACATTGTAAACGATCGGTGGCCAATCATTAGATTTAGTGATGAGCATATGCCAAGATCTCTCACTACATTTACAACGGCTTACAATGCGTGTCTAGGTTCAACGTCCTCATCACCATTGTCGTATAGAGATGTCAATATCAAAATGTTGAATAAACACAAATTGTATACCTATAAAGAGCTCCTAGATCTATATTCAAATCTAGTTTAACAGAGTAAAATCCAAAACTTGACCTAAATCTAAGTCGGGAGAGGAGACCAGCCTAATCTTGAAGAGGTTGTGAAGCCATATTACTAACATCCTCCACGATGGCTATCGACTAGATGAATGGCCGAACTATGTCTCCACGTTCAACCAATATCAATTATAGAAATTTATTCATTCACACAAACTCCTAGAACTGATCGGGAGAGAAAAGAAATGGAAAGCTTCAAAAGAGGGAAGAGTGAGATAGAGAGGGAAGGAGAGACTCTCTCCCTTAAGGACAACACTACCAAGAGGTGGCGGCTTCTAGGGAAAAGAGAGGAAACCTTAACCTAATTTTAGATATATTCACATGGGGATGTGAAGGTCACTGAGGGGAAAATTGGGGAGCTGCCCTTAACTGGTTTAGTTCTTGATATGACATCGTGAATTGTTAATTATTCTTCTTTTATTGGATATGTGCACTACAAGTTTCAAAAATTGTTGTAAAAGTACAATTGAGTTTTAAAATTTTCAAAAAAGTGCAATCAAGTCCTAAAACCGGTCAAATTGGTGTAATCAAGTCCTTCCATTAACACCTTGAATTTGTCTAATGGAAAATATTGACATGGTATTTTTAATTACTTTTTCCTTTAAATCTCAATTAAATAATATTAAAAAACTAGAAAGAACTAGAACAATTTGAAAAAACAAAATTGAAAAAAAAGGAAAAGAAAAAAAGGGTAGGGACTCATTGGTGGCCACCATTGCCATCATCGCCCATCGCCGAAGGGATTGGCAAGAGCTAGCATTACCTAGATTTGGGTGAACCGTGCTAACCTTAGGCATGGGCTGGTGAGGCACCGCCCAAATCTAGGCGAACCTTACTAGCCCCACACAAATGTCAGCCACACCTCATCTAAGGCGAGCGATGGTTGCCAGCCCCTAGGGAGGGTTAGGATCGCCTAGATCTAGGTACTCTCAACCTAGTTTTGGGCACCCAAGTCTGCGTGAGCCTTGCCAGAGAGGGTTGCCTTTGCCTCTGAAAGTGTTAGTATGAACACCTAGGGGGGTTGAATAGGTGTAAAGAAAAATTTTCGCAAAAATTCATAAAAATACTTTGCTTTTGAAAATAAGTTTGAAGAACAATAAACTTTGAGCGGGCTCAGACTTTATCAATTAAATAGAACTACAAACAAAATAAAGGAGTTCAGGGGAGAGAATAAGAACATAGAATTTATAGTGGTCCGGCTTAAATCAAGTCTACATCCACTCTCCCGTGCTAACAGCCTTCTGCTAGATTCCACTATGCAATCAACAAGAGATTACAACTTTGAGTGCAAACACTTAGTGGTAGATCATACTATTTCATTAAGTCATTCTTTTGATATTTCTCTCACGATCAAAAATGTTTAAGTTTACCAAAGACAAGTGTATGATCGAAATTCGCTCAGACTTTAGAATTATAAATTCTACATTCCATCTCTTACTTGCTCAACGGTCATTGATCTCCTTAAATACTCCTCCACTTCCAAACTAGTCGTTGGACAATATCTAGAGAATCGTCTTCCAATCTACCCATTGATCTAGAAGATTTGGTAGCTATTGAGTGATAGAATTAGAATCCCAAATTGATTCTAATCGTCCATACAAACATAATCTTGGTTTCCATAAGTAAAGCTTCTTCGTATAGAAAGTTCTTGTCTTTAAGATCCAATTGTCAATTAGTTAGATTGAGTCAATCAAATCTATCTTGATATGAAATCCAAACCAGATCACTAGCCATTATATGTTTGGGGCTTGTATTACATTCTGTCAAATTGTTACGTTTTGAATCTGCTCCGTTCTGAATTTGTTATGTTATGTCTAAAGTAAAGTCTAAGTGTCTTCAGACCGAAGTAGAGTCTGAGTGTAACAGACTTTACAATTTGGACGTAATTCCAAACATATTATGCTTCTGAACATATTTAGCTTTAAGGTTTGAACATAGTTTAAACAAATTCAGCTTCAGTATAGAGTCTGTCTTCTGGTTGTTCCAAGTATAGACTTTGAAAATATCATTTACATGTTCTATCATCTACATAATCTATTACTCAATCATCAAACATGTTAGTAGCCTTTGATTTATTTTGTCATCTTCAAAACATCATAAGGGATTTCCCTAACAGCCTCCACTCCTTACCGCTACCTAGGACGGGCGACCCTATCCAGCACCTTCGGCAATGGGCAACGGTGGCAACGCCTAACACAAGTTGTTGTCCTTTTTTTTTTATCTCTTTTTTCCAGTTTTGCTTTTTTGTTTTAGTTATTTTAGCTTTTTTAAATATTATTTGAAAAAGATTCGGAGGAAAAATAATAATAATAATAATAATAATAATAATAATAATAATAATAATAATAATAATAATAATAATATTAATATAATAATAATAATAATAATGCCACATAGGGGAAAGAATTTAATTTAAAAATTCTAAGTCAATATTTTCCATTAGACAAATTAATGGCATTAACGGAAAGACTAGATTGTATCAATTTGATAAGTTTTAGAATTTCATTGTAATTTTTGAAAATTTTAGGATTTAATTATACTTTTGCGATAAGTTTTAAGACTTGTAGTTCACATATCCATTTTTTATTATTTACTTTTTTTTTTAATATATATATATATATAGATGAGTTTTGCATCAAGAAACTAAGGAAATCCATCAATACCTTAATAAAGTGGCTACAGATTTTAACATAGTATGTTTTTATAAAATAGTAGTTACATCACTTAAAGTTAGGCTCGATTCTCGGACCAACCTTGGAACTGGCCTATAACTAGCTATTTTAGTTCTTATCCGAATTAGGGGTAATCAGTTCTTGGGCAATCTAGTGGAATTGTTCAAATTCAAAAGAGAGAATGACTCAAACTCCATGAGAGGTGAGGGAGGCCTAGAGAGAGGGAAAGACCGAAAGAGAAGAGTAGGCATGAGCATCAAAAGATGAAAAGAAGGACTGAAACAGGAGATTGAGGTGTGCGTGAATTAGTCCAAGCGATCTAGTTCTCCACTTGGAACTGAGAATTGGACAAACACTCTTGGGGATGGACGAAATTGGCTGGTTTGGTCGGTTTGTGTTAATCACCCCTAGTCTGAACAGTAACCAACTTTGACAAGATAAGATCTAGATTCTTGGTCTAAGATCAATTTATGCTGAAATTGATCATCCTTAAATTATGATAGGAGTATCCTCCATGAGAATTGGTTATGCAAGTAGTATCATATAATATACTACAACGTGAGTATGTTAAAAGGCTTCCACCTTAATCCAGCATTATTTCTGTCCCTTTCACTTTAAAATTGAGATTCATGAAAGTAAACGGAGGCCAACGTGATAGATCGACTTCGATTATATTAATACACCGTGGTGGGTATACTTGTCAAGAAAATTAATTAAACAAACTTGTGGGTCCTACTCAATACCGTTTGTAGATTAATCTGAAGGTAACGCTGATCATGCTGATATTGATTGCAATAATTGGATAATTATTTTTGTTGCAGAAAAGTCTTATTTTAGTAGAAATTTGAATTTATCATGATCTTGGGCTAAAAGATAACGATTCTGATTATCACGGCTGCCAGAGCAAGAGCTTAAGTAATACTCAACATGTCCTTTTCAGGTCCAGAAATCATGTTCTCCGGGAGGATGATTTTAAAGATTAAACTATTAATTTTAATGACATCTGGGCGAGCGAAATTGTATACCTTTGAACACTTCAAATCAAAGCGAATTAAAATACCCTTATCTTTGATGTCAAGGGATGTCATTGGACCGATTTCCTAAAACAGCATTGATTCTTAACGGTGATTTTTCCTTATTCTAAAGTTAACCGGTAAACCACCAAAATTAAATCATTGAAAACTACGATCAAGGTTCATCTCTCGTCTCGTCCTTTGTGACAAGTGGACATGCATGTTTCGGCCTCTTTTTTTCTTTTTTCTTTTTAACGTAAAAACTTACTTATTAACTTTCCCGTCAAAACCCTAAAAAATGTTATTTCAACTTCGAAAATATAAGAAAACTGTAAATCGTTTATATGTTAATATTGAAACAATTCCAAATGTTTCAAGAGTTTCGCATCGAGTAAAATCCATGTCGTGAAAGTTATCCGGTATTGAGGAAATAAAAAACAAAATATAGAACACAATCCTACTGGATTTTTCTGTTTTTGCTTATGATTGATGCTTTAATTGAACTGTAGGGCCGATAAAACTGGCAGCGATAGAAACCAGTTTTGTGCAATAAAATGACTTTAGCATTGCATTCGGTTTGACCGTGATTCGAATGGATTATTTAAGAAAATCACTGGAGTTACTGTGATATCACAACTTCTAAGACCATGCAGAGTCATGTATTAATCTGTCTCGATCATATATAGTTAAGATCTCCAATCAGCCTAATTAGCTGATTGACTTTATCTAGTGCGGTAGTATGACAATACTCGCTTCTACTGCCTTCGTTTGTGTAAATTAAGAAAACCAAAATAGGAGCATAGCAAGGATTCCTGAGAATGTACTGTTGACTCATGCATGAACCTATAGACACTCAGTTGGCCTTTCCCATTAGCAGATTCTAGGGTTTTATTCTATATAAATTAGGGGTGAGTAGTTCTAGGTTTTGTACAGGTTTCACCTAGAACCTGGAACATGTCTATTGAAATAAGTTTCTCATTTTTTGAAATTTAGAACTTACCTTGCATACCCTAGAACTTGAAACCTACATTGTCATAGGTTCCAAGGTTGATTTAGGTTTTATTAAGGTTCCGCCTATATTATTATTTAAACTATTATAATTCACTAACCATAATTTATATTTAAACACACAAAATATGAGCATTAATAAAGTAAAAATCTTAGTCATAAAATGAAAACTTAGACTAGTGCTCCTAGATTATATAATCATCATCGAATGGCATAGAATATTGGAGGATTACACGGAGACATAGACCAAGAAAAACATTAAAAGTTGTTTTAGGTTCGAGATCTTAGGTTCCAGATTCCTCTAACTAAGAACCTGGAACTTACCTATCAAAATAGATTTCTCATTTTTTTAGAACCTCAAACTTACTATGCATACCTTGAAACCTGAAACTTTGGTTCTCAGGTTTCAAGTTTTATCTTAAAACCATGGTCATCCCCTATATAAAATTACTTGCGTGTTTAGCGTTGAAATATAAAACATTACTTGTTGTAGTGGACAAAATTTAGGACGAAAATGGGTGTCCCGTCAATGTCAGCTTGATTTAGAACAAGTCCAAGCAATATTTTTCCATCTAAAGAACTTGGACGGTCTAAAGCCCCATAATTGACAGGATCCATCTCTCGGTTGGATTTAAGCAAAGTATATTTTATACATAATTCTTTTATTGAATTTGTGGTTGACTGAAATCCTATTAGGATGCTTTTGGGGAAGGATTATATTCTCCATGGTGATTTTATGATCTCAAAGTTGGATTTATTTTCTGTCTTTTTTTTTTTCTGCTTCTAAAGTTCCCCTTTCACATTGCTTTCTTAGCTTTTGACGCCGTCCACATATAAATCCACCAATCTTTATGATTATATAGAACGTTTAAATCTGAACCCTATCACTTTCACTTTTTGCAATCCGTGCCATGGCCCGTCACCTAAAACTAGCCAGGCCAACTCCATAAAGAAATTTCTCCGATTTCATTAGCACAATTTGCGTCATTTCCTTATCCCCTTAAAAGATCTCTATCGCTTCCCACTTGACCAACTTCCCCCAGCTCACATTCCTACACAAGTTCACAATCCTTGCAATTAGCGAATCAATCTCACAAAGTCTTTCATCAACACCATGCCTAAAACCAAGAAAAATGCTTGCAAGGATGCCACCAAGTTGAGCAAATTACTGAAGGCACCCATTAGGATTCTCATCAAGGCCAGAGACTTCTACGTGCGGAGCCTGACCGACTGCTCGGGCCACATCGGGTATGGCAACGTCATGGGCTGCCCGACAGGCCAGATCAACACCCTGCCCCGGAGCTTCAGCGTCAGCTCGAGCAAGTCGGGCAGTGCCAACACAGACGAGGACTACCGGGAGCTTGTGAGGCTGGCCTCCCTTAGGAGCCTGAGCAGCAAAGTCAGGTCGGACCTCACGAGGACACAGCATGTTGCTGCGCAGTCCCCGATGACCGCAACGAATAATAAGATGCCGAGGAGTTTCAGCACCGGAATCGGGAGGATCGATGAAGACAAGCCGTGTGAATTCGGGGAAGAAGTGATGGTGAAGGCCGACGTGTACACCAGAAGCCGCAGCTACGTGCCTGCGAAGAGGACTTCTGGGTTGATTTGAGACCCGGGAGACATTGGAGAAGGCGAAAATGGGGCGGCTTCAATTTGTTTACTTTCCAGGGAAAACTTTGGAGGAGGTTCTTCTACTTTCCTTTTAATTTTCGTTTTTTTTTTTTTTTTTTTTTTTTGGGGGGTGTTTGATCCAAAGGCAGTCCTGTAGGAAGCTGATATCATCACTAACTTGTTGCTTCTTCGTGCAAGGCTAATGGTCTGTTGATCATTTGAGGAAAGTCTAGAGTGACGTGGTTATACATTCCAGTTCAAAAACATGATGCTCGCAAGCTCTCTTTCTTCCCTCTCTGCTTTTCGTTGCCAACAGATGTGGACCGTTTCCGCTCTTGATTGAACTTTGTTTCGATCATTCAATGGCATCATCAGATTTTAGAAGATGAACTTACATGATCCACTCAAATTCGCTAGAGTCTAATTAGCATGCCCCTTTTTTCACGTTGGTTGAGGTAAACAATTGGCCATCCTTCTCAAATTCAAGAGAATTGGTTTGATCCCAAACACCCAATGATTTCGAGCGGAAGCATGATGTCCAGCGAGAAAAGACTCTTGTACAAATTTTCGTCGCTTCTAGCTCAGGAGATGATTGTCTCCGAGACTGCGGAAATTAAATAATCTGTTTCTTGTGTGAATGCCCGTATCTATATTTGCAAGATTTTGTGAGATTAGTTTACTACGAAATTAGTTGACAGCCACCACGAGTTCTCCTTTCATTATCATAGAGTGGTAGGAACCAGGTTTCTTGAAAAATATAAGGAAGCTCAGTGGAAGAAGAAGGATTTTGCTTTTTTCCCTTAGGGGGGCCACTTGGTAGGTGGAGTGAACCTGCTGATTGCTATACAAAATATTAAAAGAGAACCATATGTAATATTTAAAAAAAAAAAATGTGGCACTAGTCAAGGCAGCAGAGGCTGCCACTTGATGAGAGAAGGGAACGCCACCCTCGCCAATCCATTTTTGTCAAAGGTTTGAAGCCTGGCAAGCTTTGGTTTGGAGAAATCTGGGACTCGCGTGCCTTCTTGGTCACTGCAGATGATCATGCAAAAGCAAAGACGAATCCGATGGACGTAGATGGAAAAGATGGGGAGGGGCGACAGACAAATTGTAACTAGTGGCGAAAGCGGTGTTTGTGACTTGCGAATTCGACTACTGAAAGACCCATCACCACCATTGGTGAAAAACCGACCCTACCACCACGACGGTGAGTAAGTTGACTTGACTGGGAATGGAAACCTCTAGAGTTCTCGATTTGGCCTCACTACATTTCAATTCAGTCGGTTGCGAAATGACTTCTTTCTCATTTTTCGTAGGCTAAAATCGCTTTTGTCAATCAAATTGTACTTGCTAAGAGAAAATTATCAATAAAAATTATAGGCCTACTACAATCGTGCCAACTTATTTCTATACTTTTTTTGAGCCAATTGATACTTATACCTTTTGTATATATGTCAATTTAATCTATCTAATAATATTTAATTATTTTTTTTTTTTTTTTTTTTTCCACTTCCTTCTTTCTCTTGCCGGTCTCTCCCTACATGCTAACTACGCGAGATTTACTGTTGCTTCTTAAAATTTATCAAGACGGAACTCGGTTCTACTTTTTGGCTGCTTTTAAGGAAGTGCCACCGTCGGAGAAACAAAGGTTTTTGCGTTACGGTGAGGTCTCACTTTTACTAAACCTGAAGTATTTATCTCCATGAGGTTAACTATTTAACTTGGTGGCGACTCATAGCCCACATCGATCACTCGCATTTCTTTTTAGGCTGTTATTCACAATCTCATAGGTACTTCACTGACCAAAAAAGACATAGGTACTTCATAATTACTTTTCATTCCCTAGATATTGCCACTTCCAATAGAGATTAATCGGCCTGTCAACTTCCACGTAGTTGTTGGACAAGTGTATAAGACAAATAGGCATGTCAAAATGGCTTATGAACCCATTTCTTAACTCATATTTGATAAGTAAAATTATTATATGAATTAATTATATTAAGTAAATAAATCATAAATAGATATAAAATGGTAAAACTCCAAATAATATTAATATTAAATGGGTTCACAATACAAAAGTTTAGCATTTGGCTTAATTTTATCAAGAGGTTTTTAACCTTCAAAGCCGTTTGGAAAAAAAAAATGAGGCTTGTAGTTCAACTTTTGGTTTAGGATTTGGCCAACTATTGGTCTTGGCAATTCTAAAAGCCCAACGCAGGTGTAGACCTGCTTTGGTTTTCAAAATTTGTAGAGGGTCATTTCTAAGGTTAAATTATTTTTTCTTCCAAAACTACCCTCACTAATTTTTTTCATTTTTCGATTTTGCCCTTAACCAAGCCATGGCCGCTGGTTTCCCATAACCTAGGCAGCAATTGCTTAGGTCTTGTGACCTTAGGTGGCCCTCATGAGGTCACAACCCAGACCACCCTCATCGAGGTCGCACGACTCTCATTGATGGTCACCCGAGGTCATGCCACTTTGTGCGACAATCACCTAGGTCACGCGACCCTTGCCCTTGCCAATGGTCACCCAAGGTCATGCCACCTCTGGTGGCCCTCGTCTAGGTTGTGCAACCCCGCTAAGGGCTGCTAGAGGTCGGGCAACCTTAGACAATGACAATGCCAAATCTAAATTACCAATAGCCTAAGCTCTTTGCACATCTCCAACGAAGGGTTTAAGTGTTTTTTTAATAAAAATGAACAAAATAATGCAGTTAAAGCCTTTTGTAATTTTTTTTGTTTTGCCAAATAAATTTTTAACAAACATAATTAAGCTTCCAACATTGGCATTTTGCCAAAACCAAACCAAATGCAACCTTAGACCCAACCCACCTCTATGATGCTTTCTTACTCTTTATCTCTCTCTTACTCAATCTCACACTCACTCGGTTGCACTGTCATCTTAGTTCAAGTATGAATTTTCTTATATTTAGTTAAATATAAAAGTACTTTAGTAGTATAGGTTGTGACATCCCAGATTTTCGATCATGTTTTCCACTGAATAAATCGGACATTTCATTGACACACCTATAAGGCTGTTCTCAGAGCTTATCACTCTCGAAATAACTAGACTATCAGGGAAAGCCATTAAGAATTTTAAGACAAATAGACTTGAGAATTTGACCAGGAATCGGCTTCTTGACCGTGTCCATCTTTAGAGATCATTACGGCACAGATATAAATCGTGGGTGACACCACTAAATTGAAAAATTCTCATCGACCAACACTAGACTGATTTTCTTATTGTTTTAGTATTCTATGTCCGTAATTGAATCTTTGAGATTTTCATGATAATCGAGAGTTGTCAATGAGTCGAGTGGGCTCATTATGGCTCAAAGAAAATCGACCACAGATCATTTGCCCTAAAAAAATTTGAAAACTACTTGGTAGTCTAGATCACGCTAAAAATGCGTCGAATGGAAATTAATTGTGAATTCAAGTCCGATTTCCGAAATTGAAAGTTTTGTCATGTCATGACCTATTTTAGGAACGTCGAGTCATCCTCCAAAGAATTTTTGGAGATTCCAAGATTTTTACGGAAAATCGATTTGGACATTTCGGAAAATGAGCGGAAATTCAAATTGGCCAAATTGAAGAGATTTTCGACTTACAAACCAAGCTACTTGGCATTGGGAACTTGTAAAAATCTTGTGGGCTTTTTCTACATCAAATTTGGACATCAAATTGAAGAATTTGGATGGAAATTGAAGCTATGTGAGTAAATTCGGAATTAGGAAAATGAGTGTATTTTGGGCATCAAATAGGATTAATTGTGAATATAAAGCTTGGAAAGTATTATTGGACTAGTGGGATAAGTATGAGGACTCTAAGGGGACCAAGCATTTAAGACATTGGTTAAGATTTTGGACTTTTGGTGTCTCTCTCTTCAAGCCTTCTCGGACAAACTTCACTGCCGACCTCTTCCTTCGCACGCCTAAACTCTCCTTCACCGATTCCTGCTTTTGCTTTCATCTTTAATTTTCTTTTCTCTCCATCATCACATCTCCACGTTTCTCTGCCTTCTGTCACGCCTCACGATCTCCCAGCTTGCCAGCACACCTCACACGGTCAACAACCCTCTCCACCCAGCTCTTTTGTTGACCCTGCAGCTGCTCGTTTGTTCCTCAAGCAGCCAGCGAAGCCCACGTCTCCTCCCCACCGAGTGAAGCCACACACGAGCTGCCCCTCTTCCACTCACTCTCTCTCCCTCACGACCACCGAAGCTCACGCCTCTGCCCCTTTCACGTTGCCAGCTTCACGCCCATCTACTCCTTCGTCCGCCAATAGCTGCTTCTTCGGTCAACACTTCAATCCACCGAAGACCTCATCCGGCGCCGCGTCTTTCCCAGCTCGACGTTGCTTCCTCCACGTGTCTTCATGGTCAACCAGCAAAGCCCAGTTGACGCAAGCAGCGAAGCCTGTAGCCCAGCAGCTGACCGCGTCGTCTCCTTCACGAAGGCGTGCAGAAGCTGTCCCATTCCTCTGGCCGCGGTGTCCTCCATCGGGTGAATCGCCCTCAGCTCCACGCGGCCAGCAAGTCCAACGTGTTTACGGCCCAGCAGTTGGGCCCGTCCACGAGCCCAAGCAAATTTTGCTCAGCCCAGCGAAATCAGAAGCCCACGAAGCCAAAACCCAGCTTTTTGAAGTCCAGCAACAGCCCAGGTTTCGGCCCAGTCCAGCGAAGCCCAGCAAGATCAGAAGCCCGCAATTTTGAGGCCCAAGCCCGTGAAGTCAGCTCGCTCTAGGCCCGGTCCAAGTCCGTGGGTGTCATCGCGAGCCCAAGTTTGGCCATCGTCGCACCGTCGTCACGATGATCCGGGCTCCGCTTTTAATCAGGTGAGTTTTACTCACTAATGCTTTCTTAGTTTGCTAATTTGCTTAAGGGTTGATTAGTGTTAATTAAGTAGGATTAATGGCAATGCATGTTAGGCAATTGAATTGTGCAATTAGTAAGTAGAGACGTACTATTATTTATTGAATGTCTCTCGGGATTTTCCCGACCCGTCTCAGGCTTCATTTAAGTATTACGAGCCTAA